>NC_081382.1:25239265-25558163 GCF_030684315.1 Stegostoma tigrinum
TTAGAGTTTTGACTCCAAAGACTCGAAACATGCCAAAGAAGAGTCTTCCGAGTTACTCTGCAAAACTAAATTCACAGCTGCACCTATCCCGCAGGTAGGGAGATGTGCTGAACTGAGCTGTCCATGCTGGTCACCAACATCTCCATGAAGTCAAATAGGTGCTTGCCCAATGGGACCTATGGGGCGCTAATGACTTTGATGGACTCCGCCAACCTCGATCCAGTTTACCACCTACTTCTGATAAACCTGATCATTGCTCCTTACTCTGCATTTTCACAAAGTGGTTAATGGTCGAGGTCGCGGGGGGATTGTCTCCTACCTGGGGCTAAGGAGTTACCTCGTCTCCAGTAGGCTTCTAGGTGCAGAGACCTGTGGTATTCCTTCCCCAGCCAGTGATGTTCTCCTGAGTCTGATCTAGAAAGAATACCCACAATGGTGACAGTTTCTGAACTGATACAGGCCTCTGAGCTTCAGAGACCTGGGTTCTTCTTCAATCAGTGCAGTACTCACCAGATTATGCTCCTGAGACTAATCTGGATAGAGTTTCATTGAGGTGAAACTATCTGAGCTGAGGGAAGGTGCAGGGGAAAGCTTTACTTTGAGGGTTCCTGGCTTCCTCCTCAAATGTAGAGGTGGACATGCAGCTGAGGGTCTATGGCTCTGGCATCTGTGCCAGCATTTGCTGAGTGCCACTAGTGACTGCATGATAGAAGAAAGGGACCTAATTGTATAAGATGCATAAGAGCTTGTGAAGATTAGGAATGAATTAGTGCTGATGCAAATCAGCAAGTAGCACAGCACAAGAAACATAGTTGTCAACCATCAGTTTCTCTGTCTCCATATAAGCAGTCGTCCTGTTCTCTGGCCTCATGTAACACACACATGCACATGCGCACAGAGGCACGCGTGTGCATGCACACAAACACACACAGACACATTGGCACATACGCACACACACGAACATGCACACAGAGCCTTGGCTCAACTGGTCTAGCCGTGAGCTAATTTTTCTTGCAGTGAGACAAATGGGTAAATTGGGTATAATGTCAGGGGATAAAATAGCAGGTAGTGATCATGTATGAGCAAGAGAGTGGTGAAATATGAGTGGTGAGGACAGGAAAGGTTAGTAGTTTGAGAAAATGAGATGAACGAGAGCCATTGAGTGGACATGATGCATGCAATAGTGAGAATTGTAGCCCACGAGCCTTGGTGAGAGATATGTGCAGTGGAATCATTAGCATGAATAATATGCGAATGTGAGGTAGCAGAAAGACAATGGTGATGATGGTAACGTGCAGAATACAGAAGATCAATGATGCATTGCAGGGCATCTTGCTCGATGCTAGTCACAGCACTGACCTGGGCTGCAATTTCAGATCAGGCTGGCTGGGTCTGGGGTGTGGCCTCATTTGGCAGTCATTATGCTAAAGTACTGCCCTCCTCTCCATCACACCATCCACCAGCACCTCCAGGCTAGCTTTCCTTTCCTCTGTTTCGAGGTGAGTCACAGAGTCCCAGTTTGAGAGGTAGTCCCTGGCCTGCAGTATGTGGAGTGGTGTACAGCTGGGCTTTGAACACCATGCCACTGTCTGATTCCCTCACACATGTGGCAGCAGCTTAGTTGCATAATTAATCAGGTAAAAAGCAAAACATTTGGCCCAGGCTGTGGTGGACCAGATGCCACAAAACTCTCTTGCTGCTACACTTTAACTGTGAATGGGGAAAAAAATATCAGCCCTGTATTTCCTACATTATAAAAGTGACTACACTTCAAAGTCCTTCACTGGCTGTGTCATGCCTTGGAATGTACTGTGGTTGTGAAAGATGTTGTGTTAGGCAGTGGTTCTGAATGGGTTAATGTTGGGGACTACTTTGAGTTGTACCCAATTTAGTTCAGGATTTCTTAGATTGTACTGGGAATAATTGCTTTTAACTTGAGACCTGTTCCTTCCTGATTCTGACTGGTTGCTCACAGGAAGGACACACCGTCCTTTTTTTCTGGCCACATACTATTGTCTCTCTGTGAGAGGCACACTATTGTTCTCTCTATTTCAGTGCAAAATCTCAGACAGAAAGCCTGTCCTGCTGCTTAAACCTTTGTTTCAGGAATGAGAACCTTGCACCTCACTCCACAAGACCCAGTCTGCCCCCTCAAAGCAATGGGCAAAGTTATACAACCTCCTGTTAAATCCCTTTCTACGATGTTCTGTTTGGCCTTAAATTATAAGGACAATTTAAAACAGAATAGTTGCAGAAACTTCATATTTGTGACATGATTTGTACTTTCTTTCTAGCTTTGCATTATGGCATAACTGTTAAATGAACTCTCGGAGTAACTATTTCAATTATTCATCTCATTAAGATATAATGTAATTAACCAAAATATAATGATCTGTATGTAAATAAAAGTTCAAATGTTATATTTTTCATAAAAGAACATTTATAGAGTCTGTTAGCTCTAGGGTAGAATGATGGGCTCCAGATTAATGCATTAAAAGTTTGAATTACAGTCATATCCATCAATTTTACCTTCCTTGGGTAGGTTTAGCTAATTGCAGCTGAACTGCAGGATGGAAAGTTGTGTGGGAGTGAGGCTTCCATCTCAAGACGGAAGGGGTATAGTCATGACCAGTGCTGGCCCATCAAAGCATATCTGATGGTCTATGATGCACTGGATATTCAAAATGACCCTAAAGAATTTTACAACCCTGTTCAATCCAAATTCCTGTTTGAATAAGGAAGTGAGGTACAATTAAATCCTGATAAACACAACAACTAGCTTGTCAAGAAATGCTATGTTTAGATCAGCTATTTGCTTTGATCAAGTTCTCTATAAACAGCAATCCTTGTATTACAATGTATTTAGTGATCCAGTTGAAATGAAATATAAAAAAAACTGGCAAATTAATGATTAGAACTTTGAACTGTAGTTTCTTGTTTGCAATGTTAATCTCTTTGGTCTGAGCATTATAATTGTAAATAGTAACCTCTGATATCTAGCTTTGAAAATGGTAGATATGCGACTTACCTATATTATAGAACTTTAAGTTAAAACTGTGGATTTATGTCATGAAAGAAACCCAAATAACAGAACTACATAATGACTTATAACAACAAACATTGCAATTCATATATCCACTGATAGGGTCGATAAACATTTGGACCTGTCAAGCAAACTGTTAAATGGCAGGCACCCTCCTGTGATAATTGATCATTGTAAAATCAGTCAATCAGCACTAATACAGTTACAGAAACTTTTTAGCTTATGTTAACAGTATGAAATAGCATGCAATGGTTTAGCTTAATAATATAGACATGTTTCTCAAAGATTTAAAGGGCAAGACATTTAAATGCTTTGACAGCTTTGTAACTTCCTTTGACAATTGTTGTAAAGTGCCTTTGATACTTTCGACCAGTCCTCTTGACCTCATAGAGAGGGTTAGGCTTAATGGTAAGTTTCCTGAGTCTGAGGCAGAATGTGCAGGGTTTAATCCCTGCTACAGACAGTTCTTGTGAGTGAAGCCTGGAAATCTCACTTCTGGATTGACATGCAGCAGGGAGACCTGTGCACCACCACCGTCTCATCATCCCCATCTCTCATTATCAGGTTAACATAGAATTATATGGAATGGAAACAAAGAAGAAAGGAGCAGAAGTAAGCCACTCAATCCCTCAAGCCTGCTCTGCCATTCAGTATGCTCATGGCTGATTATTGAGGTCAATACCCTAATCTCAATCTCCCCCATATCCCAGGATCCCTTTAGCCACAAGAGCTATAGCTGCCTTCTTCTTGGAAACGTGTAATGTTATGCCTTTACCCACTAGTCTCCTTAAATGATGACCCCTAGTTCTGGAATCCCCCACATCAGGAACATCTTTCATGCATCTAACTGCCTCGTTCTGTTTGAATTTGCAGGTTGCTATGAGATCCTTCCTCATTTTCCTAAATTCCAGTGGATCTGTCACAGAGAAACATTCCAATTAATCTCTGCTTGTCATAATTCTCACATGAGTCTCATTTCATTCCATCTTTCTGATCTCAGCTTTTCAGGTCTTCTTTCTATTCAGTGTTTTTTCTGTCTTACTCGTCTAATTTCCTTTTGAAAACTTCTGAGTTATTTTCCTCACCACTTTCTCTGGTAGTAAGCTACGCATTCTAATCCCAGTAAATGCATTTCTTCTTACTTTCCAACTGGAATTATTTGGAACAAACTTTTATTTATGGTCCTGTTGAATTCTAGTGCAAGTGGAAACAGTCTCTCCACATCTGTCCAGTCAAATCTATTTGTAATTTCAAACCCATCTATCAGGACACGTCTAGATCTTCTCTTTCCTAAATACAAAGCTTCAATCTATTCAATCCTGCTTGGTAGCTGCATTTTCTGCTCTGGTATCAACTTTATAAATCTTTCTTGCACTTTCTGCAGTGTTTCTATGTCTTTTTCATAGCATGGAGACTGTATACAACCCTCTAACTGCAGTAGTTTGTGGAAAGCCCATGCTGTCTGTTGATATAAAGATGTTTATGGCCATGAAACAAACATTCATATTAAACCCTGTCAGCCTATTAACCATTCTCTGAATTCTTCCACAACACATGCTATTTTACAAAGGAGAGCCTGCATCAGTGAACAATTGAAACAACAGCAGATTTAGCTATCTTTTGTTAAATAGTCCAATGACACCACTTTTTGTTTAAGCAAGTCAGCATCAGTAAGAGAAGAGTATGATTCACGTCTAAGTAAATGTTTGTTTTTGATTTGTTTTAGGGGCTATATATATTCTTGGTGTATGGCGTTTATAACAGTGAGGTATGAAGAATTCATTTCTATGTTGATCTATTTTATATACATAGCAAACTTTGTTTTAACTGACATCTTATGAACCAGTACTCTTGATAAACCAGTTAAAATTATACACCTCACAGACCATGAAGTTTGTTGTATTGTACTGTCCAATTATTATAGTTTTTAATTTACTTACCGCCCTGTGTAAATATATTTGTTATTCAACTGAACAGACACATGAAATATCAACAGTTGATTCAATTTCAAGTAAATTTCTCCTCCAATACCATCGAGTACCATGAGGTTTGATAGTCAGCCGAGGGTGTGAGTGAGAAGGCTCTCTGCTGCTAAGTTTTGTTTAAGGCAAAGTTGCATTATTATTGAAGTGACTTAAACTGTAAATAAAGCATAACAGTGATTTCTGTAGCCCCTGCATTAAATTTTATTACTTGGTATGTGTTTTTACATCGCTTATGTGGACCTGTTGATATCTGAACTCTTTGATCAGCTGACACAATCCTGGTCCCACAGGTGTCAATTAATAAAACACTTGCTGTAATTGAATAAGTCTCCTATAATTTAAAATAGACAAATGAGCTGGAGTGTGTAAATTCTTGGAGTTAAATGTATAGGTAATAAGTGTTTTAATTCAAGTGATAATTTAAAGTGTACATCAATTTGAAGGCATCAATACCTGACCACTGTAATGTGATTTTTATCATTTTGTAATTTGTAGAAATGGGTATGAATTTGATGACCTGGCATAATTGCAATTAGAGTTTCTGTGAGACTTTAAGGAAGATGGGATGGATCTTAGAAGGAATATTTTCTCACTGAACTAATATCTTGCCTCCACATTATGTATTTATCCTCTTTAAACAGTAATGCAACTCCACTGCCTTTTCCTTTACATCTGACCTTCATAAACAATGAATGCCTCAGGATGTTCCATTCCCATCCCTGGCCATCCTGTCATCAGAATCCTAACAATATTGTACCTGTTTATATCTAACTACACGATTAATTGATCCACCTTATCTCAAATGCTATGCATGTTCAGGCACAAAGCCTTGAAGCTTGTCTTTTTTTTAACATTCTTTGTCCCATTTCCACTGTTTTTTAATGTGCTGCAGGCCTTTAATATCAAACATTGGCACACAGTTTCCTGCCACCACCTCCCTATCTCTCTGCCTACCCTGCCCTCGAAAAGGCAAATTCCTATCTACAGGCATATATAAGGTCAGGATTCACCTACAATCGTAGTGATGCACCTGTGGGACACCAGGAGTGTGACCATGTTTCTCCTTCTCAAATCTCATGTTTTTGTTCAAAAATAAAGTGAAAGCTTGTATGTTGCTTTACAAAATTTGGTCAGCTGCCAAAGAAGGAGGAATTAACAATATGGCACAATGTTAAAACGTCTCCATGTAGCATTGTTAGACTTTGTGATATTATGATTGCCTAACTTCTGAGTATTTATATCGCATTTTTGCATAAATGAAATGTTTTCCTGTTCCCCTCTTGTATTGTAACCTGTGATCTGCTATTGTCTACAGTGTAGTGGCTTTCCTGTAATCATTGTATTTATTTTCTTAAATTAAGTATTCTGAAAAGCAAACATAATCAACTCCAATTGCAGAAAAACAGAAGCAAATTCTTGAAATAGATATAATCAAATACCATACATAAATATGACTAGACTGATTTATTTCCCGTAGGTGAGAAATGCCATTAAAAGAATGAAAGAAAAGAAAAAAACTTTGTCTTTCACAGTGAGTACAACTTGTACAAAAATTATTCTGTTTGAAAGAAGTTCAGAAGCTGTAAAATCCTAGGAAAGCTCGTACAAATTACCTTTAATATAATTGTTTAGGATTGTGTGTCAAATGTCTTTTTATAATATTGCCTGTGTAATTCATTTGGGAGCATAGCTTGTGACTTAGAACAGAATGTGATATTTCCTGTTTTAGGTGCATTAAAATGGCCAGAATTAAGATTCTCTGTGGTTATAAATTTTACTTTCCTTGTCTTGCTACCAACTTAGGCAGTTGATTTTGATGTAAAATGGATAATTTTCCTTGTCTTGCTACCAACTTAGGCAGTTGATTTTGATGTAAAATGGATAATTTTAATTGTATTTTTATGCTCTTGCTCTTTTTAACTGGCTTTGCTGAAAAATATTTAGATGCATCAAAATTTACTGGGTGGCCTATGGCTGCACCTTCAGACAGTGGGTAAGGAGGGCCCGTAGAACACTGGGTCCCCATCTGTCCCAGGATCATCCCCTGTCCCTTCGGGAAACTAGAGGCTGACTCTAATTTTCCATGTGACCTACAATAAGTGTTATAACAAGGCCTTTAACAACCTGGTGCTCAAAACCACTTTTCTCAAAATGACCAGTGTAAATGTATCAGGATCCTGCATGTCAGATGGCATTGGTATTTTTAGATCTGATTTGTCTCTGATTCCAAACTTGCTTGTGCCAAAAACTTCAGCTCCTATCTGCTGTTCTATTAGTTAGAGTAACTAGGATTGTTTGGAGCTCCCAGGGAGAATCTGTTGCATGAGTAAGTTAGATTGCCCAGAACGCCTATATAGAATTCTTTGCTAGGTTTGACTCCAACCAGCTGACCCACATTGACTACAGTTATTCTAGGGCTCCCCAACTCCTCACAGTGCAATGCTGCCGTGGTGTGAAGAGGCAGTCATCCTCACTTAACTTCTTGAATTCAGTTCCTTTTTCATGTTTGAGTCAAAGCTGTAATGAGGTCTGGAGCTGCGTGAGCCTGGCAGAACCCAAACTGACCATCAGTACACGTTACTGTTAAGCAAGTGCCACTAGATAACACTGCCATCATTTTGCCAGTGATCAAAGTAAAACTGATTTGGCCAGGCTAGGCTTGTTTTGTTTTGTTTTGGGCATTTTCCACACTGCCAGATAGTTGCCAGTGTTGATAGTGTACTGAGTGCATTAGTTCTAGAGCACAGGTCTTGAGTGTGATATTTCCTGTTTTAGGTGCATTAAAATGGCCAGAATTAAGATTCTCTGTGGTTATAAATTTTACTTTCCTTGTCTTGCTACCAACTTAGGCAGTTGATTTTGATGTAAAATGGATAATTTTAATTGTATTTTTATGCTCTTGCTCTTTTTAACTGGCTTGGCATGTTATCAGGACTTGTAGACTTAGCAATATCCAGTGCTTTCAGTCATTTTGTGATATCACTTGGATTGAATTGATTTGATTAAAGGCTGGCATCTGTGAAGCTAGTGACTTCAGGAGGTGGCAGAGATGGATTATCCACTCCTGTCATCTCTTGTCCAACTTTGTACAAACAGAAAATTAACATAGAGATGCAAAAAGTATGAGCACAAACAGTATGTTAACATTTACTATGTATGTTGGAATGTCAAAAAAGCAATTTTTTGTGAAATTTTACGGGAGTATTTAGAAATCCCACCGAGAGTCCAGTATACAATTTTGACCTCCTTTCACGAGGAAGGATAGACTAGACTTAGAGGGTGTGGAGTGTGGATCATGAGATTGATGCTGAGGTGAGAGTTCTCCTATAAGTGGAGTGGGCCTTTATTATTTGGAGCTTAGAAGAATAAGAGATGATCTTATTGAAACATGTGACATTCTTATGAGATCTTGTTAGTATAATTGCTAGGAAGCCGTCTCCCTAGCTAAGGAATTTATAACTTTCAGCTCAGGAAAAGGGGTGAACCAATAAGTTGAGGAAAAGCTTTATCCCTCAGAGTTGTGAAGATTTGAAATTCATTACCCCAGGCGATACTCAGTCAGTGAGTATATTCAACATTGAGATAAATAGATTGTTGAACTCTAAGGGATTCAAAGAATATTGAGATAGGCTGGTGAAGTGAATTCAGTTCTGAAGGAGAGTCATATTGGAAATGAAATGCGAACCTGTTTCCCCCTGTACAGTTTGTTGGATCTGTTTGAGTTTCTTCAGGACTTTTTGTTCTCATTTAAGTTCTCCAACATTTACAGCTTTTTGCTTTTGAGTTGTAATTTTATTCCATTCAATTAGTCTTTTTGATTATTTCAGTACTACATTTTTGGTATCAGTGGAAATGTACCCCAGGTATTCTTTGAATTTCCACTTTTCCTAGCATTAAATCTTTGAAAAATACTCAGAATTGCTCACAACGGATGAGATCTATTGTGCCACAGTTTTACCTTCAAATAATGTATGACCATCTCCTTATAATGCTGCATTGCCACCTACCGTGTTTACTGTACCGCCAGTTTTTGTGTCATTGGCAAACCTGCTTGTATGGTCCTGTATCGTGTTAACTAAGTTGTTAATTAATGTAGTGAAACAGACCTGTATGGGACACCAATAGCCAGTTTCTCTGAATTTGAGTACAAATCATCCCAACTCTGTCTGCCAATACTGAATCAGTCTCCTAACCAGGTCAATAATTTATCTTCAATTGTACTAACTTTTTAGTTATAGCTGGTAGTCTCTTTCATGAAACATTATTTAATTCCTTTTGGAAATTCTTTTAACTACACTCATGAATATGTCCCCTGTCTGCCATGTAATTTATTTTGAATCTGACGGCCATATGTTTAATAACCTAATTTTTTTTGCCATTGCCCAAGTGTTCGATGCAGGCAATGTCTCTAAGTTATTGATATACAAGAAGTCTGTGCAATCACCCTGATTTTCCTCTTGAGTAGAGACAGAGAGCATGATTTCTTGCATTTGTTGAGGAATGAGGAGCAGACAGGTTAAAATGTGTCCCATACTGATCAAAGTGCTAGCTCCCAGCTCCATTCACCCATTTTTTATTTTTGTGAAAGCTAGATTAAGGCTAGTAGGGACATCTATCATGGCTAGCCAGTAGGGTTCAATGAGTGCTTATGAAGTCCAATTAAAGGAGGCCAATCAGATTTTCTGGCTTGCCTCCAGCTTCTTTCTGTTGCCACGGGTCCAGTTTAGATGCATAGGACTGGGAAATGTCAGTTGACCAGCAGCCAGCATTCTAGGCAGCCTAGAGGATGTCTTTGCCCACCTGCTTGTGAAAATAGCCTCGGGATAACCTAGAGATTTCCCTATCCCTATTGTGGATGCTGAAAAGTAACTGGAGAGTCGGCGCATCCTCTGTATTCTGGCCAATTTGTTTGTCATCTAGTATATAACTAATCATCCTGAACTCAAACTCCCTTCTTCTTTCCTTAAAACTTGCTTGGCTATATCACTTCACGAACTGGTTGGGTTAACAGGCATGTGTTATACATCCGGTGCTTTCAGTAGAAGTTAACCAGCTAAATTGCACCCTTAAACACTAAACCCTCAATCTAAACCTATGTTGCTGAGAATGAACAACTCAACAAATTTCATTATTTCTAGCTAATATCCAAATAAATGAGGTATTTGTTGTTTTTAAAAAAAGCAAAAACCTTAATCATATAAGATTAGCGCAAATTCTAATCCAACATGCCTGTGTCAATAAAAATGAATAATCTTAGAACTATTTTAGCTTGCTATTAAATAGGTTTGTTTGATATGACCTACCCTTTACAAAACCATGTTGGTTCTCTCTAGACAGCTTAAATTTCTCTTAAGTGGTCTGTCAATCTACCTTTAATTCCAATTCCAATAACTTCTCTACAACAGATGCTAGACTAACAAGTCGATTATTTCCCTGTTTCTTTTTAATAAATAACAGGCATTTACAATTTTTCAATACAAAGGGGCAGTCCCTGGGCAATTGGGTGATCTTTTTAAAAAATACACAATCACAAGTAACTGAAGTAGTAGGTTGACCAGTAATAAAGCTACAAATATTGCAGGTTCACAATGTCAGACTTTGTTTTTGTTCATGTTTTGAAAACTGTTCTTTATTTTGAGTCAGCACGTAGAGTTAATAAATCACCATAGCATGTTAGTCCTGGGTTCATTCTCACCATTCTTTATACTCCTATTTCACAGCTATGCACTATTATCCTCCAGCATCTGTGTCTATGCTTATAAAATATCGAATGGTGTTTACTAGCAGTAAACATGTAACAATTGAAAAAAGCAATATAGCTGTTGAACTGAAAAATTGTTGTATTTATCATACATCGTGTGACATTTTATTCTAATTAAAGAAAAGATTGATTCTTTTCAGAGTAGAGGGACCACTACATTTTGAAGTGTAAAATAAGTACAATCAATACTACTATTTTTAGATTAAACTATATTAATTTTCTGAACATTTTTAAGATCCCATTTTCACCTCTGGTGCAGCAATAACTTTAAAACTGGGAGACGCTGATGTACAGTGGGGTAAAAGAAATGTGAAGCGGCAGGTAGATTTAATAACAGTGGTGACCAATTGCCATCTGCTGAAAAGGAATTTTCGGGACATTGTTTTTGACCGTAAAATTCAGACAAAGTTTTCCAAGCATTCATACTCAGCTATAGGAAAGATCCTTCCTACATTCTGTTTAAAGCAGTGTTAATTTTTAATAAGGCTATTCAAAAATGTTTAACTTAATGATTTTAAATATTTAAGCACTATTTTTTCCCCAACTATTTCTGCATACCATGGCGTAATTATTAATAAGTTTCCATAAGCCATAAGCCATAAGCAAATAACAGGACTCAAGATATAATCCAAATTCATCTCGCATCTCTTTCAGTTTTGGGAGTTGGCAAAAGGTGGAAAGCCCAATTTATCCATTTGTTTGATACCCTGACTGGTTGAGGTTATCCAGCAACTTCTATTTCTGTTTTGATACCCTGCCTATTTGTTGCTGCAGAACTGCGCAAGCTCAAGACCATCAAGTTGTCTTACCGGTCCGAAGATGACCACCTCACTGGATGTTGGAAAATGCTCTATTTCTACACCTGAGAAGAATACTTTGAAATCAGCAACCAATAAATCAGCTTCCAACAAAGGTAAACATGTACATTTGGAATATCCACAGCGTCTACCCAATTGGTCACTAACATGTCAGTAAACCTGCAGTAGAACTCCAACAGAAACAATACAAACAGCTGGAAAGTGTTAGTTACACCTTTTCTATTGGGTTTCTCCAATCTCCCACTGCAGTGACCATGGCAGAACCCTGCAAAAGCACCCTTCTGAGTCAACCCCCCCCAATCATATGCTGCTGACTTATACAGTTTGCTGTAACATTCATCGAAATGACACCATGATTGAGTGCTACGCCCAAGCAATGGGTAAAATAATGTGAAATGCCAGATGTTGAACCACTGCTCTCTAATTTCTCACAAGTAAATTCCTGAAGCATGTAGCTAGATCATTTCCAAAATTAATTACCGTGAAATTTCTGGCTGGAACATCAGTGTAAGATTGCTGGAAAGCCGAGAGAATTGTATAAAGCACCATCTGAGCCTTTCTTTGCTTTTTCCATGGACTATCCACAAAGTTACAGTGGAAGGTGAGTCTCAGCACTCCTGTGACTGGCCTCCTCTGCAAGCTCCAACATGCTGCCTTTTCCCAGCTGCAGCCTTCTTTTTCCTGTTGCTAGGGAAAGCTATCTCTCTGTTCCTCCCCACCACCCTTGGCAAGACATTAAAAGATATTTTTAAGTAAAACAGGGCACAGATTTGAGCATCTGGACTTCGTTTTGATCTTCTACATCTCCATCTGCCAATTCTTTCAAGTTGCATCTTTGGATTGTCTCTTTAATTGCTGGGGTTGAGATTACATTGTGCAAAGCTACTGTTGCTGAATAGCTGGAAAACCCAGAGGTAAGACGGTGATGAAGCGTGTGCAGAATGTTGGATTCCCCCTGACCTAGCTCAGCTCACACTTAATATTGGGAATAATATTTCTGAGCCTTCTCTGCATATGCTCACTAAATTTTTAAAAACATTTTATGTGAATTTTCCCTTAATTCTATTCAGCATCTCCCCCCACCAACCTATTCAGAAATGTTGGGGTTAATGCTGCAAAGGACCTGTGGTGATTGTATTTTGAAAATGAGATCCTGAAGAAAATAATGTCTTTAGCAAGTCTGTCATTTATATTTAAATTTGTTAAGCACAGTGAAAGATGTTGAGGCTAATGATGATAAATGCCAACAAGTATGACCAAAATCCGTATTGCAGGACAGAACAAAGCCAGCCACAACATAGCCCTTAGTCCCTATAGGATCCAGCGTCATTGTACAGTTACAACAGTCCTTTAACGTTTCACAGGGGTTCAAGTTGTGGTCTAAAATTATACTTATAAAGTGCTTTTCCCTTATGTTCTGTGCATGACAGAACTAACCAGCATTCCTAATATTTACTCATTGGTTACTCAAACCTTTCAATTTCTTCACTATTTCTTTCTTGGATTTTGTTTTAGGGGCATCTATGATTTTCAACAGGGAAAATAGAGCAGAAGATGTGATGTGTTTCTCAGAAAACTTAGCTCTTGACAAAACAGTGAGTAAACTCTGATCTATTGTTGATAAAACAAATTCTATAGAAAGTTAACCATTCTGGTGTCAATTCATTAATTAAATTAAGTTACATGAATTACAGCAGTTCCACAAGATTATCCAATGCATAGTTATAAATACCAGTAAATTTCCAGCTTCAGTTGTCACTCTATGCTGAGTTTAGTAATCGTAGCAATGCGACAATTGGCATTACAATTGGCCTCGATGCACCAGCCTGGGAAAAAATCTTTTTGGTTCCTTCATCACAATTTAATGATCCTTCCTGGATGTGCAAATGCATGGATGTTGGCTGTGCCCCTGTCATCTTGTAGCCAATTGTCACTTGCACTTGGTGCCAGATAGTAAAATACTAGGGCATCACTGAATGTAGAATTGCATCATTCTGGAGAGAGAGGGCAAGCTGGAAATAACAAAACACATTTATATTGTACCGTTAATGCAGCAACATGTCCTGAAGCACTTCATAAAAGTGATTCCAAAGTTTGACACTGAGCCACAGCAGAGGATATCAGGATACATAACCAAAAGTTTGTCAAAGGACGTAGGCTTTACAGAATACCCTAAGAAAGGAGAGAGTGATGCTGAAGTTTAGGAACACAATTCCAGAGCCTAGGGCCCAGGCAGCTGAATGACAGAGCAATTAAAGTTGGAGATGTGTCAGAATTGGAAGAGTGCAAGATTGTGAAGGTTTGTATGATTGGAAGAGGGTTCTAGGGACGAGGAGAGCCATGGCCATAAGGGATTTAAAAGAAAGGGTGAAAATGTTGATATGTTATTGAACCAGGAGCCAATGTTTGTCGGTGAGCATAGGCCTGATGGGTGAACAGGGCAAGGGAGAAGTTGAAACAGTATACAAATAGTTCTGCTATAATGCCTATTTCTTGAACACAATTTGGATGTGATGCAATTGATGAACTGTTTGGATAATGCAAACTTTATGCTGCACAGGTATAGTGATTTTCCACAGCAATTTCCCCATAAAGCAATTTTCTATAGTGCAACGTCACACAAGAACACAACTATCACATGATAGGAGAACTACCTGTAATAGGGTTTTCAATGATTAAATGTTTCTCTACAGTGCAAGAGGGCCCTAAGATAATCGCGTTTCATGTAACAAAAACGTGAGTGAGCATTTCAATAGCAGATATATTGATGTAGGAATGAAGTCAGGTGGTAATATGAGGTGAGATTAGTAGGTGTCATTTTTGGAGCACATATGCATTCTGAACCTCAGCTTGGGTCAAAGATGATAACTGAGTAACAAATGGTCTGTTTGAGCCTCAGACAGTTGCTGAGAAGATTGATGGAATAAGTCACCAGCATATAAATCTTGGATGGAGATCCAAAGCCAATAGCTTTGGTCATCGTGTATTTAGTTAGAGGAAGTTTATACTCATAAAATATGGGTAGTTTTAGTATTGTCAAGAAGTGGTGGGGAGATGCAGTGGAATAACGTTAACATACATGTGGACAACAGTTAGATATACTTTGATTAATGTTAGATGAAAGGCCAATGTTACAGAAGATATTATTTTCTGGAGTGTTTTTATTTTGTGGGATAGTCTTAATGTTTGAAATTTTCCCCTGTTTTCTGGGTTACAAGCACATCGAGAATATTTGTGCAAGCTATTAGAAATTACTTGACAGTAAACCAGGCAAGACTATCATTTTGATTTTCTCCTCCTTCTTTGGAGACTCTGGAGTTTTGTCAATAACTTTTCACAGAATGTATCAATGATGGTCAGGCGTTGGTCAGATTAGAAAATGTAATAATGTTCAATATTAGCGTGTGCCAATCACTTACACCTTACTTACAGCCCAGACATTAAAGATATTGATTTGCACCACACCTCGTGGAAGGGCACATGTAATAGCTGACATTAGAAGAAACTTATAGGATTGTGTGATCAAAAATGGAAGCTCATTAGGAGGCAACGGAAATAAAAATTTAAAAGAACTACAAAATGAAGTGTTTTCAAACTGAATTTGTGGGAGAGGTGCTTCACAGTGAATGTACTCCTTCCTACACTGTTCCTTTAATCCCACTATTGTGTTCTTTGTGTTGTGTTTATTGTGTTCTTTTGCTATTGGCAGCCTATTGACTGTCAGCCAAACAGCAATGCACTTGATATACAGAGTATTCACATATTTTGTTTACTTTATAAAAAATAATTTGAAGTGTGACAGCAACAACAGCCCTTTAAACATGTTGCAAAGAGTCGTGATTTATCATAATGTTTCTCCTGCTGTGTATTTCAGTTTATTTTAATCAATACAATGGATCAAACCAAAGGAGAGTAAAACTGAAAGAGGTTTATTTAATGAAAAATGCTCCCCCCAGCTAGTTTGTTTTAGATAAAATCACTGTCTGTATTTACACCCCTTCCTGACTTCTCCATCGCACCCTTGGAGCTGAGCAGTGCTGCTGTGTGAATTTTTCATTTTATCTTTTTTCACATTAGCTTATGATACATTTTGTCCAAAAAATGTAGGTTTAGGTCAGTCAAGAAGTGATCAGTAAATGTGTCTCGCACCTTAGAAACATAAAAAAATGGTAAAGGCGTGTGATGAATCTTCTGGGCATCAGTGTCCTGTGATCAGCCTAGGACTAAAGGAGAACAAAATCATAGACAGCTTCTGATGTAGAGTGCTCAGGTGATTTCCTTGATAGGGCTAATACTGAAGAATGCTGATGAACATGTCCACTGGGCATTGCTTGGTGCATTGGGTGACCTGCCAGACAACCTCCTGTTCCTATGTGGCTACAAATTTGCGAAGGTAATTGCACTGTTCGTGGTCTCTTGCAGTCACTACAACACCTCCCTATCAAGAGCCCTTTGAATTTTCAATGCAGACTCTTTTGACATCCTCACAGACTGAATAATTCCACCAGAGCTGCCACATTGTGGGTTTCATGTACAGGTAATTCCCACAAAGACAAGACAGTGAGGTAGTGTACTCTTGCTGGAAGAGGGCAGCTTCTGAAAATCTTCACAGTCAGCAAGTTGTAGTAGTTCCCTGTCCACGGAATCAACATGCCTTGGAGCTTTTCCAAGAGATCAGTTCATGTTCTGGGGCACAAACCCTTCTAAAGCTGAAGGGCTTGCCCTCTAGCTCCTTAGCAATTTGAGAGTGTGGTAGGCTATAAGCCTGAGAGCCTGTCCCATCAGGTGGCGATCATGTTCGCCTTACCAGATCCAAGGAGGTCAGTAATTCACTTGTGGCATTTAATCTGTTTGTGCTAAATGTCTCCTGTTGTGTTCACAGCAATCATAGCCTTTTGGTCACTGACGTTGGATTTTTCTGCACTTCTAACAAAATTATATCCACACTCTCCCTCATTGCATCCAGCAAAGCCTTGAGGACAACCTGGGAATTGCCTAATACTAAAATTCCTGGTTGGTGCTCTGTTGTGACATTCTGATGTTGGAGCAGACATCTTAGAAAAGTCAGTTGTCATTTTGTTTTGTTCAGAGGACAGATCAGCAAAGAAAGCTACATGGAATAACCAGCCCTTAGTGCTAGCTGCTGCCCATATGTAAACTTGGTTGCTTCACTGTAAATGTTGTAGCCCACCAGGGAGTAATTTCCTAGGGTGAGCAAGTTGACCTCGTTTAGCTGTTTACTCCCAAGGGGTGATGAGAAGTTAGATGACCCAAGCTATTCTCTATTAGGATTGATTTACTACAAAATCTTCACTTAAATTTGTTGGGGAAAATCATTTGCTTCATGTGTACAGACTGTCCCCTTAAAGCACTTAGTCTCTTTAAATTCATCAATTTGTTCTCCCTTGCACTATTTCCATGGTTCAGTCAGCACTGAAAATTTAAAAGAAAAGACAAAACACAAAGGTCAGCATCTTATCATTCATCCACTTCATTTGAAATAACACTGACTAGGCAAGCTGAAGGTACAAGCTTAGGAAACCTTCAGAAGCTTTTGCTTCTTTCAATAAGAGATCATCCTGCGATTCCTTCAGAAAGCTCCTACGTGAGTCTGGTGAATTTCAGTTTTACTCACTTCCCTGTGACTTGCCAGCACGTCCATGAATTTAAAATCCACAAAGCCCAGCAATCACTGCCAAGGTGCTGCTTCCCCCAGCTTGCTGCAAGGAATGATCCCATACCCTTGCTGGTCCATTGGCTAGTGATTGGCCACTTAGCCAATTAATTCACCAGCTCAATCACTTCCTGTTTCCTTTTCAGGATGAGTTCCCAGAATTAAGCTTCCCCCCCGGACCCAACTCTTCTTTTAGAATATTCCAATCGAGATGCTTCAAAGGGATGAATTAGGATTTCATCAGTAGATGAGCTGTGGTGGTAGCATTGTCAGCACTGTGGTGAAGGAGCGAACAGGCAATCTTATGAATGAAACAAAATTAAAACAGAGAGTACTGGAGACCCTCAGCAGGTCAGGCAGCATCTGTGGATGGAAAAGCAAGGCTATTATTTCAGGTCTGTTGTCTTTTATAGCAGTGATGACACCAAAATAAAGCCAGAAGCTATATGGGTCTGATGTACTTGCCGTATAAATACTGTGGTCTCAGGGGAAGGTCAGAGGCTGGGAGGGAGATGGTCTCCTGGTTTTGTTGCTGCACTAGGATTCCAGACATGCAACTGATTCTTAGATTCAAATCTCACTGTGTAAGATGGTAGAATTTGAATTTTAAAAAGTACATCTGGAATTAAAATCTCATGATGACTGTTATCGATTGTTGTTCAAAAGAAAAACTATTCTGGGATTCACTTTAGGGGAGAAAATCCATTGTCTTCACCTGATCTGGCTGATGTGTGACTCCAGATCCAGAGCAATATGATTGACAGTTAACTGCTGTGTGAAATGGCCTAGCAACCTCACAACTGCATCAAACAGCTACAAAACCTAAAGAAAGGAATGAAACTGGATGGACCAGAAGGCACTAACCAAGGAAATGATGATAACAAACTCAACCCTGCTGAAGCTGCAAAGCCCTCCATTGTAATATTTGGGATCTGATGCCAAAATTAGGAGAGACGTCTCATTGACTAGTCAAACAAAGACTGACCCAGTCATACTCACACAAATATACTTTTCAGTGTCTTAGACAACATTATTAGCACACCTGGGTATGCCCTCTCCAGCAGAGGTGGTGTACCGTGACATATAGCCAGGAATGAGTTGCCCTCAGAGGCCTTAGCATTGACTCCAAACCCCATGAAGTCTCTTGGCCTCACATCGAATATGAGCAAGGAAGCCTCTCACTGATTACCACATTTCATCCCCACCCCCTTGACCCACCAACCTTCTTAGCTGATGAATAAATCCTATTGCATGTTGAACAGCATTGGCAAGAAGCACTGTGGTTTGCAAGGGCCACGTAGAATGCACTGTGGGACTTCAGTGTCTGTCATCATGAATAGCTCAGCAGCACCATTACTGATCGAGCTGGTCAAGTATAAAAGCTTCTAGACTGATTTTGCAGCAGGTAATGAAGGAACAAACAAGAGAGGAAAACAAACGTGACCTTATTCTCTCCAAACTGTTCGTCACAGATGACAGAATGACACATACATGACAGAATCAGTGGAATAACCTTCACACAGTCCATATGGAGATACCCTCCTTCATATTGTGTGGCACCATTACTGTGCTAATGGGATAGATTTTGCACAGCTTCAAGACTGGGCATCCCTAAGGTGCTGCGGGCCACCAGCAGCAATAGGATCATACTCAAACACAATCTGCAACCTCATGGCCCAGCATTTCTCCCAGTTTACCATTAACACTAAGCCAAGGGATCATCTGTAGTTCTGTGAAGAATGCAGGAGGGCATTCCAGGAGCAGCACCAGGAATACCTGAAAATCAGATGCCAAGCTGGTGAATGTACAAAACAAGGTTCTTTGCATGCCAAACAGCATAAGTAATGAGTGATAAACAGGGATAAGCAATTCAACAACAAACAGATCATATCTGAACTTTTCAGTCCTGCCGCAACTTGCCGGAGGAAGAGGGTCCACAGTTGTTTCCATCGTCAGTGATGGGGAAGTCCAGTCCAAGATGCATGGGAACACCACCGCCTACAGGTCCCCCTGTAAATTACACACCATCCTGCCTTGGAACCACAACATTGTTCATTCATGTAACTAAGGCAAACTCCTGGAACTCCTTTCCTAACAGCCTTGTAAGTGGTCCTATAGCCCATAGAGTCAGGAAGGCTCATAGGGTCATCACTGCCTTCTCAAGAACAATTATGAGTGGGTAATAAATGTTGGCCTAACCAATGATCCTACATTCTGTGAACAAATATAAAAACAAAGAAATGACATGAAGCTTGCCAAGGAGAGGAATGGACTTGGCATCAAGGAAACAGAAGTTTTGGACTTGCCAATATTTAGTAGGAGGACATTTCTTCAAGTAGCCTAAAGTGCATTTAAATTATAGTTTGTAACTGCTACTTGGTCATGTCAGTACCTTTTAAAACTGTTATCTATATTATCTGTCTCAAAGCCATTATCAACTTTCTTTCTTGCTCAGAAAATGTCTAATGCAGTATTGCTTAGTTACTGAAGATTAAAATGGTGTAACAAGAAACTTGGGGAGATTAAGAGGCAGCTGTACACAAATATTATACCAGGTCAACAAATTCTGCTCCACTCTATTGTAAAAGCCAACATGTTTCTTTCAGTCATGTTGGACTCAGCCAATATGCTGATGAGAAGAAATGGCATAAACAGCAGGTTAGACATGTTGTGGCAAAATGTCTTTATCTATATTGTAATTTATATGTATTGTAGTTTATTCATTTTTAATTAATGGTTTCCAATACTTCTGTTTTTCACTGTGAATTTTTTAGGCTGACTTTCCCCAAGCACTAAAAGATGTGAGCATTGGCGAGAAATTGGTGAGGGCTGTGTGAGATTGGCAGTAAGGAGATATCCACTAGCATTCAGACAAGTTGCGGCGTTGCAAGAAAACTTGAACTGCTTCTCCCTAATCGAGAAACGAATGTGTGTGGCATTTGAAAAGTCTCCAGACAGTTGTCCTCCAAGTTTGCACATTAGTGGTGATCATTGGGCCAGGAAGCAAGGGATAACCAGCACTTCTCAAACCATGTCCTTGCAAAGTGTCAAATGTCATGAAACCCTCTAGCGAAACCGGAAATGAAGTCACACTGAAGGCAACACTTTTTTTGGAAAAGTATCTTGAATAGTTTGTTATAATGCTAAGATTTGAAGACAGCCTCAAGTTCTGACCTTAGGTATTTGAGGCTTGTTTTGCTCTTGGCATTTGAATTTCTTCATTGTGTTACAACCTTATAATAGATTATAACACAGCTACTCCAATTGTTTTCCAATTCTTCTGTAACAAATTAAAGATTGGCATTTATGTAACCTTCCGTGATCTTAGAATGTCCCAAAACATAACACAGATAATGAACTACTTTAGAAATGTAGTCATTGATGTAATGTAGGAAAGGTGGCAGCAAATTTGTGCACGAAGTTTTATAAATTGCACTGGGATTATAACATTTTTTGAGACGTTGATTGGTGAATAAATATCAGATGGATACTGAGAATAGCTCCCCTGCTGTTCTTCAAAATAATGTCATTGGATGTTTCTCATCCACCTGAGAGAACAGACAGGGCCTGGGTTAAATGCTTCACTCAAGAAACAAGAGCTTTTCTGATGTTAAACGGAGAGTCTTGACACAAGAAGGTCTTGGTTTTAATTCTGGAGCCGACAAACTGGTTACTGTCTTCCCAGCCATCTAATCAAATTAAAACTAGCTGAGTGCAGAAACTCAGGGCATTGCTCAGAGCTGGTACAGTCGGCTGAGGTCTTTCTTCCTGACTCATCCATGGGAGCGCTAAAAGAACCACTTGTGTTGGAGAGCAGACAGCACTTTTCTGCAGTTCAAACCTTTGTCTCAGTCACTGATAAATTTACTTTACTGCATTGACGATGTCATGAAGCTATGTTAAATTGGGCCCCTCCTGGTTTTTAGGAAAGTAGGCCTGCAGTTGAAATTTGAAAGGGTAGCTGAAATGGTTTTGTGTAGCCTGAACCTCATGTTCTACATCCCCATTCTCAAAGCTTTGATTAAAATCTAATAAGCACTGTACTTAAACATTGCAAAAGGTGACGAGCAGTTGAAACTGTTTATCTTGCACTTATTAGAACTAGAATGCATGAAGCAAACTTGAAAAGAGACATCATTTCATAGAGAGTGAAAAGAGGGTGCTGATTGTTTGGGTCATAATTGATATGGGAATACAGAAAGATCAATTAACTGTCAATCTCACAGATCAGACAGGTAGCTTCTGATTGGTAAGGATATTGTCATGGGGATGCAATACACTTTGGCAGGTTCCATTATCTTTTTGAACAAGCTGCAATATGTGTACAACTTCTTTTTACCCATGTAAAACAAGGTCTTGAGTATTTATATATCTAACCATCTGACTTGACAGTAGCATAAAATGGAGCCTGTGCTGAAAGCAATAAATGCTGGAGCTAACAATAGATCAGGTTGCATCCATGGACAGAGAGCAAGCTAACATTTTGAGTCTAGATGACTCTTCACCAGAGCATTCAAGTCATCTAAGCTTGAAACATTAGTTTCCTGTCTTTACATGGACGCTGCCTGACCCACTGCGATCTCCAGTGTGTTGTTTTCAGAACAGATTCTAGCATCTGCAGTAATTTGCTCCTATAAAATGGAACCTCTTTGTTCAAACCTGTTTCATGTGTCCTACTTCTGCTGAGTCCAAGATGAAATGCTTTAATTTCTCACCTCTTTCTAACAGCGTTTAAAGTCCAGTTCCCCACGTCCATTGCCTTTATGTGCAAGCAAGAATCAGAACCTTCAAAAGGGAAAGAATGAGTAAGGCCAAAGTAAACCCCTTCAAAATGAGAAACACAACTGTGAGCTGCCATTGAATTTAAGGCTAGAATTCAGTTGTTTTTGTTGGCATCAGGAAACATGTTTAATTTTCAAATATTAAAATGGGGTGGAATTAGAAAATAGTTTGACTGCTACTAGCAAATAATATTGAGAACTGATCAGAGAGATGTCTCTAAGTCATTGATGGCTCAGGCACAAGAAATATCCAAAAATGTACATTTTTTTGGTTATCCTGAAGTCTGCTGTTATGGATCTTTGAAGTGACTTTGTGATAACTATGAACCCTGGAATTGTCCAAAGCTTTGGAACTGTCAGGTGTGACTTTATTATTAACTTCACAGTTGGGGGTGTTGAAGTCTATGTGCAGCTTGCAATGTGTTAAACTTCACTTGTTACTGCTCTAAGGAGATCAAATGTCATCTCTAACATATGTGCCATTTACTTGAGGGTTTTTCCAGCAGTCTTTAGATGAGTGTTAATGAAACCTCACAGTGACCCCAATTTGTGTTAATTGTAACTTGACACTGCTGTATCAGCAATAACATCACATTGTGACTCTGAACAAAACATGTTGCATTTGTATACTTAGTTCTTCTGTATCTTGATAGGTTTTGATATTGAATATCATTGGTTAAGCTTTAAATAGACAAATTAGTTTCATTCTTTGTAATATTTCCCTCTGGGAGTGCAGAGAAATACATGAATAAATGAGAAATACATTTGTGGCAGCTGTTCGTGTATTGAATTTAAAAATGAGACTTTCATTTTACAAAGCCTGTCCCTCGGCTGGGAGTTTCACTGAACCCTAAAATTAGTCTTACAAACCAAGCAAAAGACAAGCCAGAGGGGACATCCTAGGGTGAAGATTATTTTGAGTTTTGTGAGTAGTTGCATTTTGACAAGCTCATGATTTATCCTTGTTGTCAAACCATTTGAAACTTTAGTTATACCTGAAAAATGCTTATTGTTGGATATTTCCCTTTAGAGAGATTTTGTGCACTGCAAAGGAAAACAGGAATAGGATACAGAACTATTGTGGGATTATTTACTATGGGTGAGACTTTTCATTGTGACATTGGGTTGGTTGGCCAGTACCTGAGCTGAGTAACCTCATGCGCTTACCTGCTTCAGAACTCATTATCTATGCAAGCAAGATGTTACACTAGTTACTTGCCACATTATGTGGGGAGGAGCCAGGAGGCTATGGCCACTGGCAGGATCTTCTGAGGTTGAAGTTTCGGGCAGCAGATGTAAAGGGCAGCTGGACGCTACCTGACCCAAGCCCTGGACCTCCTTCTCAGATTGTGGTAGCTTCCTGTAGAAACCCAGAGACGCCTTACATACACTGACTCATTGTGGCTCACTGACCAGACTGAATTCACAAGATGACGCCAGCTGAGTGAGCAGCATGGTGCTGATTGATTTCACGGGGTAGCAATAACCTCAGCCTGTAATGGAGCAGGTACCCTCACTTCCATTGGACCATCTGCCTGACTGACCATGGCCACGCGCCTGGGATTGGAAATGGTCAAGCCCCTGGACTGACCCAGGCCACACACCTGGGATTGGAAATGGTCAAGCCCCTGGACTGACCCAGGCCACACACCTGGGATTGGAAATGGTCAAGCCCCTGGACTGACCCAGGCCACGCACCTGGGATTGGAAATGGCCAAGTCCCTGGACTGACCCAGGCCACGCACCTGGGATTGGCAATGCCCAAGCCCCTAAACTGACCCTGGCCACGCACCTGGATTGGAAATGGCCAAGTCCCTGGACTGACCCTGGCCATGCACCTGGGATTGGAAATGGCCTAGCCCCTGAACTGACCCTGGCCACGCACCTGGGATTGGAAATGGCCAAGCCCCTGGACTGACCCTGGCCACACGCCTAGGATTGGAAATGGCCACGCCCCTGAACTGACCCTGGCCATGCACCTGGGATTGGAAATGGCCAAGCCCCTGGACTGACCCTGGCCACACGCCTAGGATTGGAAATGGCCAAGTCCCTGGACTGACCCTGGCCATGCACCTGGGATTGGAAATGGCCAAGCCCCTGGACTGACCCTGGCCACACGCCTAGGATTGGAAATGGCCAAGTCCCTGAACTGACCCTGGCCATGCACCTGGGATTGGAAATGGCCAAGCCCCTGGACTGACCCTGGCCACGCACCTGGGATTGGAAATGGCCAAGCCCCTGGACTGACCCTGGCCACGCACCTGGGATTGGAAATGGCCAAGCCCCTGGACTGACCCTGGCCACGCACCTGGGATTGGAAATGGCCTGGCCCCTGGACTGACCCTGGCCATGCACCTGGGATTGGAAATGGCCAAGCCCCTGGACTGACCCTGGCCACACGCCTGGATTGGAAATGGCCTGGCCCCTGGACTGACCCTGGCCCTGCACCTGGGATTGGAAATGGTCAAGCCCCTGGACTGACCCTGGCCACACACCTGGATTGGAAATGGCCAATCAGTGTCCTCTGATTGACAGAAGTCCACCCTCACTTTACAAAGCTTGTCTCCCCTTCCCCTTTCATGAAATGTTTTATTCTTAAATCATATATTTGCCACATAAGATCCAGCTCTGACTCTGATGCAGGACCGTGCCATTCACGTACCCCTCCTTTCACACAGGCTGACTGCCTTTAGTATGTTGCCATCAGTGAAACAAAGCTGCTGCCTGACACTGTGTGTTACCGTGATAGGTGGGGGGTGGCATGCTCCTGACACTGTGTGTTACAGTGACAGAGAGAGAGGAGCTACTGCCTGACACTGTGTGTTACCGTGACAGAGAGGTGGGGGTGGCATGCTGCCTGACACTGCCTGTTATAGTGACAAAGAAGTGGGGGTGGCATTCTTCCTGACACTTTTCTTGCCCGACAATTTTCACATTCACAGGATGAGGGCATCATTGGCATGACCAGCATTTATTGCTTGACCCTAATTGTCCAGAGGTCACTTAAGAGTCACATGTAGGCCTGATGAGGTAAGGATGACAGTTTCCTTCCCTCAAGGACATTAGTGAGTCAGATGGGTTTTTTCTGACAATTGTTTCATAGTCATCTGTAGATTCTTAATTCCACCATATTCCAGTATGGCGGCTTTGAGCCCCAGTTCCCAGAATATTAACTGTGTTTTTGTATTTATAGTTGAGTGATAATACCACTGGGCCATCATGTCCTCAGTCTGGGCACTCATCCCCTTCAGTGGTGAGGTCTCTAAATCTTGGAATTAGAATATTTTCATGTAGTTAGTTCCGTGTTTAACTGGTGCCAAATTCCCACGTTGAAGCAAGTTGCCTTAATGCTGCTACAAATTTTTTTAATGGGCTCACCCTTTCCCTGACATCTCTGATGGAATGTGTATTGTTCCACCTTTCTGAGGCATTAAGTATTGTTTGAGAGAACTTATCCACACATCAAATATAGACAAGTCTTCTGTGAACTCCTTGAGTAATCATTGGCCTTATGCTCCAAGATGATTCATTAGCATAGTCGCCTTGTGGATCGTTTCTACACATGTTGTTCAATGCTTCCTAGACAAGTAAACCGATTCACCTGTACAGGCAGGATAGGAAAGAAATTGTCTCTTACCCAGAAGTGTGGGAAACAAAATATATTACTCTGGCAGCCTAGCTACTTGGAAAAATTAATATCACATTAAATCTGGTTGTATGAAACACCCCATTCTGGAAATTTCCACTTGTATACATCAACATTGATGGGTTTCACACTACTTTGCAGCGTAAATAATTGCCTAAGCTGACACATCAGGGAGCCTTTGATCTTCCTTGTGTACCATGAGGTGATAAAGATAATCAGATTGGAATCTTATAAATGAATGTTATACTTACTTAGAACCAAGTCCACTATTTGTGTAAGTGCTTCAGATTTCAAGCTGATACTTTAATTAAGAGTTCTCAGTGGAAACACAAAGATAGAAGTAGGAAGAATGGGTAAATAAGTTTTGAGCTAACAGCTTCAGCTGGCCACAGTCAGATGCTGTCTACTGTCAGTTGCTTTATCGGTCTAAGTTTTAGAAACAGAGAATATAGGAGCAGTATAGGCCACTCGGCCCTTGGAATCTGCTCCACCATTCAATGTGGTCATGTCTGACAAACAACTCAGTACCCTTTTCCTGCTTTCTCCACATATCCCTTGATCTGTTTAGTCTTAAGAACTGTATCTACATCTTCCTTCAAAGTCTTTAATGTTTTGGCCTCAATAATTTTCTGCAGCAGAAAATTTCACAGGCTCACCACCGTCTTGGTGAAGAAATTTCTTCTCATCCCTGTGCTAAACGGCCTACCCCTTAGTCCTACACACTTGGTTTTGGACTTCCCCTACCAAGAACATCCTACCTGCATCTCCCTATCTAGCCCTATTAGAATTTCTGTGAGCCTCCCCCCACATTTTCCTAAACTCCAGGGAGTATAATCCTAACAGATCCAGTCTCTCCCCAAACATGAGTTCCACAATTCCCAGGAATTAGTCTGGTAAACTTTCTTTGCTCTCCCTCAATGGTCTAATGTCCTTCCTCAGATAAGGAGATCAAAACTGACACTGTCATCACACCAAGACCCTGTGCAATTGGAACAAGACATCCTTGTTTCTGTACCTGACACCTCTCCGTACAAAGGCCAACATACCATTTGCCTCCTTCACCATCTGCTGCACCTGCACGCTGACTTTCAGCAATTGGTGCACAAAGACACCCACGTCTCAATGCCCCTCTCCCTTTCCCAACCTACTGCCATCCAGATAATAATCTGCCTTATTTATTTGCTATCAAAGTCGGTAACCTTGAATTTATCCACCTTAAATGTATTTGTCTACTTAATGTAACTTGCCCAACACTCACTGAGACTTCTCTGCATCCTCGTCACAGCTCACACCCTCAGCCAAGTTTGCATTATTTACAAAATAGGAGATATGACACATAGTTCCATCATCTAAGTTGTTGCTATATATTGTGAATAGCTGTGATCTAACCACTGATCCCTTGGTAACTCATTAGTCACTGCCAACCACTTGATAAAGTCCTGCTTATTCCTTTCTTAATTTCCAGCCTGCCACCAGTTCTTAATCTACTTCAACACATGGCCTCTAATCGCAAATCCTTTAATTTTATGTACTAATCTCTTTAGTGGGACCTTATCAAAAGCCTCTGAAAATCCAAGTAAACCATGTCTACTGGCTCCCCCTTATCAACTCTGTTAGTCACATCATCCAAATGTTCCCACAGATTTATCAAACCCCTTATAAATCCATGCTGACTCTGTCTGATCCTGTTAAAAATCTTCCAAGTGCTCTGCTTTACATCTTTTACAATGACTCCAGCATTGTTCCCACTCCCAATGTCAAGCTAACGGGTCTGTCGTTTACTGTTTTCTCTCTACCTCCCTTCTTAAATAGTGGGGTTATATTGGCTATCTCCAATCTATGGGAACTTTAGAAGTTTAGAATTTTGGAAGATGACCATTTGCTTTTTCCAGGACCATTTGCTTAAGTACTCTGGGGTGGAGGTTATCAAGCCCTGAGGACATATCTACCTTTAATCCCCTTAGTTTGCCGAATACCATTTCGCTACTAATTCTGATTTTTTTTCAATTCCTCCTTCATATTAGTTCTTGAGATTCCCCATATTTTTGGGATGTTATTTGTGTCATATTTTGTGAAAATAGGCCTGAAGTATGGTATTTAATTGGTCTGCCACCTCTTTGTTCCCCGTTATAAATTCCCTTATTTCTGAATGCAGGGGACCTGTATTTAACTTCATTAACGTTTTTCTTTTCACATATCTATAGAAGCTTTTACGATTGGTTTGTACATTTTGAAAGCCGATTGTCAATATCTGATTATCACAGCTTCCTTATTCTGTCTCTACCTTTTAAACTTTTCAATTTCAAAGCTACAAATCTCTGTACTTGACAGATTGTGGAAAATTGAAAACTATATGGGTAGCACAGTGGTTAGCACTGCTGCCTCACAGTACCAGGGACCTGAGTTAGATTCTGCTCTTAGGCAACTGTTGGTGTGGAGTTTGCACATTCTGCCCATGTCTGTGTGTATTTCTTCTGGCTGCTCTGGTTTCCTCCCACAGTGCAAAGATGTGCAGGTCACGTGGACTGCCCATGCTAAATTGCCTATAGTGTCCAGTGATGTGCAGGCTGGGCGGATTGGCCGTGGAAAATGTAGGGGGGTGGGTCTGGGTGGGACGCTGTTCAGAGGGGTCTCTGTGAAATCAATAGGCTGAATGGCCTACTTCCACATTGTACAGATTGTATGATTCCAAGACATATTTGTGTTCCAT
The DNA here is from genome assembly GCF_030684315.1 of Stegostoma tigrinum. Lineage (NCBI taxonomy): Eukaryota > Metazoa > Chordata > Chondrichthyes > Orectolobiformes > Stegostomatidae > Stegostoma > Stegostoma tigrinum. Next base: position 25,267,684 of record NC_081382.1, read on the forward strand.
TTTGCTTCATCTTTCTGTGAGTGGAGATGTTTTGTCCTTAAGATTTGCTCCTTGTGCAGTACATTTCAAGGGATTGCAGTGCTGAAAGAGTTGGGTCATTTTGAGCACTGAAAGTACTTGTTTCCCACATGGTTTTCATTTGGTAAAATCAGCTGCGGATTTATTTCATCAAAACTAATGGAAATGCCAAACAGAGAGCAATAGTAAACTTGTAATTGTAAATAGTAGAATAGTAAATAGTAATAGCACTAGTAAAGTTCTGAAGCATAGTCTGTGACAAGAAGACTGAATTTTATGTTGCTTTTTGGCTAAGAGCGAGTTGGGTCGAGTTTTTTGGAAGATGTGTTACTGTGTAGCCTGTCTTCGTGCGAGCGAGGAAGCGGCACAGATTGAAGATATTGCCGTCTGGGCGGAAGTGAATGTAGATGCTATTCGTGATGCCCTCCTTCGCTTCCTGCAGCATCACGTTGGCGAAGAGCGTTGGTGCCAAGACGCAGGCCTGCTTCACGCCGTTGCTGATGGGGAACGGGTGTGATAGGTCACTGTTGTATTTCACCTTGCCGCTCTGACCTTCATGAAGTTGCTGTAGGACGGTTAAGAACTTAGGAGGGCATGTGAGCTTCCTCAGGATTTTCCATAGACCGTCGCGGCTGACTATATCGAAGGCTTTGGTGAGGTCAATGAATGCCGCGTACAGTCCAACATTCTGCTCACGGCATTTCTCCTGAAGTTGGCGTAGTGCGAAGATCTTGTGGGATGTGCCTCTGTTCGCTCTAAAACCACATTGACTTTCTGTCAGGTTGTCCTCCGCAATGGTGGGAATCAGTCTGTCCAAGAGGATTCTGGAGAGAATCTTCCCGGCCGTAGACAGCAGAGTGATACCTCTATAGTTCGAACAGTCCGATTTCTCACTGCGCCCTACACACACACACAGAAGATGCGCTACAGACTGCAGTGACGCGCTTCTCCGAAGCTGCAAAGGCTTTCGGGCTAATGATCAGTTTGAAGAAGACGGAGATCCTGTACCAGAAGCCACCATGCAGTGCATACAACCCCCCTTGAATCTCGATCGACAGCCACCCCCTCAACACGGTCGAACGCTTCACGTACCTGGGAAGCATAATCTGCAACGCTGCTACAGTCACAGGAGACATCGACAATCGCCTTGCGAAAGCAAGTAGTGGCTTCGGGCGACTGCGGAAGCGTGTATGGGGCAACCACTCGATAAGCATGTTGACGAAAATCCAGGTTTACAAGGCCGTGGTCATCGCCACACTGCTCTATGGCTCCAAGGCTTGGGCTCTGTATCGGAAACAGATGCAGCTGCTGGAACGATTCGACCAACGTTGCCTACGCTCTGTATTGGGCATCACCTGGCAGGACCCCGTCTCTAACAACGAAGTGCTGGAAAAGGCCCGGCTCCCCAGCATCGAAGCGACCCTTCTCCTGAAGCAACTTCGATGGTCGGATCACGTATCACGGATGGACAACACCAGAATACCCAAGACAGTGTTCTTTGGGGAACTCTGCGACAGCAAAAGAAACCGCGGTGCCCCGCTCAAGCGCTACAAGGACCAACTGAAGCAACAGCTGTCTCAGGCCAGCATTGCCTCAACGGAATGGCAAAATCTGGCCTCTGACAGGGACACATAGTGGAAGAAAACTACGACAGCGATGGAGCAGTTTGAATTTTCAAGGAGAGCAGCTGCAGAGGACAGACGGAAACGCAGGAAGGAGCCCTCATCTCAAGCCCCGCTGTCCGGACCATTCCCCTGCCCGCACTGTCCCAGGATCTGCAGGTCCAGAATAGGACTCTACAGCCACCAACGGTTGTGCCAACGAAATCGCTGACGAATCTCTTCCCAACTGATCTTCGCAAGCGAAGAATCTGCCTGATGATGAGCCTGGCGAGTTCTCTCAGGTATCTTACTCGCCTCAGTAATTACGATTCTGGTCCAATCTTAACATGCACCATTCCCAGAACAACTCACCACTCACTGGGTATCTGCCAAAACACTGGCACTCTTGCACCTGTAATGTCTTTAAAAGGTTGCTGTGTACCCAGACAGGAAGCAGCATTCTGAAACTGCCCCACTCAGTCAAGGATCCAGTCTGAACTTGTCATATCAGGGGAACCTGGCATTGTGATTCTCTGACAGAGACCTGGAAATCCTGGCAACTGGGATGGTGTACAGGGCAGGAGTCAACGTTCCTGAGGCTTCCTTTTCTGCTCCACCAGGATAAAATGCCAGTCTCCTCTCTCAGCCACCTTCCGTTAACTTTCCCTCTGCTACTACACTAACCTCTCACCAAGCCTCGTGCTCTACCACCCTCACTGTTGCCCGAAAAATCTTCCCTCACTGGCTATTACCCTCCCCAACTTCCCACACTACTAACCCTGCATACCCTCTGTGCTGCCTCCTGACTGCCTCAGAACACCTCACTGTCTTTCAACCATCCACACCAGCGCTAACAGCAGTGCCCGAGATAACAAGGTATGAAGCTGGATGAACACAGCAGGCCAAGCAGCATCTTACGAGCAGGAAAGCTGATGCTTCTGATGAAGGGTCTAGGCCTGAAACGCCAGCTTTCCTGCTCCTAAGATGCTGCTTGGCCTGCTGTGTTCATCCAGCTCCACACCTTGTTATCTCGGATTCTCCAGCATCTGCAGTTCCTATTATCTCTAACAGCAATGCCATCCACTTTCACCTCATCAGTTCTCATTTTGGGAGAAACTAGGCTGTGGGGTTGTTTTGCCTGTCACTTGACTCCTCACTCGCAGGGTGGAGAGAATCCTGGTCCTCTCAGGATAAGCTGGGATTGCTCTTTAAAAACCAAAAGAACTGTGGATGCTGTAAATCAGGGGCAAAAACAAAGTTGCAGGAAGAGCTCAGCAGGTCTGGCGGCATCTGTGGAGGAGAAAACAGAGTTAATGTTTTGTGTCCAGTAACCCTTCCTCAAAACCCTCAGTGATCCTCAGGATCGCTGTATGGTGATGCTGAAGACATTGACATTGTACCGACCATCTATTACCGCTCTTCATTTCACTGCATTTGTCATTTATTTCAGACCACTGGTGGCTGCACCTACTCTCCTCGACGTCTAGCAGGTGTCAGTGGGGTGACCATCTTCCCTACAGCTGAATAGGCTGCTCAGTATGAAGGCACCTTCTTGACCTCTGAGGATGAGGATGGTGAGGACTTAGAGGAAGTAAAGGCAAAGCTTCCTCGTGCACCCCGCTTACCCCAACTCTGACAGAGAGACTGCAGGCAATCCGTTTAGCTTAGAGAATGTGGGGCTGCTGAGCAGCTCACTGTCACTGCCCCACAGCTGGCCAAGGAAGAAATGCCCCAGGCTTCTGGAACTCAGAAGGCTGCTGGAGACCAAGCTCATGGAAAGTCAGGCAGCAGAGGACCCTGTAGTGTTAGCAGTCAGGGATTTTGTCAATGCACATAGGGAGGAACAGGAGCAACAGACAGCAAGAGCACTGTCCTGAAGCTGCAGGAGGGCAGCTGCACAGTGGAGCCCCAGCTGCTTTGAACATTGGCAACATTGCCATTAGTGGAAAGCATTAAAGATGGAGCAAGTTCTTCCTACCATTGCGATTGTTTTTGACTGATTTCTCATCTGGTTCTGCCGCATATTTCACCATAGTCCATGCCATTCAGATCCCTATAAGATTACATCTCTGTGACCATACAGTTTTAAACTGCAACTGCAGTGATAATTAGTTTTCTATCATGTCTTGGGAATTTTGTTGTCAACAAGGATCACCAGGCAAGAGGCCCAGATTGTTTCATAGTGTCCCACGCAGAATGATCACACATGAGATTTTCTCCTCTTCTTGGCCTCTCTCCCAGGCATTCCAGCTGAGAGTGATAACCCAACATCTTTCGAACCACAGTGTTGTCTCCCTATTCTCCCATTCCATTCAACATTGGCTGCTGTCATGTGATCACTCCTGGGATGCTATAACATTTGCTGACTGCCTATGAATAGTTCATAGTGATTGGAAAATGATTTGTGAACAGAAACACTTAAGAAAAATGATTGTTTCCATCTTTTAGCTGAACATCTCCATTCCAACTTCATACTGTTTCTGGCTGTGTATGCTCAGGTTACTCTCATCTCCAGTTAAGGAGATGTAACAACTTGTTTTAGAAAAAAGATCTACTCTGATTTTCTTTACAATCACAACTGGAATAAAATAAAAAGTTATTTGACTGCTAGTGACTGTGGGATAGATAATTTCAATTTAATCTTTGTTCTGAATCACAGCCTAGACCTCTAAATCTCATTTGGCCTTTCTGCTGTCAATGCGTCAGTCACTATAGAACCATTTCTCATGAACTCTGTTTTACTCCTTTCAAACGTACACCATCTGCATCTCTTTTGGGGGAAGGAGAAAAAAGTCCCCCCTTTACAGATTGCACTTTCATTTTTAGTTTTCCATTTGTCACAAGGCTTCTGCAGCTCTCAACTTGCCCAGCTACTTTCTCAGCTCCACTTTTGAGGGCTAAGTACCAAGGAGCAAGTTTATTATCTCCAATCCTGTTCATCCCTCCCTGAATGAAACTAACTCCGCTCCCTCAAGTTCAAAGACTTGAGGATACGAGTATTCAGTTGCATTCACCATCCACCCTAGAATGGAACTGGATCACATTAAGCATGAACATTCCTCTGTACAGGATCCATGTCACATGTGCCATCCAGTAGCTATCCTCAACCTCTGTCCAGCTCAATTGCAATACCCTGACTTAATTCCTCTCTTGCTCGTACAATTAGGCAGATGATCTGAAGTAATGATGCTCTTTGTTCTACTGCCTTGTTACTATTGGATCTATCATTGACCTCCAATGTCTTATCACCTTTGTAATATTATCACATATTTGAGACTATCTTCCATCTGTATTTTGATGACATGCCTCCTTAGCACCTTCCATAACACTTCCACTGCCTTTGTGGTGACAGAACACGATTTTATCTGACATCTAATATTGAATGAGTTGGAACTTCCTCCAGCTAACATTTGGAAAATCAAAATTGTTGGCTTCAGTTTTGACCTCAGAATGCATACACCTTTGAGTGATTTAATCCACCCCTCAATTCCTCGCACACTAACTAGATTATTTGACACTCGGACATTCTATTCAGCCCCAAGCTAAATTTCTGAATTCATATCTCCTCCATTACAAAGAACACGCAGACTTACAAATAAAATGGCATCCGCCCACACCCTTACCTCAGCTTATCTGCAGCTGAATCTCTTCTCAGTCATTGACACATCCAGACCAAAAGCCTCCAATGCTTTTTGTTTGGTTGTGAATGCTCCAGTAGCTCTCTAACTTTCTGTACATCCCCTTCTGGACTCTTCATCCCTCTGATGGTTATGTGCTCCCTCCCTCATTTAGGTGTTTCTTAAATGTTGTGAAAGTATCTGCCTGTACCACCCTGTCAGGCAGCGCCTTCCACTTTACCACCCTCTGGGCAAGAAATGTTTCCTCAGAACCCCTCTGAACCACATACACCTTTACCTTAAATAATGTCCTCTGGGGGTATATCTGCTAGGGAGAAATGATTCTCATGATCTACCAAATCTCTGCCTCTCAGAATTTTGTAAAACTGAATCAAATGCACCCTCACCCAACCCCAACCTTACCACCACTGCTCTCATCTGGCTCTGCTCCGGAGAAACAAACCCAGCCTACCAGTCTCTCCTTATAACTGAGAGTTTCCATCCCAAGAAACATCCTCTGTACCTTGTCCTGTGGAATCACATCTTTCTGATAATGTGGTGACCAGAACTGCACACAGTATGCCATCTGTTGCCTTACCAATATTTTATAAAGTAGTAACAAGACTTCCTTGCTCCTTTTTCTACTCTGTGATGTCAAATATCCCTTGATGTCTCCCTTACCACCCTGTCTACTTATACCAACACCTTCATGGACCTATGGACTTGTACACCAAGGTCCCTTTATTCCTCAGTGCTCCCTAGGGACCTACCATTCATTGTGTATTTCCTTCCCTTATTCTACCTTACAAAATGCATCACCTCACAGATTTCTGGATTAAATTCCATCTGCCATTGCTCTGCTCAATTCACCAGTTGATCAATATCAGATTACAGTCTCCGACCATCCTTCTTTCCTAATAATGTGAAACTCACAGTTCTGTCACATTGCAATTAATTCCAAAGTGGTCAATTTCGAAACATTGTTCGGTAATCTTACTGAATCACTAATTTATTTTTAAAATTATAATTTATTTATGTAAAATTGTCACACCAGAAATTTTCATCCTAAGAAAAGCTGAAATTCAAATGTTCTTTCCAGTAACATTGGCAACAAGAGGCGCTATAATATTAAAGTGTTGTAGATGGATCAGCTTAAACATCATACAAACTTGGTTTAATTATTTCCTTTGCCAAAAATTTTATCTGTTTTCAATTTCTGGTGACTTTAGTTTGAAATAAGTAACTTAGGATTCTACAAGATGAATTTAAATTAAAATAACTTAACAAGTGTCAGATATGTTAGAACTCTGACAGCATACACTTTTCATTGTAATTTGGTGTATCAAGAGACCCGAGACAACTATGTTTCTGTGACATAAAAAATAGAATGGAATTGAACATTTCTATCAGAGCCGAAATGGTCTTGTATTAAATCTATTCCAATGCCCCACTTTTCCTAGCCTATTTCTGATTTGCTATGCATTCAGTACCAACCACACATGTCATACTAAGAATAGTTCATTACTCTTAGCAGCATGATGAATTAAAAAAATAATCTATCATTTGCTGACAATGTACGGTTCAGTAGCTGTGTTTAGTATTGGACACCAATAGAATTAACTTCAATGTAGATAAGTATGTGATGCTCTGTTTTGATGGGAAGAATAAAGGTATCATTGGAAAGTAGCATTTAGACATGAATGAGGAATAGAGGGACCTAGAGGGGTACATACATGCTTTATCAGAAGCACTGTTTCAAGTAGATAGGTCGTACAACTCAAACTCAAACTCCAACCCTAACTCTGGAATTTCTTTCTATAGAGTTAGAATTGACAAGTCGAGAATCTTGTTTAGGCTGCACGTGGACTGCTGTGAATAGTTCTGAACTTCAGCTTAAAAAGAATGCAGAGAATATGAAAAAGGTGAAAAACAATTTACTAGAACAAAACTGGAACTAAGAGGTTACATCTATTAGCAAAGGCAATGGCTCCTTTTCTGGAAATAAAGACAAAAGATAGAGCTTTTTGAAATTATGAAGAAAGAATTGGTTGGGCAAATGTAGGGAAGATGTCCCCTTATGCATATACTGTATGGAATATATTGTGACTGTATGACATAATAAGTTACTTTTGGTTGAATTTCATTGCACTAATTTTGTTTTTAGGCGATTCAGTTGACAGCATTCAGAGTATCAGGTATGTCCAACTACAGTACCATTGCTTTCTTGCTGTAATGGGGGGACCTAAATCTCTCAACAATTCGCAGTGAACCCTGAATTCTAAAACTGACAAGTAGACGAAATCTAATCTTGTAGTGATGTATATATTTGACAGGTTGATGACAAACTTATCGAGATAAATTATTTTTTAAATGAAAACATGTTTTGTGGACTCTACAATTGACTAAACCACATCTTTGGTTTAGGTTCACTATTATAACCTGAGGAAGCACTGCTGTTTTCAATGGGCGATAACATTAATCTTGAACACAGCTGCAAAATGTTTGATAGTGCCTCAGAAACCCATTTTGCACACTGCCCAATATCCTTTGTGGTTGATCCCAATGGAAAATATAAGTAGATGGAGTGATAAGTAACAGTAAGGAAGATATATTCCAGACAAATTTCACCTCAAAGTAATCATCAATAAGATTTTCAGTTTTACAAATTGATCGTCCTTTTTTAATGTATTTAATGTTAGAGGAATTTAGTTTGGTTTTATAAATTTAAAACCTGAATCAAGTCAATTTTCTCTCCTGCCTGCCTTTGCTTTTCTTTTCCTAGGATACATTCTTTCTCTGAATATTTGGTGTACACATTGTAGGCAGGAGGTCCGCTGTCTGTATGAAGCCAGTTATTCAATATGCCTAACTGGTGGTCAAGAACCTCCAAGTACTTAGGACTGCTATTTCCCAAGAGTGCTCAAAGATTGACACGAGTTTGGTGTACTCTAGCTATTATTGTGACCAGGGGTACTGTGGTATACGCCTTGGCCAGATGTGATCTGAGCATCTACTAATGATCAGCAAAGAGATTTTCCTTTGACCCCACAAACTGTGCTAGGTGTCAGCATTGGAATCTGGGATTGGCACACCCTAGTATTTATGCTTTCTTGGAGATGTTCATTGCCTGCAGCTTGTATGGTGGGAATGTTACTAGCCACTCATTCAGTCAAGACCTCACTGCACTCAGGACCCATGCTTGCTTCAGAGATAGTAGGAACTGCAGATACTGGAGAATCTGAGATAACAAGGTGTAGAGCTGGGTGAACACAGTAGGCCAAGCAGCATCAGAGGAGCAGGAGGGCTGGTGTTTCGGGCCAAGAGGGGCCTAGGCCCAAAACTTTCCTGCTCCTCTGATGCTGCTTGGCCTGCTGTGTTCATCCAGCTCTACGCTTGTTATCCATGCTTGCTCACTTGTTTTTGCAAACAGATAAGAATGTATCTTCCTTTGGCAAGAATTTAGTGTATTGTATCTATATAGATCCTGTAGCACATTCTTCATATGAATTCTCTTTACAGGGCCTTGATAGTGTTAGAGCCAAGTACAGAGTCAACCATCTGCTGCTAAAACTAATGCAGGACAGGGCTGGCATATCCACTGCTGTTAATATTAGAACTATATCCACTCCAACAACCAAGTGGTTTGGGTATTAGGTAACCCTGTTTCTTGATTGCAGATACATGCTTGCACTTTAATTTTCCTTTCCCTTTAGTTTTGTTGACCAATTCTTAATAGCTCACTTGGTTAGCCTTGGAAAAGATTGCTAGTGGGTTGACATGTCTTCTATGTCTTTCTAAACCTTTGCATCAAATTGTGCCAATTCATTTGGATTTTATTCAAAACAATCTTTAGCTTCAGTAATTAGTTTATTCTCTGCACTCATCCAAGTTGTAATTGAGACATGTATTATAATAATAAGAAGAAGCAAGCCTTGGAAAATTTGGCAAATTCTAAGTAATAACACAAAGTGGTCAATGAGCTTTCCAGAAAGACAACACATTGGATGTTTTTACCACTAATGTCAATGAAAACACTATTTCATGCTATTTAGGACTAAACTGCATCCATATCAGAAAATCTACACTAAAGACATCCTTATATAACACACATTTTATCTCTGCTGTTAACAAAATTAGAATACTTCCAAAACAAAATCACTTACAAAATTAAGAGTGATTTCACAAAAAGCTAATTAGCTTGTGAATACAACATTCTTGTTACATACACAAAATCATCACCATCTGAGCCACATGCCACTGTGAGTACACTAACAGTAGTTTGGAGCATAGCGTCTGAATGTGCACGCATGCAAATGCCATCTGCGTCCTGCAGCTCGTTGACTGAGGTTGCAGTGATCTTGGTTCTAAACTAGAGGTGACGTTGATTGAACTGTTTCCTGCCTGTACTATATAGAAGCTCCGTTCCAACAGAAAGCCCACTGGCTATGGGGCAGAGTGTTGCAGTGGAGATGGAGGAGACCATCAGTGTGATGACACAACTTTGCTTGTTCACAGTTTACACCAATATTGGGTCTGTGGTGAATCTGTTGGTGACGATCATGGCTTTCCTTGAATTTGTCTTGCTGTGGAAATTATGGCCACTGTGCTTCTTGATGGATAGTATCTACATTATGATCCTGCTCTTCTAGCACTGGAGGCAGGCAGTTGAGCAGGTTTTATTTCCTGTCCACATAACCTAGCATGTTCTTCCTTTTCAGATAACAAGCTAACTTCACCTTTGAATGCCTCAATTCAGTCTGTCTCAAACGCACTGTCAGGTCGTGCATTACAAACCTTACCTACTTTTCCTCGTTGTCTCTTTCCAGCTTCTTTTACCAATTACTTTAAATCTGCTCCTCTTATTTTTATCGTTTCATGAGTGGGAGTGGTTTCTCACTATCTTCTCTGTTCTAACACTTCGTGATTTTGAATGCATCAAACAAACCTCCTTCAGAGATAGTAAGAACTGCCGGTGCTGGAGTCTGAGATAACAAGCTGTAGAGCTGGATGAACACAACGGGACAGGCAGCATCGGAGGAGCAGGAAAGCTGGCAGAAAACCTGAAAAAGGGTCCAGACCCGAAACATCAGCTTTCCTGCTCCTCTGATGCTGCCTGGCATGCTGTGTTCCTCGAGAGCAACACCTTATAATCAAACCTCCTTACAGCCTTCTGTTCTTCAAGTTAAACAGTCCAATCTATCTTCATGAGTGAAGTTCCTCACCTGCGGAACAATTTTTTTCTGTGCCCTCTCCAAGGCCTTCAGACTCATGTCGAATTGTGATGCCCAGAACTGGTCTAATACACCAGCTGATGCTGAGCAGGTATCCTAAAAAGTTCAAAATAACCTCCCACCCACAGCCTCCAACCTCATTGTTCCCCAACCCTGCATGGCCCGTTTCTATCTCCTTCCCAAAATCCACAAACCTGCCTGCCCTGGTCGACCCATTGTCTCAGCCTGTTCCTGCCCCACCGAACTCATCTCCACCTATCTGGACTCCATTTTCTCCCCTTTGGTCCAGGAACTCCCTACCTACGTCCGTGACACCACCCATGCCCTCCACCTCCTCCAGAACTTCCAATTCCCTGGCACCCAACACCTCATTTTCACCATGGACGTCCAGTCCCTATACGCCTGTATTCCACATGCAGATGGCCTCAAGGCCCTCTGCTTCTTCCTGTCCCACAGGCCCGACCAGTCCCCCGCCACCGACACCCTTATCCGCCTAGCCGAACTCGTCCTCACCCTCAACAACCTCTCTTTCAATTCCTCCCCCTTCCTACAGACAAAGGGGGTGGCCATGGGCACCCACATGGGCCCCAGCTATGCCTGCCTCTTTGTACGTTATGTGGAACAGTCCCTCTTCCGCACCTACACAGGCCCCAAACCCCACCTCTTCCTCCGTTACATTGATGACTGTATCGGCTCCGCCTCTTGCTCCCCAGAGGAGCTCGAACAGTTCATCCACTTCACCAACACCTTCCACTCCAACCTCAAGTTCACCTGGGCCCTCTCCAACACATCCCTCACCTTCCTGGACCTCTCAGTCTCCATCTCAGGCAACCAGCTAGAAACTGATGTCCATTTCAAGCCCACTGACTCCCACAGCTACCTAGAATACATTTCCTCCCAACCATCCGCCTGCAAAAATTCCATCCCCTATTCCCAATTCCTCCGCCTCCGCCGCATCTGCTCCCAGGATGAGGCATTCCACTCTCGCACATCCCAGATGTCCACATTCTTCAAGGACCACAATATACCACCCGCAGTGGTCAAGAATGCCCTCAAGTGTGTCTCCCGCATTTCCATCAACACATTGCTCACACCCCGCCCCCGCAATAACTACCCCAACAGAATCCCCCTAGTCCTCACATACCACCCCACCAACCTCCGGGGACAACGCATCATCCTCCGACACTTCCGCCATCTACAACCCGACCTCACCATCCAAGACATTTTTCCGTCCACGCCTTTGTCCGCCTTCCAGAGAGACCACACTCTCTGGGACTGCCTTGTCCACTCCACACTCCCCTCCAACCCCACCACACCCAGCACCTTCCCCTGCAACCGCAGGAAGTGCTACACTTGCCCCCACATCTCCTCCCTCAACCCCATCCCAGGCCCGAAGATGACTTTCCATATCAAGCAGATGTTCACCTGCAAATCTGCCAATGTGGTATACTGTATCCACTGTACCCGTTGTGGCTTCCTCTACACTGGGAAACCAAGTGGAGGCTTGGGGACCACTTTGCAGAACACCTCCGCTCGGTTCACAATAAACAACTGCACCTCCCAGTCACGAACCATTTTAACTCCCCCTCCCATTCCTTAGACGATGTGTCCATCCTGGGCCTCCTGCAGTGCCACAATGATGCCACCCGAAGGTTGCAGGAACAGCAACTCATATTCCACTTGGGAACCCTGCAGCCCAGTGGTATCAATGTGGACTTCACAAGCTTCAAAATCTCCCCTTCCCCCACTGCATCCCAAAACCAGCCCAGCTCATCCCCGCCTCCCTAACCTGTTCTTCCTCTCACCTATCCCCTCCTCCCACCTCAAGCCACACCTCCATTTCCCACCTATTAACCTCATCCCGTCTCATTGACCTGTCCGTCCTCCCCTGACTGACCTATCCCCTCCCCACCTCCCCACCTCCCCACCTACACTCTCCTCTCCACCTATCTTCTCCTCTATCCATCTTCGGTCCGCCTCCCCCTCTCTTCCTATTTATTTCAGAACCCCTCCCCATCCCCCTCTCTGATGAAGGGTCTAGGCCCGAAACGTCAGCTTTTGTGCTCCTGAGATGCTGCTTGGCCTACTGTGTTCATCCAGCTCCACACTTTGTTGTCTTGGATTCTCCAGCATCTGCAGTTCCCATTATCTCTGAAAATAACTTAATTGCTCACTGGTTCAGATCTATATTTGTTGAGGACTGAGTAATCAGCACATTTGTTGGTTCTGATTGTTAAACCAGGATTGACAAGGGTAAACAGCTAGAAACCTTTGTGAATAAGAATTTAATGACGTTTATTTCAGTTTAGAGCACAACTTTATTAATCGTGGCATAGGTTTTTTTAAGCATTAATGGGGTGGGGGCATCGTTGGCCAGGCAGCATTTATTGACCATCCCTAACTGCCCAGAGCACAGTTCAGAGTCAACCACATTGCTGTGGGCCTGGAGTTACATGTAGGCCAGACCAGGTAAGGATGACAGTTTCCTTCCCTAAAGGACATTAGTGAACCAGATGGGTTTTTCCGACAAGCGACAATGGATTCATGGTCATCATTCGACTCTTAATTCAAGATATGTTTATTGAATTCAAATTCCACCATCTGCCATCAAACCTGGGTCCCCAGAACATTATCTGAGTCTCTGGATTAACAATCCAATGATCATAACCATTGTGTCATTGCCTCCCCTATAGCAATGATAAAAGGAATAAGATTATGTTGGAGCTGTACAAAACTACGGTTAGGCCACAGCTGTGTGCAGTTCTGGTCATTGCACTGTAGGATGGATATGATTGCACTGGATGGGGTTCAGAGGAGATTTACCGGGATGTTGCTTGGGCTGGAGCATTTTAGCTATGAAGAGACGCTAGAGAAGCTTGGGTTGTTTTCTTTAGAACAGAGAAGGCTGAGGGGGTACTTGATTGAGGTGTATAAGGTAATGAGGGGCATGGACAGCATGGAAAGGAAGCAGCTGTACCCCTTACTTGAAGGGTCAGTAATGGGGGAACCATAATTTTTAGAGGGAAGAGCAGGAGATATAAATGGGATTTGAGGAAAATCTTGTCACCCAGAGGGTGGTATGAATCTTGAATACACTGCCTGGGAGGGTAGCAGAGTTGGGAAACCTCTTGACCTTTAAAAGGCACAAGGATGAACACTTTAAATTTCATGACATTCAAGGCTATGGGCTAAGCACTGTGAATTTGGGACTAGTTCAGATAGATAGGTGTAGACTTATTCTTTGCTGTATGACTCTTATTAGATAGGATGTGGAATATCGACAAAGGGTCCCCTTGGTGCAGTGATAGCATCCCTACCCCTTGGTCATGTCCCACCTGTTCCAGAAGTGTATCATAAAGTTTTATGATCTGCTTGATTCAAAATATCTACAATAAATCTTTACTTAACTAAATTATTTCATTTGGTGTGCGTTTCCTGCTAGTGTTACATTTACTTCCTCTAACACTTAGAATTTCCTTGTAATAAGGTAAAGCCACTATAGTCCTACTCTGTCATCAGAGACAAAATTGGAGGTGGTTTACTTTGAGGGTCATCACGCCTCAGGCAAGGGGAAGAAGTTGGGAAGGAGAGTCCTTCATGGCATTCTCAGCCATTGTAGGAAATGAACCTTTACTGTTAGTGTCTCTCTGTATTACAATCCAGGCATCCAACCAACTGAGCTAATGTTTTTATAAGAGGGGAAAAGCATTTACTTATTTTTCAGCTGCGGATAATATTGCATATGTTGGAAGCTTTTAGACTGTATCTTGGATGATTCAGAGTAATGCTCTATGATTTGATTTCAATGTTCACTTTTTCTGTTGACTTGCAGGATTGTGAAGCATCAATGCAGGAGTTCTGATGGGGGTGATGTACATTTCCTGAGTGACCTTGTGGTTGAAATTTGAAAGAAAACCAATGACTATTTTCAAAAGTTGAACTTATGGAACCAAGATCTTCAATGTTTCTGCAGCAGGGACTCAGAACCTAATCAAACAAGACTCCTACCAAGATACTGATCACCAATCCATTGAAGTCTATGTTTTAAATTTTTAGTTTCTCTCTTTACAATAGATTAAATATTAAGCACTGTATAATGTCATGTAGTGATATTTACTGCAGCCTCAGGCCAGGAATATCGAAAGTGATACGTGAAAATAGTGTTACATAGTATCGAAACTGCACACGTTCTAACACAGTGGACAGAATCGCTGTTTTCTGAAAGTAATTTTAGGAATAAAACAAAAGACACTTAGTGAATGATACAATAGTGTTGTGACTTCTGGTTTCTCAGGTTAATTGACTGATATAGGATGGTGGTACAAACAGAGGTAAGTTAATTTAGCCTTAGAATCCTGTTATTTTTGAGGTAAACAGGTTTATAATTATGCCCTCAGCTATAACTTTTAAAAACTTTGCCTGTATGAAGAAGGTGGAACGGATGATTCTGTACTGTATTCTTCCAAATGTGATCATCAAAGATTGAAAATAAAAGGCAAGCGATGTGAATGATTCCCTTCAAAACCTTTAGTTTTTAAAAAACAATCTTACCATCAGTTTCTCTTCAAAAAGCTATTGGAAGTGTTTATCAACTTTAATATCCTTTTGTTCACCCCTACCATCATTGATTTAGAGAAAACTGTATAAGAGTATTGGTACATTCAGAGAAACTGAACCGAAGGATAGAAGCCTGCGATTTTGGTATTGTACTATTCAATGATTCTAATGCATGAGATACATGATGGAGAAAAGATTTATATGTTACAGCCATCAGGAAACTGTGTTTTTTCTCTCTCTAAAAAGTGAAGGGCTGGAGGATGAGCTGAAAGGTCTGTCTAAGATAATGGAAAGGTTTCAATAGGTAGATGTAATAAAAATGCATTGACTTGTTTGTTCTCTATGTCCTGGCATGCATGTTCTAGAGCTCTCAATATGGGCAGGCAGGTGAAGATGTTACACGTCCTGAACCAAAATAAGAACTGTAAAAATGAAACAATTTCTAAAAAAAATAGCAGTGAATTCAGGAGAAATGTCTTTATCCAGAAGGAATGTGCAACTGGCTTACACCAGAAATAGCAGAGGTAATTAGCTTTAATGCAGTGGTACTAATTAAATATGTGAGAATAGAATAGTTGGTTAAGCTGATAAGCTTAAATTGACAAAAAGGGATGTCAAGCGACTCCTGGGCCGTAAACCTGATGGCTAAATAAACTGTACATGTGATATACTTCCATGAATTTAGTATCTGTACTATGGATGGAATCGTGAAGGGTGACCTTAATTTACACCAAACATCACAAATCATTTTCAGAGAATTTTTGTTTTGGCAGCACGCTACTAACACGTTCAGTCAGCCTGTTAAACTAAAATTGTTCCTGGGTATTTATACTTGTCTTCTGGAGGAATTATCTCATTATGCTAGGAATCAGTTGTGCCTTTGCAAAGTTACAGATGGTTTTTGATGAATCACTGGACTCCTCCTGTTCCTACTCCATATCTTACTGCTACAACTCTAAATATTGTCAAGAAGGGAAAGAGACTGCTTCTGGTGATATTCCACATCCTGAACCTGTACTCTCACTGTACTAAAGAGTCAACCTAGCAACAAGATTTCTGGCCAGTGCATTAACTGATGAAAGGTACAGTAAATCTTTCCAATAGCATAAAAAGGACTGCAATATCAGGTGTTGCTTGACGATGCAGTTTTGTTCTGACTGCACATCAGGCAGTTAACAAGGATGTTGGCAAAATGGGTGAAGTTATGGTTTTGTGATCACTGCACAATCTAATGCCTTTCAATCCAGAGTTCAGTAATGCTGGGAAAGACCCCTCTGGACAGAATTCTCCCACGACAAATCAACTGATTATGACCTGAATTTGTGAAGCATAAATTCAGTGGGAACTTAGTAAGGGGCATACCAGCTGATATGCTGGATATAATGCAATCTGCCGGACATAATGTTTAATACCATTCCAAATGGTACTTTTAATTGGTACAAATGTTGCAAATTTGTCATGTGACTGGTCTCTGAACTGGAATTTACTACCCAGAGCGTAGAAGTGACAGTTTATCATCCAGCTACAGGACACCAAAGTGAGCAAGATGTGCATCAGAGTAGCACACGCTCACACCAACAGGGCATATGAAAACCACGGAATTAAGAATCCTTCAATGTTATCACATAGCACCTCTATAGGACACAAACCCATTAAACTCTCTTCAGTCAAACTTCATCGCATGTTGCTAGAACATAGAACAGTACAGCACAGAACAGGCCCTTCAGCCCACAATGTTGTGCCGACCATTGATCCTCATGTATGCACCCTCAAATTTCTGTGACCATATACATGTCCAGCAGTCTCTTAAATGACCCCAATGACCTTGCTTCCACAACTGCTGCTGGCAACGCATTCCATGCTCTCACAACTCTCTGCGTAAAGAACCTGCCTCTGACATCTCCTCTATACTTTCCACCAACCAGCTTAAAACTATGACCCCTCGTGCTAGCCATTTCTGCCCTGGGAAATAGTCTCTGGCTATCGACTCTATCTATGCCTCTCATTATCTTGTATACCTCAATTAGGTCCCCTCTCCTCCTCCTTTTCTCCAATGAAAAGAGACCGAGCTCAGTCAACCTCTCTTCATAAGATAAGCCCTCCAGTCCAGGCAGCATCCTGGTAAACCTCCTCTGAACCCTCTCCAAAGCATCCACATCTTTCCTATAATAGGGCGCCCAGAACTGGACGCAGTATTCCAAGTGCGGTCTAACCAAAGTTTTATAGAGCTGCAACAAGATCTCACGACTCTTAAACTCAATCCCCCTGTTAATGAAAGCCAAAACACCATATGCTTTCTTAACAACCCTGTCCACTTGGGTGGCCATTTTAAGGGATCTATGTATCTGCACACCAAGATCCCTCTGTTCCTCCACGCTGCCAAGAATCCTATCCTTAATCCTGTACTCGGCTTTCAAATTCGACCTTCCAAAATGCATCACCTCGCATTTATCCAGGTTGAACTCCATCTGCCACCTCTCAGCCCATCTCTGCATCCTGTCAATGTCCCGCTGCAGCCTACAACAGCCCTCTACACTGTCAACGACACCTCCGACCTTTGTGTCGTCTGCAAACTTGCTGACCCATCCTTCAATTCCCTCGTCCAAGTCATTAATAAAAATTACAAACAGTAGAGGCCCAAGGACAGAGCCCTGTGGAACTCCACTCACCACTGACTTCCAGGCAGAATATTTTCCTTCTACTACCACTCGCTGTCTTCTGTTGGCCAGCCAATTCTGTATCCAAGCAGCTAAGTTCCCCTGTATCCCATTCCTCCTGACCTTCTGAATGAGCGTACCATGGGGAACCTTATCAAATGCCTTACTAAAGTCCATGTACACCACATCCACAGCTCGACCCTCATCAACTTTTCTAGTCACATCCTCAAAAAACTGGATAAGGTTTGTAAGGCATGACCTACCCCTCACAAAGCCGTGTTGACTGTATTTGATCAAGCCATGCTCTTCCAGATGGTCATAAATCTTATCCCACCTGTGGTGGAATGAGAGTCAGTCAGGTTGCAGTGGTGAAAAATGCAGCCCTTGAGGGCAACTAAGGATGGGCAATAAATGCTGCCCAGCCTGCAATGTGAATCATGTGAAAAGATTACAGGAGATGAAAGCGCATGGAAAAGCTGTTAGATTTTGGGGCAGGTAGAGATTTGTTCTGAGCAAGTGAGTAGGTGGTGCATAGGGTATACCAAGTTTGTGGCATATAGGGTTGGGGTGAGCAAGAACCAATGGGGAAATGGTAGGCAATATTGAGAGTTGTACTGCATAAGCCTTGGTAGGAGACGGGTGCAGTAGCAGAGAGAGCGAATGTGAGGTACTAGAGACAAGATGGTGACATAGTGCACTGCCACAGTGATTCTCCCTTTGGATCACTTACAGAATATTTTTCAAAGAGATATACATTTGCAGTTTTCTAATATTAATTTTCTGAAAACTGCATACATTGGTGCAGGTTACGGTCATTTGTGAATATTTTGTGACAACACGAGAAGAAAAATGAAGCCTAAAATTTTGGGCTTATGACGACCTAGTTCATACAATATTTGAATGTGAGAGTTAGCACTCAGGTTTAAAGTGATTAAATGGTGTTATGCATGTATACATAAAAATCTTATTGTGTCCTGAAGGACATGGGCTATGGTACGGTTTGTGGCTGAATCAAATGAGTTACCCAGGCAAGAGCTATCTTGCTGCAGGGAGCAACGTGTTGTGTCTTTTTTGCTTTTGACAAGTGGTATGGTGAGTTTCTTATTAGGCAGCAGTGATCAGCCAATTAAGGCAGATTATAGCTTGTTAAACATCTCATTAACAGCACAACCTGCCTCATTAATATTCAGCTTCTGATCTTACCAAAAATGCTGGACAAGCCACATGTTGAGGATTCTTAACATGGGAGTCACTAAGGATGCCTGGTGACTTTTATTCACTGCTGACCGTGAGGAGCCTCCATGTTGAACACCAGGATCAAATATCTTAGGACACACTTCATGACCCTGGACCACATGCACCCTGTGTTCACAGACATTGGTGTTCAATATGTACCAACCACTAAGAACCATCTTGATACATCACTAATTCACTCATATGATATTTTGGCTCTTCAATTCTGCACCTCAGGCAGCTCCAGCAACAATTATTGCAATGCTGCAGCAAGGACACTGTACACACAGGAACATGCACCTAGTTCATGGCCTGAATCAGGCTGTATCTCCATGCTATTTGCTTGTTGTCATCATACTCACTCTGAGCCTACTGGATGTTCACAGTATCCCTGCCTTGCCTTGCATTTTTACACATAACCCCCTCAGCCAGAGATATCAGGCTCATATTAATTCTGGCTTGCCTTGATGTTAAGTGCACATACAAAGCCAGGAAGCAGCTCATAGATATAGCAGACTTCAATTCAATTGAGGAAGATAGCCTACAGCCCAGGGGTCCTAACACAGCAAGTCAAGGGCAACCTCCACTAGCAGTCCAGAGCATTGGTCATAGCCAGCCGGCCACTCAGGGCATTCAGAGTCAGGATGTTCTCCATGTAAGGGATGAGGAGCTGAATATTGAGAGTTCACCACCCAACTTTAATCTTTCTTTTCTGGGGGGATTTGCTCACCGCTTGGAATGAGAGTCAGTCAGGTATTGGATTGCAGTAGTAAAAAAAGGAGCTCTTGAGGGCAACTAGGGATTGGAAATAAATGCTGCCCAGCCTGCAATGTCCCACAAGTGAATCATGTAAAATGATTACAGGTGATGAAAGCGCATGGAAAGCTGTTAGCTTTGGGGCAGGTAGGGATTTATTCTGAGCAAGTGAGTAGGTAGCGCAAAGGGTTGGGGTGAATGAGAAGCAATGGGGAAACTGTAGGCAATATTGGAGAGTCATAGCAAATAAACCTTGGTAGGAGATGGGTGCAGTAGCAGAGAGAGAGTGAATGTGAGGCACTAGAGACAAGATGGTGTCATTTCTGCTGGTAGAGAGGTCATTGATCTTCTTCCTCCAGTGCTGGTCCTGGAGGAAGAGACATCCAACCCCTGCACCATGGTGTCCTGCAGGACCTCTAGAACATAGCCCATAAATTGGCATGCCAGTTTCCCCATCAGCCACGTCCAGGGTAAGTGTCAGGAAACATGCAGAACAGCTCTGGGCTGACAGTCCTTAACCAGCTGCACAATGGGCCGTTAAAGATGTCACAAGCGATGCCTATCTCTTTGCAGATACCCAGTGAGTAGCCAGTTGTTGTGGAAACAGTGATACAATGGGAATAGAATTAGATGTAGTGGCCCTATGGAACAAGGTAGGGAGTTAATGAGATGTTTGTTATGATTTGGCAAGAAATCTCTCTGGACGTTGCAACGAGAATCCCTCCAAAAATCTCAATGCAACTCACACTTAGCTAAAGAAAGAGGATTCAGCCCAGTGTTCTTTATAACTATACTTTATACACTATTCCAAGCAAATAAAAAAAACATTATTTATTGAAATACATCTTTAATGAAAATATTACATAACACAGTCACTTGTGGCAGTGATTAAAATACAGATATTCTTAGAAGAATCAATGAAGTATTCTGCTTTGTTGCCATTCCAAAATATCTTTAAAAACTATTTTCCAAAATATATGTATGAAATCATAATAAACACTATAACTAGTCGACATTTCTTATCTTTTAAAATTGTTGCACTTACAACAAAATGTTTCAATGCATTAAGACACATTGCTCAGAATACATTTTTGACATAGTTATACTGATAGCAGTTGCAGAACATTGCTTTGTTGTATTGGTTCTTAAATATAAATCATCCAGACATGTTGAATTGTGAAGAAGGGAAGTACAGAAGAAAATACTTTTTAAGAAAGATCTTATTTTTGTTTTTGACAAAAATTGATCTCCAAATTAATGCTTGTAATCTGAAAACCTAAACTGTAAAAATATCAAACATGCTTCACTGAGATGTTATTTTTATATATTTATAGTTTTAAATGTATGGTCATATCCTGAGAATTAACATTCTGATACATTTGATGAATTTGAGATTTCCATTATTCAATCTGATCCTGCAATTTCCTTTCTATTTAGTATCAATTTTTAAAAGAACTAAGGATAGAGATTACCAACAAAGGAACAAAATGATAGGTGATGATGAAGGTATGAATGGCTTTGGTTTCATTAAATCTGTTAGAATTTATTTACATTAAAATTGTGAAATTGATATTTTGTGAAGTTTGAAATGCATTTATTTTAAGTGAATATTATTATTTCGCAGTAATATGTTCATCCACAAGAACACAGCAATTCACAATGTCATGAACTTTCAAACAAGTGGAATTATGTTGTGAATAATTAAATTCTAAGTCCAAATGAGAAACAACCAATCAACCCATCAGCATCACTTCTCCCAAAAACCATTGATTTCTTCCCTTGCCTTCCACCCTGCATCTATTGTAAGAGGGTAGTATATTTGAAATCAAATCCTAATGAAATATTAAAACAACGTCCTTTAAAATTATGTTTTTGAGTGTTGGTATAGTCTATGTAATGTAACCAAAATGGATTTGTTTAGGAAAGTGGCAATGTATATTACATACTTTAAAGATGAGTTCAAAATGTTAAATGGAAAGAGAAAATCATTGTGTAAATGTTTTAATTCTTACAGCATTGACTTGTAAAAGGTTGCAGTTTCCACAGTTACATTGTAACGACTGATGAGATTTCATTACTTTTATGTATTGTAACATGGCTGAAGACTTGAAAATTGGCCAGTTATCTCTAATTGGTATAGAAAAATAATATGAATGATGCGTTCAGAACGAACTTCAACCTGAGATTGAAGCCAGTAGCTGTAAAGCACACAGTAAAATGTCCATTTTAAGCCT
The DNA here is from genome assembly GCF_030684315.1 of Stegostoma tigrinum. NCBI lineage: Eukaryota > Metazoa > Chordata > Chondrichthyes > Orectolobiformes > Stegostomatidae > Stegostoma > Stegostoma tigrinum. The sequence goes on from NC_081382.1 coordinate 25,289,588, forward strand.
GTGCAAAATGATGTAAGACCAGAAAAAATGTCATGTTAGAATAATTTGACATTATACATATGGTTTCAACGCAGTAAAAATCCTAAAGCTACATATTTACTTTTCATGGCAATGTACCATATACTCTGCAGAAATAGAAATGAAATTGACTTATAACAGAGATAGTAGGAACTGCAGATGCTGAAGAATCTGAGATGACAAGGTGTAGAGCTGGATGAACACAGCAGGCCAAGCAGCATCAGAGGAGCTGGGTCTAGACCCAAAACATCAGCCTCTTGCTCCTCTGATGCTGCTTGGCCTGCTGTGTTCATCCAGCTCTGCACCTTGTTTTCTCTTGATCTATGACAGAGCAGGCATCTAAACATCTATAGTAAAATAATAGATCAGGATGTCTCAACAAATTTAGTGAGACATAGTGTAAAAAGAATCCACATTGTAAGGATTTTGTGATTGTGGTGATGTGATTTATTTAACCATTAAGTCATTTGTGAAAAAGTGAATAAAAATAAATGACAATAAATATGCCTTGAAATTTAAAAATCAGTAAACTGAGAAACAATCAGGATGAGAACCTTTTACTATCGACTTTGAAATGGTCCTTCCTTTCACATTCTGTACTGTTTGCTGTTTCATTTAATCTAGCAACTTGCTTTCCCTGGATGAAATATCAAAGTTTACCAAACATTTGCCACTTCTTAATGTTCCAGTTGACACATACATAATGTGAAGTATACAAGAGCAAATAAAACTATAATAATTCAGCAAGAAACTCTATGTCACTCTCCTATGTAACTTACTCTTTCACAATGGTCAACTTTCTTGAAAACAATTCTGTAATGTAGGTATGAACATGCGTCATCCACTGGCACTTCTGTTACTTTTGTCTAATGACCACAATTTTATATGTATCAATGAAATGCATGCAGACCTCTTAAAAAAGTTGAAATTAATTAATTTAAAATAATTGCAAAATTAAAAAATAAACTTAAAACACAAGTTCACAGTTGAACAATGACAGGAGAACATCTTCCATTACGTTTGTGAGATAAATGCTCATTGCTTTTGTACAATTAATAGAATAGCAGTTGCAGCTATCAGCAAAATATCAAGGACACGTTGAAGGAAAGGCACAATACGCAGTGTGCTTTGTGCAGGCAAAAATCCCCATCGCAGTACAGGCTCAGCAAATTTTCTCAACAAAACTAAATAAAATAGCTTCCTCTTTTACCCCCAATTCTTTCATATTATAGATTTACAAATTTCTATTTATGAAAAATAATTGTCTTGTAACTGATTGTAAGTGTAGGGGGCAAATTAATATATTGTTGTCCAGCTTTCCAGACAGTGCTTTTATGCTTCCCTTGAGGAATTTAAAAAAAAACAAAATATTTTATAGATTGCTGGTCTAATTACGATGGAATACAAAAGTTTGACCTTCATTAGTTATAATGACTAAAAAATTTAATACGTTCCCGAGCTGAAATCAGACGCCGTTCCACCTGTTTGATAGTGCTGCCATGTTAAATAAAAGTGATTGGAAAAGAAACAGTTGTTTCCTGATGGCATTATATGGAATAATAAATTTTGTGCCACAAAAGATTTGTATTTTTGTTAACAAATGATAGATTTAGAAAAAAACACCAGTTGATACGTATACGTTATTCACTGGGAGGGAACAGTGTCTACAACCTTAGCATAAATTTTCAGGCAACTACAGAGTCTGTGCACCACAGCCAATTTGTTCGCATGTGTGTGCCATTTTACTTTTTCACCTGTATGAATTACCATTCTAATAGACAGTGATACTATTGACTCCCACAAAACAGCTGTTAACATTAGGTCATTGTAAAGGGAACAAAACCTCCTTTATCTGTTGGGTTGGATAACTTAAAGTTTTTATTTGGCACTTAAGGAGTTATAAATAGGAACACCTCTGGTGTACAAATCTGATCAGTTTTATTTCACTAGTAGGAAAAGAGGGAAAACATGCAAGAAAACACAATACAAGAATATTGCAAATACAGTATAGCTATTATGCAAAGAATATGTTAGAAATTGACAATATTAGCGTTTGTGTACTAATTAAATATTAATTCCCGTAAAACGTTTTTTAACTGTAATTTTCTCATTTTCCACAACTTACTATATCCCTCAGAAAAACACACTTGAAACATAAAAATAACAAATACATTACTCTCAACTGTTTGCAACTCTTTGAAAAAAATACAAGTGCATTCAGCTTTCAAATATTAAAGTACAAGTGTGCACAGTTTTCTTGCAGAAGTGTATAAAGCAAACACAAATGATTTATCTTCAAGACACAATGGTTCTTAGCCTGATATTCTCAGCTTTCAGTTGCTGAGGGCTCAAAAAATATCACTGTGCTGACTTTAATTTTGCATATTATTTTACATTCATCTTTACGATAATTTGAAGTTTTTAAGAAAGTGTTGTTTAATAATGTGCATTATTGTTTCAAGAGAAACAAGTGGAAATTGTAGTCCCTTACATTAAGTCATTACCAATGGATATGCTTCATGTAACCTCAGTTCAAAAAGTTGCCATGTTGTACAGTTTTTCTAAAATGCAGATGCCATTCTTTTGCTGGTTTGCAGTTTCATTGATGCAGTAAACACTAATGACTACTAATGACTCTAGTAATGACTGCACTGTGGTTATAAAGAAACAACCTGTTTTAAGATAAAATCAAAATTCTTACCATGAAAGGGGAAGAAAGAAGTTCTTATCTGAAAAACTTTGTACATACTATTTATGCATGTATTCCAAGATTACATAGCTTCTGTATATTTAAAAATCATTTGTTATTTTCTAATTACATTATTTCTGTAATATAAAGGAATATAATACGTATTTATATATTTATATAGGAATCAACAACCTTCCTTTGGAAAATTGTGGCTGTTATATAGTTCATAGATCAAGGCCTTAAGCTCTCTTGGCATGAAGCATCTCAATCAGTAAGTTGTTACATGGCACCTCTCCACTCAAGTGTTTGTAGTACAGGTATTCCTCTGCCTGCATACTTATTGCACGGATTTCAGGTAACCTCAGCAACAGCTGTCCAAATTTGTCCCCATGCTGTGGGTAGTTGCACATGGTGTAGTCCAAGAGGGCAGCATGGACCTGTTCTTGAACGCTTTCAATCAGATGTCTGTTCTCTAAAACCTTGACATCTGTTAGGGACAGAAAGGATTTAACACAAGCTTAGTATCATGGTTATTTGAGTGAAGATATATTAGTGTCAAATTTTTGAAAGGTAACATTACTAGCCTACTTATGTTTCTCAGTTAGCAAAATGATCCAAATCCATTAGATTTTAACAACATTCAATTTCTCTACATTAGTGATACTGTTATTTTGTAGAGTTCACTGTATTGGAGACCCAGGTCTTTGAAGTTCAATGCAACAGAGTCTGTTGTATATAAACATTGCACATTAAGTTCATTTTCCCAATATTCTTCCTGCCGGGCTTCACCCGAGAGGAAAGCACTCTGAGTTTCCACACTCAGGCCAAACCCAAAGTCAAATACAATTAAAACTATTGATACTTAGAAATGCACACAGTGGTTGTACTTAAGCTAAAGGTGAGTTGGACCAGAATATGCCAATGACAATTTGTAACTTTAACTGTCAGAGACATCATTAGATTGAACAATTCCCCCATATAAGGGTTCACCTTTACCCTTTAAAATCTGTGATACAAAACACAATTGTTTCATATATTTATGCTGCCTGTGCAGAGAAGCATTATTCAAGAAAGTTCAGACATGAGGCTATGGGGAATAGCATTCTTACAGGGGAAGAAACATTGTATTTTTGTTCCAGTTTTTGCAGTAGCACTTTTGAATCTGATACATTTTTTTATTGATACAGATGGCATTTACTGTGCAGAAATTTAAGGTGGTAAAGTTTGAGAGGATGAACAAAAAGAAAATATATTTACTAAATGGTTAAATTTTGAGAAAGAGAGATTTAAGGATTCACACAAACAAATCTTTAAAATTACTAATTTTGTAAAAGTACAGGATCTTAGGTTTCATTGATAGGGCACAGTGTACACAAGAACAGCTCAGTAATGGTAAAACTTCACAAATCAAAGCTAAAGCCATGTTGGAACATGGGACTGGATTTTAAGTGCATGGTTGGGAATCCAAAGTCAGAGCCAGGTCAAGTCATGCTGACACAGGTTTTAAAGGGCCAGGCCGATTAATGGCAGGAGCTCCCAAGAAGATGTCCCAGCAACAGCCCATCAGCCCCGGTTGGAGTTGATTCCTAATGGAGAGGTAGAGGTTTCAAAGGGCAGAGTGTTTTTTATGTTTATAATTCCACATCTGTCCAGACATGATCATTAGGAGGATGAGCAGCCTCAACAAGTCCAGCTGGGGGAGATCTCACCAGCAGTCAAGTGCAGACCCTTCCCCCTTTCTCAGTGTGAGCCCACAATGGTTGCCTTGCCATGTTCAGGCCAATATTTCCTTCTCACAGGGTCCTGTTATTGGAAAAAAACACGAAGAACAGCAGATGCTGGAAAACAGAAAGTGTTGGTGCATAGGTAACCCCTGTTGGAAGGAAGCTGAGTAAGAAGCTCATAATGTCAAAAACCAAACAACACTGCTTCATCAATGATGTTACTTTGGAGCTCATAGCTCCAGCCTGTGTCTCTTCTTATGCTTCTATGAGTGAACACTTTAAGAAGGATAAAAGAGTTCCCTGAGCAGCTTTATTTAAAGAGATCATGATCTATCTTACAGGTTAGATTTTGATAAGATTTTGCTACAATTCTATTTTGCTGCTCTCTATATATATTAGAGCGGAGCAGGCAAGGTGAGGACCCAGTGACGGGCAGTCAGTGTCACTGAGGCAGGGGGGCATGGTGAGGACCCCGTGACAGGCAGTCAGTGTCACTGAGAGGAAAGGAGAGGGTGAGGTGAGGACCCTGTGATGGGCAGTCAGTGTCACTGAGAGGAGAGGACGCAGTGACGGGCAGTCAGTGTCACTGAGAGGAAAGGAGAGGAGAGGGTGAGGTGAGGACCCTGAGATGGGCAGTCAATGTCACTGAGAGGAGAGGAACCTGTGACGCGCCGTCAGTGTCACTGAGAGGAGAGGAGAGGAAAGGGTGAGGTGAGGACCCTGTGATGGGCAGTCAGTGTCACTGAGAGGAGAGGAGAGGGTGAGGTGAGGACCCTGTGATGGGCAGTCAGTGTCACTGAGAGGAGAGGAGAGGAGAGGGTGAGGTGAGGACTTTCACAGAGAAGTGCAAAGAAGCATAGATGACCTGAATGGGAGTCAGAACGTTAAGTATAGATTAAAAATTTTTTGTTTAAATAGCATCCATGTTCTGTTTAGTTAGAATATGCCTGGGAGCTGTGGCCCATGGTTTGTGCATCCTGGACTATGTAGGGAATCTGGGATGCATTCCTGACAATCTGAATGACTGTGTGTGCAGGAGGGGCCCCTGGCTGATACAGTTTGAGCTCTAGGTGTTGGGTGTGTGAGCAGCAGTTGTGACACTTCAGTGCATTCCTAAAACTGAGAGGGTCACGAATAGCTTGTGTCAGGACACTGCCATTGTGCAGTTTAAGGAAGTACACTTAGACAGGGAATGGTTGATTTTAAATTACAAGACTGGGAGAGAGACAGTTCCTCTGTGGAGGCCAGCCACACCTCAGGAAATGGAACTGTGGGTGGTCAAGCTGCTCGGGGGGGGGTGGGGGAACAGGGAAGATTTGTGGAAGAACAGTAGTGGTAGGAGATTGGCACATTAGCAGTTGGAATTGTGCCTTCATGTTGATATGTTACCTTCTGGGTGCCAGCGTCAATCATGTAAATGGGCTTGAGGGCATTCTGAAGGGGATGCCCTTTGGCTGCAATGTAAAGGCCACTACAAAAATAAATAATCAAAATGAATCCTGTAACCCTGCCACATTGCAAAGCAAACGAAATCAAGTGGCACTTGTGTATTCTCTTCCGTGCCTTTGTCCTCAATGCGCCTTTACTTGTCCAAGAACGCTGGTTGAATTCTTTGCAGTGTGGCTATTGGAAGGCTGTATATTTTCAGTTGAGAAGTGTGGAGATCCTTTGCAGGATAGTCTCGAGTAACTCTATAGGCTGAACAAGTCCAGCCACAGACCATACTGCTCAGCATCGGTGTCCACAGTCTGGCTAATAGGAAACAGCAAGGGCAGATTGACAGAGAAGAGGAAGAGTGATATTGTCCTGAAAGAGGCAAACAGGCTTCTGATCCATGGAGCTATTGCTCCACTCTCTTAGCTTCTCTCATTCATCCAACACTCCCCTCATCAATCCTAGTCATTTGGAGAATACAGTGCTAGGGTTTTGTGACACTCTGTAAACCACTTTGAAGATTGATATCCATGTACAAGATGGGAACAGTTTGAACTTCACCACTTCACCCCACTGCATAACTTATACCTTTCGTGAAAATCACTTATGTTGTGATGTAAAATATGAGTGAGTCTGTTCGTCTAAATTTGAGCACCTGTTCCAGAATGGAGAGCCTTGGTGTCCCCCATGTTCATTGATGTTGACCACAGACTGCCTGGCAGGTCTCCCAATGCATTTAGTAGTATCTGAGACTACAAGTGCAGTTACTATCATATGGAATTTGAAGACACATTCACTGATCTTGATCACCTGTATATGGTCTGTGTGTTACCGACAGCACTGCATTCAGGTCCTTGGCATTAAAATTATGGCATTGATTTCCATAGCTGACTCCTCACACTGTTAGGAAACTGTGTATCTAGAGGGCCTTCTGTTCCCTGCAGGAGAAGGAAGCCTTTCCATCTCTTTTACCATATACGGCACCGTCAAGAAAAAGTATGGGTGCCAAGTCTCTTTCGCAGTCAACCTCAGATTTTGCTCTCAAAAGACTGTCAGCATCTATTCCATCCACAATGCACTTCTGCTTTGAGAGACGCAGGCTTTCAGTAATGTTAGCGAGTTAGGGCTATTTATGCATTTATCACTGGTCACAAGCGGAAAACATTTACATAATCAGACAGCACAAAGACGGCATGCTTCCTGCATTCCATGCAACAAACAGGCATTAATACAGACATCTCAATTCCTGTGCTTGTTTCAGTAACTATCCAAATTTTCAACATCCAAGTTTGTAATAGAACTAAAATCAAAAACCTTAGAGTTTGGGAGCCCTTGGGTGGGTCAAAATCACATAACCTCAGTGAATTAATTCCATTTTGTTAAAACAATAATTGCAAATAAGACCTTTACATTTTAAATTCAAATATTCTTCCCATGGTAACAATAAACAATAATTCACAGAAGCTTCTAAATTGCATGAACTCGAAGCAAGTCATTGCAATGATTCCCCTGTCATATAAAACTCATCCTCACAATTGTCAACATTCTTTGGAATATTTCTCTCTCTTTAGCTGTTCGCATTATTTGGTGCGGTCTTTGTTCACAAGAGGCTGCTGCTAAATTGCAATCGCTTAAGAGAATGTGTTATAAAAGCCTTTTCCAGCAAAGGATCATCCCAATTGAAAGGCAGGAAATAGAAAGATAGATCAATTCGTCAAGACTCTTTTAAATGCTTCTTTAGAACAAAGCCAACATGTACCTTCTTCATAAATATTGCTTTTTGTAAAATTCTAATTTTAATTAAATCTCCTTACCTGCCTAGGAGAAAAATCAATGTGGACAACAAATGTCACACGCTTTTGTAAATATTTTGCTTTGTGAATGCTGTGGTAGGCTGATTGTGAAAACTGTGCACTGTTGAAGGTAATTATGTTTTGCAAGCATCATAAAAAACCTGCTTCTGCAGCTGATTCTATGGAAAATACAAAACACCTCAACACAATGCTTTCAGATAAAAAAAGGATGAAATCTGGTGAAAATGACCCTGAATGGGAGAAGAACCCAACTTCAAATTTTTTTGCAATCAAAAATGCTTTTGCGTAAATTAAATGTTTCTGTGCAAAGTTTTTAATTTCACTGTGTTTGGAAGAAGCCATACATGTCATTTGAAGATATATTTTCTTAGTTGTATTTCAATAATAGTTTCTTTTTGAGAGGATGGTTCATAATATTAATATTATCCTAAACATTGGGTTTTGTCACAGGCAACAGAACTAAGCAACGACATGGGCTGAATTCTTACATCCAAGAACATGTGGGTTTGGGAGCTGGTCTGGGGAAACTGACTGCATACTGGTAACCCACTCCAACCCATAAGCTTCCACATTTAGTACAGCAATTTGCACAAGAGGAACCTTTTCAGGAGAAATAGATTGTCAATTTCAATATACTAACAGGTCAATGACAGTGAAATCGACATGTATTTTGCAATTTAACTGGGGATCCATGAGTTTCCTGGAATTCACCAGTGAAGGCGAAAGCAAGAATTGAGGATGCTAAAGACTAGGAAGAATGCCAACAAGTACCGACTCCACACAGCTACTTCTGGGCCTGCTTTTATGCAAGGTTTTGTGCACAGCAGGTGCCATGGTTATTTTAACAAATTTGGACTGATGGCTTGTTTCTCAAGGCAGACAATTGTATCAACTTCTCCTGTGATGACATCAGTCAGAATGAGCAGGCTTGTGGATTTCCTCAGGGGCAGGGTACCACCAACTGCAAACATGTGGGAACTAAAATATCACCATAACACTCCTGAATTTTCATAACTGCAAGGACGTCCATTCTATCAAAGTGCAGCTGGTTTTAAACCACATAGAGATCCTTTTGGTGGTGTGCAGAAGATTCATGGCCAACCACAATGGTGCTTTTAGCCTGCAGCAATCCCAATTTCCTTGCTTCTTGATGCAGACTTACTGGCTGCTTAGATCTAAGAGATACCAACTTAAAATGTGGCCAATGATACTTGTGGAACCTGATCACTGGGAGGGATGCTGTAGAAACTGTATGGCTAGCAACTGCATCACTGGGCAATCTATCAGTATGTTGCTCAACACACAGCATCGCAACACAATTAGGTTTGGACGTGCAAGAATAAAGTCCACAGCAATTGGCCTCTTCAGGTTGTTCTGACTAGAATGAGGCAACATGTGATGCAGCACCCAATGGCATGCCAGCAGCAGTGTTATTGCTGCCTCAGATGGCTCTCATCATTGCTTAGACCATCCACATGGCAACCAGATGCAAAAATAACTCCCCACCCACATTACTCCAGTACAAAGCAGTATTGCAAACAGTTATTCACCTCAAGGACTCCCATTGCCCGTTGTCAATTCACGTCTTTTCATTCCATGCAAATAAAAAGACCACCTTCTAGCACTCGGTTGAAAATAGTCAAAATAAGAAAGTAATGGAAAGAAATAACATTTTTGTGACTCAAATGTAAAGCAGAAGCTTACTAATCTCACAATGAGAACAGACTTGTGCACATTCTCTGCAACTATAGATCTTTACTCTTGCTGTCTTCATCAGTTCTACATATTGCAACTGCTGTGGCATCAGCAGAGGTAGAGACACAATGCTCAGATCCCTGTTCTGATTGCTGAGATGCCCACCTTGGATCCTCCGTCACAATCTCAAAGTCAGTGACTGAAGACAGTCTCACATGTTAACAAACTCCCTCACCTAGAAGGTAGGGATTGCAGTCCAGGTGTCACACATGAATCTCTGATGATACCGAGGGGAACAATAAGATCGAGGGGAAAAATAAGGTCAAGGGGAAGAGCCAGGGGCGTATGGTGGAATCAGTTGAGTACCCACAAGCTCCAGGAGGAAAAGGTCTATCCGACATCTGGGGTTCTTAAAGCCACACTATAACATTTAAGAGTGAGAGGTGGGAAATGGGTGCATCACATGTCAATTTGTTGTCAGAGCTGATGCCATACCGAAAATGAATCAGAGTTCCCTGGATTCAGGAATTTTCTGCGTTGAACGTTTCTTCATGTCACTCTGCTCTTTAAGAAGGGTGAAACAGAAATCAGTGAATTACAGAACAGTTAGCCTAGCATCTGAGGTGAGGAAATTACTGGAGCCTATAATGAAGGATAGGGTAACTGGTCACCTCAAAGATATCAATTAATCAGGGAGAATCAGCATGGATTCCTGAAGGGTCAGTTATGCCTGACAAACAGCAGAGCTGTTTGAGGAGGTGATGAAGGTGGTGGACTGAGGTAAGTCAATGGACGTTGTTTATACAATCTTCTAGAAGGATCTTGAAAAGGTCCTATACAAAAGACTGTTAGCTAAGCTGGAAGCCCACAGAATTGAGGGAAAATTACTGACATGGAGCATGATTAGAAAGGCGTGATGACATCCAGAGTGAGACATAGCCCAAGTGAGTATAAAGTTTAGAGAATTTAGAGGCAATGTGGCAAGTTGGCCTTGAGGGAAAAGAGACGCTTTTAGCTTATTTTTTTGGGTCATAGTTTGTAAAGTTTTTTTAAAAACAGGATAAATTGAAGCCCAAGAAAGTGGCATCACAGGTAAACCTTAAATTCATTGGTTGGTGATAGTCAAACTATCAGCTATTATACGTTACTTTTAGACTGAAGATAAACAAAGACAAAGAAACAAAGAAACCTACAACACAGGAACAGGCCCTTCGGCCCTCCGAGCCTGCGCTGATCAAGATCCTCTGTCTAACCTGTCATCTATTGTCTAATGGTCTGTGTCCATTTGCTCCCCGCCCATCCATGTACCTGTCCAGATACATCTTAAAAGACGCTAATGTGTCTGCGTCTACCACCTCCGCTGGCAACGCGTTCCAGGCACCCACCACCCTCTGTGTAAAGAACTTTCCACGTATATCTCCCTTAAACTTTCCTCCTCTCACTTTGAACTCATGACCCCTAGTAATTGAGTCCCCCACTTTGGGAAAAAGCTTTTTGCTATCCACCCTGTCTATACCCCTCATGATTTTGTAGACCTCAATCAGGTCCCCCCTCAATCTCCGCCTTTCTAATGAAAATAATCCTAATCTATTCAACCTCTCTTCATAGCTAGCACCCTCCATACCAGGCAACATCCTGGTGAACCTCCTCTGCACCCTCAATAGGGGGAAGACTTGCAGGCTACAAAGTAAAGGACTAGAATGAATTTTTTAGTAATCAAATTAAGAACTAAGTAATTAAAATTGAGATGCCTGGCAGGCATTGTGTTGTAACTGCATGATGTGGGAGCCAGTGGACCCCATTGTGGTTGATAGTGACCATAGCTGTAGCAAGTATTGGGTGCTTGAAGAAGTCTGGCTCTGGGGTGATGAGCTTCAGTCTGTGCTTTGAACACTGTAATGTGTCAGGGAGGGGTAAGAGTCAACTGGCTGCTGTGTGTCAGGAGGCAGTCACACCCCTTAAATTAACTGTCAAATTTGGTAAGTGGTCAGGGGCAGGAAGCTGTGATTATGAGTGAGTGAGTGAGGTAGACAGTGGGATCCAAGAGGTTGTGCTGACAGAACCTCAGCCCTTGAGCTTGTCTAACAGGTTTGAGATTCTTCTTCCTTGTGCAGAAGAGAGAGGGGCTTTATGGAGGGTGGGCAAACTAACCATATCATTGTGGTACAGTGAGCCATTCAAGAGTGGGGAGAAAAGAGAAAGGTAGGTGTCAATGGAGATAGTCAAGGGGATAGACACTGTTCTCTGTAGCCAGGCTCAAGAGTCCTGAAGAATATATTATCTGCCTGTTGCCTGGGTTCAGGGTATCTCATCTAGAGGAACATGGAGTGGGAGGGGAAAGATCCAACATGGTCCACGTAGGTACCAATAATGTTGGTTGACGGAGGAAGCAGGTGCTGCTGAGGGAATTTGAGCAGCTAGGGGCAAAATTAAAAAGCAGAACCAAAGAGTTAAAAAATCTCTGGATTAATACTTGAGCCACAAGCTAATTGGCACAGAGTCAACAAGATTAAGGAAGTACATGCATGGCTCAAAGATTGGAGTGGAAGAAACAGGTTCAAATTCATGGGACATTGGCACCAGTACTGGACAAGATGGGAGCTGTTCCGATGGGATGGGCTGGACTTGAACCATACTGGGAACAGAGACCTGGTGATTTGCATAACAAGGGCTGTGTTTAGGGCTCTACGCTAATTATGGAAAAGGTTAAGATTGGATTCGGGAGGTGTAGGGTGGGCTCAGCAGAGGTTATTAAAAAGTTTCCAGAACAAGTAGCAGGAGAGAAGTATGGAAAGGTTCAGGAATCTAACTTTGGGCACATTAGATAAGGAGATAGTTATGAGAAGGGGCAGTAGTCTACGCAGGACTGAGGATGAGGTACTTAAACACAGGCAGTCTACAAAACAAGGGAAATGAACTTACTGTGCAGATTGAAATCAGCAGGTACAATGTTTTGGGTATCACAGAGAAATTGCTGCAAAGGAATCAAGACTGGGAACTAAATATCCATGGATACATGTCCTACCAAAGGAACAGGCTGATGGGCAATAGGGGCAGGGTTGCCTTGTCACAAGGAAATGAAATTACATTGATAATAATAAGTGATATAGAGTCAGAGGCATAGAATCTGTGTGGAAAAACCGCAAAGGGAAAAAAAACCCTGACAGAAATTGTGTGTGAGCCTCCTAGCAGTTTCAGGATGTGAGGAAGAAAATAAATCAGGAGATAGAAAAGGCATGTAAGAAAGGTACTATTATAATAATCATGGGAAGATTCAATATGCAGGTAGACTGGGAAAATCAGAAAAAGAAGACCTCGTGGAATGTCTGCAAGATGTTTATTGGAGCAGCTTGTGGGAGAGCCGACTAGTGAACAGGCAATTCCAGGTTTGGTGATGTGTAATGGGGCAGACTTGTTTAGGGAGTTTAAGGTGAAGGAACCCCTAGGGGGCAGTGATCATAATAAGATAGATTCACCTTGCAGATTGACAGGGAAAAGCTGGGATCAGATGTAATGCTGAGTAAAGATAACTACAAAGACACAAGGGAGGTGCTGTCCAGAGTTGTTAGGAAAGGCAGCCTAGCAGGGAAGACAGTGGAGCAGCAATGATACAAGTTTCTCGGGGTAATTCAGGAGATGCAGCAGAAATCCATCTCAAGGAAGAAGAAACATTCTGAGGGGAAGATGGTATGATTTTAGAATCCATTATTAAGGATAAGATTGCAGAGTACTTGGAAATGTGTGGTAAGATAGGACTGAGTCAGCATGGTTTCATCTAGGGGAGAACATGCCTGACGTATCTGTTAGAATTCTTTGAGGAGGTAAAGCAAGTTAGAAAAAGACAGCCAGTTGATGTGATCAATTTGGATTTCCAGAAAGCCTTTGACAAGGTGCTATAGAGGTGCTAAATACAATGAGAGCCCTTTAGGGTTAGGGGCAGGGTACTGGCATCTATAGAGGATTAGCTGACTGGCAGAAGAAAAAAAGTGGGGAATTAAAGGGTCTTTTTCAGGATGGCAGCTGGTGACTAGTGGAATTCCACAGCAATCTGTATTGGGACCACAACTACTCATGTAATGTATTAACAATTGAAATGAAAGGACTGACGGCATTGTTGCTAAATTTGCAGATGACAGAAATATAGGTGGCGGGACATGTAGTGTTGAGGAAGTGGGGAGGCTGCAGAAGAACTTGGACAGGCTAGGAGAGTGAGCAAACAAGTGGCAGATGGAATACAATGTGGCAAAGTGTGAGATTATGCATTTTGGTAGGAAGAGTAAAAGCGTGGACTATTTTCAAAATGGGGAAAGGCTTTGGAAATCAGAAGCACAAAGGGACTTTGGAATCCTAGTTCAAGTTTCACTTAAGGTTAGCATGCAGTTTCAGTTGGCAAGTAGGAAGGCAAATGCAATGCTGGCATTCATTTTAAGTGGGCATGAATACAAGAGCAGAGATGTACTGTTGAGGCTGTATAAGGGTTTAGTCAGTGATAATGGGAACTGCAGATGCTGGAGAATCCAAGATAATAAAAGGGTTTAGTCGGACCATTTTTGGAACGTTGTGAGGCATTTTGGGGTCTGTATCTAAGGAATGATGTTCTGAAGTTGGAGGGGTCCAGAGCAGGTTTACAAGAATGATTCCAGATAAAGCTTGTCATATGAGGAGCAGTTGAGAACGGTGGGTCTGTACTCAATGGAGTTTAGAAGTTTGAGGGGGGGATTGATTGAAATTTACAAAATACTGAGATGCCTAGATAGAGTGAACATGGTGCAGATGTTTCCACTAGGAGAGATTAGACCCCAAGGGCACAGAGTGAAGGGGTGACCATTTAGAACAGAGATGAGGAGAAATTTCTTCAAACATAGGGTAATTAAGCTGAGGAGCTATTGGCGCAAAAGGCTGTAGAGGCCAAGACATAAGGTCACAGAGATGTACAGCATAGAAACAGACCTTGCAGTCCAACTTGTCCATGCCAACTACCCAGCCTAAATAAATCTAGTCCCACTTGCCAGCACCTGGGGAAATAGCCCCAGCTTATTCAGCTTTTCCCTATATCTCAAACCCTCTAACTCTGGCAACATCCTTTTAAATCTTTTCTGAACACTTAAGTTTCACAACGTCCTTCCTACAGCAGGGAGACCACAGTTGAATGCAGTGTTCTAATACTGGCCTATCCAATGTCCTATATAGCCGCAACATGACATCTCAACCCCTGTCCTCAATGTACTGACCAATAAAGGCAAGCATACTAAATGCCACCTTCACTATTCTATCTACCTGCGACTCCACTTCCAAAGAACTATGAACCTACACTCCAAGGTCTCTTTGTTCAGCAACATTCCTCAGGACCTTACCATTAAGTGTCTAAGTCCTGCCTTGATTTGGCTTTCCAAATTGCTGCATCTCACATTTACCTAGATTAAACTCCATCTGCCACTTCTCGGCCCATTGGCACATCTGATCAAGATCCCATTGTACTCTGAGGTAATCTTCTTCACTGCCCACTACACCTCCAATTTTGGTGTTATCTGCAAACTTACTAACCATAGCTCCTACGGACACATCCATATCATTTATAGAAATGTTGAAAGGCAGTGACCCATCACCAATCCTTATGGCACACGGCTGGTCACAGACCTCCAGTCTGAAAAGCAACCCTCCACCACCACCCTCTGTCTCCTACCTTCGAGTTAGTTCAGTCCCCAAATGGCTAGTTCTCCCTATATTCCACATGATTTAACATTGCTAACCAGTCTACCATTAGGAACCTTGCCAAATGGCCTTACTGAAGTCCATATAGCCAACTGCCACCACTCTAACCTCAACAATCCTCTTTGTTACTTCTTTAAAAAAACTCCATTCAGTTAGTGACACATGATTTCCCACACACAAAACCATGTTGAATATCCCTAATATGTCCTTATCTTGCCAAATACATGTAAATCCTGTCCGTCAGAATTCCTTCCAACCACTGATGTCAGACTCACCAGTCTATAATTCCCTGGCTCTTCCTTACTACCTTTCTTAAATGGTGGCACCATGTTAGCCAACCTTCAGTCTTCTGGCACCTCACCTGTGGCTAGCAATGATACAAATATCTCAGCAATCACTCCCTCTCCATCCAAGCTATTAACACTATCGCAGCCTCGGTGTCTGTTTGGAAAGATAACATTCCCGACCATAACCACCCTATTATTTTTACAGATAACTGAGATCTGCTTACAAAATTGTTTCTCAATTTCCTGCTGACTATGGAGGTGGGGGGGAGGTGGTGTCTGCAGTACAATTCCAATAAGGAGATCATCCCTTTCTTCTTTCTCAGTTCCACCCAAATAACTTCTCTGGACATATTCCCAGGAATATCCTCTGTAAGTACAGCTGGAATGTTATTCCGGATCAAAACGTCAATCCCCCTTCTCTCTTGCCTCCCTGTCTATCTTTCTAAAGCATTTACACCGTGGAACATTAAGCTGTCAATCCTGTCCGTCCCTGAGCCACATCTGTAATTGCTATGATATCCCAGTCCCATGTTCCCAGCCAAGCCCTCAGTTCATCTGCCTCGCTGGCTTAGGCTTCCTGCATTGAAATAAATGCAGTTTAATTTATCAGTCGTACCTCGTTCCCTGTTTTGTTCCTGCCTGCCCTGACTGTTTGACTTGTTCCTTTTCCCAACTGCACCAGTCTTTCTTCACTGTCTCCCTGGGTCCCAACCACCACACCTCCTCCCCCTTACTAGTTTAAATCCTCCCGAGCAGATTTAGCAAATCTCTCCACCAGTTAATTAGTCCCCTTTCAATTTAGGTGTAATTCATCTTATACAGGGTCACTTCTACCCCAGGAGAAATTCCAATGATCCAAAAATGTGAATCCTTCTCCCCTGCACCGGCTGCTCAACCACGCACTCAACTGCGCAGTCCTCCTGTTCCCACCCTCACTAGCTCGTGGCACTGGGAGCAATCCGGATAGTACTACCCTCAAGGACCTAATTTTTAAATTCCTACCTAACTTCCTATATTCTCTTATCAGAATCTTGTCCTTTTCTTCTTGTATGTCATTATTCCAATGTGTAGAATAACCTCCCGCTGGTCTCTCTCCCCTTTTAAAACTATTCTGCATCCTCTCTGAGATATTCTTGACCCTGGCACCACACCATTCTGCTGTCTCACTGTCGTCCACTGAAACATCTGTCTGAGCTGCCTGACTAGACAGTCCCCTATCATAATTGACCACTTGGAATCTGGTGTATCGTTCATTACGTTAGAGCCAGTCTCGGTACCAGAAACCTGGCTATCGGTGCTACATTCCCCGAAGAGTCCACTACCCCCTATATTTTCCAAAACAGTATACTTGTTTGAGATGGGGATAGCCACAGGAGACTCCTTCACTATCTGCCTCCCTATCCTACCTTTCCTGGAGGTCACCCATCTATTTGTCTGTATTTTCAGTTTATTTCCCTTCCTGCAACTCCTATCCATCACTCCCCCAGCTCCTGTAAATTCCTCATTGCCTCTAACTGCTGCTGCAACCAATCCAAGTGATCTGATAGGATTTGCAACTAAACACTCTTCCTGCAGACATAATGATCAGTAATTCTCATTAATCACCCATGTCTGACACTCTAGTTAAGGCCATCTTTGCATCTTAACAATCTACCGACGCAGAAAATAGCACAGTCATGGCTTAATTCTGCTCCCATATCCAATGGTGTTACGGATAGGAGTTTGGTTGAGTGGCAAGAAACAAAGAGTTGGAATCGTGGGCAAGTACTCGCATTGACAGGAAGTAACTAGTGGTGTCCCCGTAGGGATCTGTGTTGGGTCCTCTGTTATTCACTATATTCATTAAATACATAGATAGTGGCATTAAAAGTCAAGTATCTGATTTTGCTTCAACACAAAGTTAGGCAGCATTATAGATTGTTAGCAACAGCATGAAATTGCAATGACAACAGGAACAAAAACAAAGTTGCTGGGAAAGCTCAGCAGTTCTGGCAGCATCTGTGAAGGAAAAATCAGAGTTAACTTTTCGAGTCCCAGGTTAACTCTGTTTTTAACTTCACAGATGCTGCCAGGCCTGCTGAGCTTTTCCTGCAACTTTGTTTTTGTTCCTGATTTACGGCATCCACAGTTCTTCCGAATTTATTTAGCATAAAGTTACAACAGGATATTGATAGATTAGGTGAATGGGCAAAGTTGTGGAAGATGGATGTAAGATGAAATGAGGGGACAGATCCTTACTTTATAGCCCCCAGTATTAGAAGCATTAGCAGTAACATTCTCACTATGCCACTGCTGGAAGCTATGTACATACCAATCAGCACTCTTGGCATCTGCATTGCAAAGGTTTGGTGAACAGTGATTGAATTCTGCAGTAGTGCAGGAATAGTGAGGGTGTAAGGCACTTAAGGAGCAGTCTCAGGATGTAGAATAACTCTGTGGTATTCACCAGGGTGTGGACTCCCTGATGTGAATCTCATGTTTTTAATACAAGGACAATCTTAACTCACACATCCAAGTGTGTGACGTAATGGAATTGCCCACTGTATCACTACTGTTTTTGCATCAATGTTTGTATAGGGTATGGTTTGTGCATACATGTTACTTTTCACTGAGGTGAGGCTATCAGAGCCAGCTGACAGGGAAACAAAATACTTTATTATTTTTATGTTTAATGTATCTATACAAGTCAATACTTGAGGAATGTGGTATTTGGCAGATAACTGACAGCTATTGTCTGAATGAAATAATGACAAGAAAGGAAAACGCCTCTACACAGCTCAAACATCTTTGAAGCAGGTGGCAATAAGATTCTCTCTGATCTCTCATTGGATCATTGCTCTTTAACAACCCTCCTGGCCCCCACTTTGAGATTCCTCACCCTCATCTGCCTTGTTTGAGATTTCCTCTCACCCCTTCGCCACCTCAGCCAACACATACCCCTTGTGGTGACTGAGACTGTGGAGGGTGCAGAGACATCCTATCAGGGGGTATACTGCATGGCACATGCTGACCGGTCCCAGTGTTGAAATCTCATCTTCAAGAGGCCTGTTCTTCAATGGTCCTGGTCAAAGCATGGCAGTGGTTTGAAGGTTTCTTAGCAGTTCAATCAGCTAAATGCAGAGGGATATCCCATGTTGTCTAGCAACCATCCTTATATTGAGGGCCTCTGAAAGAAGCTGACATCCTGAACCACTCCCAGATGCATGAGTTGTGGCATTCCCTGGAAATCTAATGCAGCGTTGCATTATCGGGCTGCTTTGATCACAAGTGAATTGAACATTAAAGAGAAGTGGAATCCCTTTCAGGTTTTCATGAAGAGTGCTGGTTCATCATAAGGTGCTCTGATTATAGCGTGGGTGCAACCAATTACATGCTAGACCTACAAGAAGCCAGCACTGACTGAGAACCCAAATGCCATTGTCTGTTGGCCTCCACACATCGGTGGAGGGGGGGGGATGCGAATTAGATTAATTGGCAGCCCTTGTGAGGACAGCAACAGTACCATTCTGGATGCAGTGATCAGTGGATAGCTGTGAAATGCCACAGAGCTCCCCGTCACTCCCTGGAACAATCAGCTGGCAAAGAAATGAAGGGCAGCTGATACCTTTAGGAAACCTGTTGAAGGTTTGTCACCCATTCGCTGTGACTATAGATCCTTGTTCAGCAGCTGGCATTCATGTGACAATGACTTGGGACATGCTTAGTCATCTTCTGCACTGCATATCTCTCATTTTTAGATAGCTGAGCCTTATGGATATCGTAATCTGTACAAGAGCTGCAGGTGCTCCCCCTGGAGGCTGTGCAGAACCATTGTTGTCTCTCGTGTCTTCTTCAGCAGCTCCTTTGCAGTGAGACCATTAGAAGAACTGCTAGACTGAGCTGCCTTCTCAAGTGCAGCTTATCTCCAAGTGTAGCAAGTGAAAGTATACAGTCTTAACAAAGGGGCATCCTTCCCCATGAAGCTCCAGGTTATGCCTCACAGAGGATAGCATTCCACCCAATCAAGCAGCACGCACTCCACATGATCCTGTTTTAATATATTTGAAGGGAATGCTTCGTGTCACCAACACCACAGAAGCTTGGAGATATCTCCTGCCACAGGATTACCTTCAAGCCTGACTATATTTAATCCCATGCTACAGCAGTCATCTTGACCTTGTGGAAGTTGACCTGAGGAAGTGACCATGTCGCCTTGGAATGGAGCCACTGCCAGGTGGACACTCCCTCCTCCCCTCCTCTCTTCCTCCTAAGCCTAGCAGAGGATCCCTCTCCCAATACCCTATACATGTTATGGCAGCTGCAATGCGACGTTTTACAATGCCAGAAAATGTATCTTGACCAATAGGTTTTGAGTGAATGTGCCTATCTCTACTGACTATTGGCACCTTGGTGTGAACTCCAAAGTTAATCAGAGCACAATGTGCTCTCACTCAGTCTGTCACAAAATGAAGTCAAAATTGGACAGTATGAGGAAAACACTATGCCAATTAACAATATTGTGCTAACCCTAACCCTATCGCAGGTACAGACACTACCAGTGCATCACAAGAACATGTTGATATGGATGATATGAGAAAAGAAAATAGTATTTTTAATGGATGGTGTGAAGAATGTTCTGTTCAATAGTGAAGGCAGATGTATATGCATTCTGTAATCAGCTGAATCTGGGTGACCTCACATTCCAGTTATGAATTCCACCCCATTTCAAAAAAGCAGGTACAAAGTTCTCCCATGTTCCCTCTTGATTAGGAAGACATTAATTGGGAAAGGAATCTTCTTTCTGACAGTAGGGTAATTAAAGAGATGCAATTACATGCAGATAGCCTTCTCACTGCCGCCTAAGGAGGGTGGACTTATTTGCAAATGTTTATGTCAATGCTGAGAAGCTGATTTTTGGACTCTCGTCTGATTGTGCTCACCACTATCCTTCCCACACCCGGAAGTGGAAAATCAAGCACTCACTTAACTTTCAAAAGACAGGTTTTACAAACCACATTTCCATACAGGTAAATACAAAATCAATTTGTCCTTATACTCTTATTTGGAATTGTTCCATTAACAACAATATTTGTAACATTGCTAACAACATTAGCAAAGAGATCACACAGAGATAGAGCTTTAAAGACTTCACCATGGGCAAAATTTCACCTCACTTCAGGAAGCTTGTTAAGAAGAAATATTTGACTCCATTTCCATGGCAATAGACACCGCTGTCTGCAGGGGCAGGGTGTTCAGAAAGCAAATCACACTGGTCATCACTTTGCACTTTCAACTTGCCATCAGCAGGCACTTGGGAACAGTTCTCTCACATTATTAACTATGCAGTGGACAAATCATGGGGATGACTCAGAAGCAAAGGAAATAATTTTGACATAAAAATGAAGCAGAAGGGCTATAATCAGACAAATTTCAGAGCAATCTTCAATAGTTTTACTGGCATGCTTTGCACTTTTAGGAAAAGATCCTCTTCTCCCCTTAAGCCAGTGTGTCAACACTAGGAAGTGGGAAGGACTGCAACATATCTCGGATTTTGCAAGCAGGAATTCAACTCCTCCAGAGTGTCCGAAACTGTTTCTGGTGTCATAGTCATTCATTGTTATAGACTCGTCATTTTTTTCTAACTAATATGATAAAAAGGGAATTGAATGTTTCAGAGATAGTAGGAACTGCCGATGCTGGAGAATCTGAGATAACAAGGTGTAGAGCGGGAAGAACACAGCAGGCCGAGCAGCATCAGAGGAGCAGGAAAGCTGATGTTTCAGGCCTAGACCCTTCTTCAGAAATGGGGGAGGGAAAGGGGGTTCTGAAAAAAATAGGGAGAGAGGGGGAGGTGGACAGAAGATGGATAGAGGAGAAGATAGGTGGAGAGGAGACAGACAGGTCAAAGAGGTGGGGATGGAGCCAGTAAAGATGAGTGTAGGTGTGGAGTTAGAGAGGAGATATGTCAGTCCATGGAGGATGGACAGTTCAAGGGGGCAGGATGAGGCTGGTAGGGAGGAGATGGGGGTGGGGCTTGAGGTGGGAGGAGGGGTTAGGTGAGAGGAAGAACAGGTTAGGGAGGCGGGGACGAGCTGGGCTGGTTTTGGGATGTGGGAGGAGGAGGGGAGCTTTTGAAGCTTGTGAAGTCCACATTGATACCATTGGGCTGCAAGGCTCCCAAGCGGAATATGAGTTGCTGTTCCTGCAACCTTCTGGTGGCATCATTGTGGCACTGCAGGAGGCCCAGGATGGACATGTCGTATGAGGAATGGGAGGGGGAGTTGAAATGGTTTGCGACTGGGAGGTGCAGTTGTTTAGTGCGAACTGAGTGTAGGTGTTCTGCAAAGTGGTCCCCAAGCCTCTGCTTGGTTTCCCCAATGTAGAGGAGCCCACAACGGGAACAGCAGATGCAGTATATCACATTGGCAGATGTGCAGGTGAACATCTGCTTGATGTGGAAAGTCTGCTTGGGGCCTGGGATAGGGGTGAGGGGGGAGGTGAAGGGGCAGGTATAGCAGTTCCTGCGGTTGCAGGGGAAGGTGCCGGGTGTGGTGGGGCTGGAGGGGAGTGTGAAGCGGACAAGGGAGTCGCGGAGAGTGTAGTCTCTCTGGAAAGCAGACAAGGGTGGGGAGGGAAAAATGTCTTTGGTGATGGGGTCGGATTGCAGATGGCGGAGGTGTCGGAGGATGATACGTTGGATCCAGAGGTTGTTGGGGTGGTACGTGAGGATGAGGGGGATTCTGTTTTGGTTGCTATTGCAGGGAGGGGGTGTGAAGGTTGAGTTGCAGGAAGTGCGGGAGACACGGTTGAGGGCATTCTACCTAGCTACCTAGAATACACCTCCTCCCACACACCTTCCTGCAAAAATGCCATCCCTATTCGTAATTCCTTCGCCTCTGCCACATCTGCTCCCAGGATGAGGCATTCCACTCCCGTACATCTCAGATGCCCTTGGTTTTCAAGGACAACAACTTCCCCCCATCAGTGGTCGAGAATGCCCTCAACCGTGTCACCCACGTTTCCTACAACTCTTCCCTCACACCCCCTCCCCGCAATAACAACCAAAACAGAATTCCCCTCGTCCTCACGTACCACCCCACCAACCTCCGGATCCAACGCATCATCCTCCAACACTTCCACCATCTGCAATCCAACCCCATCACCAAAGACATTTTTCCCACCCCACCCTTATCAGCTTTCCGGAGGGACTACTCTCTCCGTGACTCCCTTGTCCCCTCCAGCCCCACCACACGCGGCACTTTTCCCTGCAACCGCAGGAAGTGCTACACTTGCCCCCACACCTTCCCCCTCAACCTCATCCCAGGCCCCAAGAAGACTTTCCACATCAAGCAGATGTTCACCTGCACATCTGCCAATGTGGTATACTGCATCCGCTGTACCCGTTGTGGCTTTCTCTACATCGGGGAAACCAAGCGGAGGCTTGGGGACTGCTTTGCAGAACATCTAATCTCGGTTTGCACTAAACAATTGCACCTCCCAGTCGCAAACCATTTCAACTCCCCCTCCCATTCCTCATATGACATGTCCACCCTGGGCCTCCTGCAGTGCCACAATGATGCCACCCGAAGGTTGCAGGAACAACAACTTATATTCCGCTTGGGAACCCTGCAACCCAATGGTACCAATCTGGATTTCACAAGCTTCAAAATCTCCTCTCCCACTACCATATTCCAAAACCAGCCCAGTTCTTCCACACCTCCCTAATCTGTCCCTCCTCCCATCTCAAGCCCCACCCTCATCTCCTACCTACTAACCTTATCCCACCCCCTTGACCTGTCCGTCCTCCCTGGACTGACATATTTCCTCCCTAACTCCACAACTACACTCATCTTTACTGGCTCCATCCCCACCTCTTTGACCTGTCTGTCTCCTCTCCACCTATCTTCTCCTCTATCCCTATTTTTTTCAGAACCCCCTTTCCCTCCCCCATTTCTGAAGAAGGGATAGGCCTGAAACCTCAGCCTTCCTGCTCCTCTGATGCTGCTTGGCCTGCTGTGTTCATCCAGCTCTACACCTTGTTTTCTTGAATGTTTCTGGTTTTTGATGACATTCTGCACTTATTGGCTAAAAGGGCTGATGAAATGCAACTTACATGTATAGAACACAATCACTCTTCCCTGGCAGTTCAGGAGAGAAAGGTGGTTGCACTGATTCATAGCAAAGCCGAAGTATATGCAGAACATAATTACCAAATAAAATTCTGTCTTATTTGTGGTGCTTGAGACAATTGTAGAGTGGGTTGTGGTAATTCGAAATAATGTCTGACAGATAAGCTAATGAGGTTTGTGTCAGTTCCCCTTTTTCCTACAAGATGTCCAAATCTAAAGAAACTGGTCAGACAGTCACCTGGCAATAATGGCAGAAGTTTGAGTGAAAGTTCTTTGGCTATCTTAAAACAAACTAATGGTTACGTATATGTAGAATTCAAATATTCTCCATAATAATACAGAATCCTCCAAAAAACTGGGAACAAATGTCTTTCTTTACCTATTTCTTTTTCTCTCTTCCTCTGGGCACCATTTCATACCACATTCACTTCCGAACCCATACCCCGCCCTATCATCAGCATAAATACCACCTTTTCCAGCTTTTCTCAATTCTGACAAAGGATTACTGGACTCGAAAATGTAGCTGTGTTTATCTCTTTACAGATGCTACCAATTCGATGAATTGCTCCAGCACTTCCTGTTTTTGTTGCAGACATACACCCAATTCGGATCGAAAGAGAGAAATGGAGACCACACATCGTCACTAAAGAAGTAATACCTAAAAGAAGGGGGCATGAGTAAAATCCAATTTGGACAAGAGAATACAATAGGTACTAGCAGATCAGCCATCTTTCCATCCAACTTCCTTTCCACTGATATCCAGTATTGATAGATATATTGATAGATATATGACTGATCTTACAAGTGGAAGTAAGGGAGCTCTGCAAAGTAAGCCAATAGAAAGCAAAATCAGCCAAAATACGTATGAACAGCTGAGTTTCAATCCCCTGTCTTGTGTCCCTGCCAAAGATTTTCAGTCCCAATCTATCCTAAATTGTTCACACTGGTACTGAAGTCCAGACAAATGGGGTAAGAGGGAAAGGGATTCACTTAGCCAGACTGGTTAACAGAACTCACACGACACATTTATAATATTGAAATGGGGAAAGGCCTCTGCTCTCCATTTGGACTCCCCAGCCAACTGAGCTAAGTGACCATCAATTACATTTGTATAATCTGCCTCAATGTCACTTTTGGGAGTTTGGCTGAGGAACACTTTCCACCTCCATGGGAGTCCTGTCACAAAGTACGCACAGGATCAAACAACAGCTATTGTTGACCCCTGCCATGCAGAAGTGACTGAAGAGGTGAGTTTTCTCTTGACCTCTCACAAAAAATTGCTTTTCATCGCAAGAGAATTTGAGTTCAAAAGAAGGAATGTCTTACTGCAGTAATTATAGGGTCTTGGTGAGACCACAAGAGAACATAAGAACATAAGAACTAGGAGCAGGAGTATGCCATTCGGCCCTTTGAGCCTGCTCCGCCATTCAATAAGATCATGGCTGATCTTTTCATGGACTCAGATCCACTTACCCTACATCTGGAGTGATACATGCAGTTTGGTCTCTCTACCCAAGAGAGAACATACTTGCCACACAGGGAGTGCAGCATAGATTCACAAAGCTGATAGCAGAGATTGCAGGACTGTTCTCTGAGGAGAAATTGGCTTGAGTGGCTCTGTAGTTAGTGTTTAGAATCATGAGAAGAGTTCTGATGTCTATAGCTGAACAAACTAGATGCAGGGAGACATTTCCATGGGTGGGGTGTCGAGAACCAGGGGTCACAGACTCAGGATACAGGGTTGATTTAGGATGGAGATAAGGACAATTTCTCCACTGAGAGAGCAGTGAACATGTGGAATTCTTACTATAAAAGGATGTGGAAACCAGGTCACTCAAAATATTCAACAGATTTTCTTTGGATTTTAAAGGCAAGAAGGGGAATGGGTGGTGGGATGATTGAGATTGAGGATCAACCACCATTATAATTGAATGGTGAAGCAAACTCAAAAGGGCCAACTGGTCTACTTCTGCAGGCCAAGCAGCATCTCAGGAGCACACAAGCTGATGTTTCGGGCCTAGACCCTTCATCAGAGAGGGGGATGGGGAGAGGGAACTGGAATAAATAGGGAGAGAGAGGGAGGCGGACCGAAGATGGAGAGAAAACAAGATAGGTAGAGAGGAGAGTATAGGTGGGGAGGTAGGGAGGGGATAGGTCAGTCCAGGGAAGATGGACAGGTCAAGGAGGCAGGATGAGGTGGTAGGTAGGAAATGGAGGTGCAGCTTGAGGTGGGAGGAAGGGATGGATGACTTTAACTTTATTTTACAGTTTTTTTTATTTTATCCATGTTGACTTGCTTTGGGAGTAACGGGCTGCAAACCTTTTAACCCAACCTTGTGCTTGACCAGCAGGAGAGGCACTTATCAAGGGTATGATAAAAAGGCAGCATAGTGAGCACCACTTTTTAAACTAAGATACAGTATTGAGAAGAACAATTTGTACTGCCACATTCTAGGACTTATCATTACTTTCTCAATATAACTTTTAGACATTACCTCAATAATAACCTGTATCTCTTCTCCCAAGCCAACAAGATTTAACAGTCTGTAGTTCACTCAAAGTCAAGGCTTCTATTTCATGCATGTAGGGACAGTCATTTCTAACAGACTGCTGAGAGAAGCTGCTCATCATATTTGTTGAAAATGTAGCAGAAATACTCAGACGTCACACAGATGCACACACAATTTCCAATCTCAGCAAAATCACAGAGGTTTGTATGCCTCTTCAGTTAAAAATTCAGTTAAGTTTGAGTACAAATTAGTGCTCAAAGCCAAATATTTATAAATCCAAAATGGACAAGTTAGACTTCACAAACATTAAAAGGACAGTATCTGGGAATACAATTCAATCTCTGTGCTACTTCCACAGCATTAGTGATTAAAAAATTAATGTTTGTCTCATTATGGTTACTGAAAGGAAAGTGGAATATTTGTCGAATGCATCTATGGATACCACCTATTCCAAATAGGAAGGTACTGCGACACTTCATATTATTTCTACATTCTTGTTCCTATCTAAATAAATGCAAGATTTCACTTTGTACCTTTAATTCGATCATACTTTAATTAATTTTGTTGTGCCTTGACACCCTCAGGACTGCCTAAATTTAGCTCAAAATCAAGTGAAACATTCTGATAAAGGGTCTAGGCCTGAAACATCAGCTTTCCTGCTCCTATGATGCTGCTTGGCCTGCTGTGTTCATCCAGCTCTACACCTTGTTATCTCTGAGTAGCAGTTATATTTGTTTTGTCTAAGAGGAATAGGTATGTGCACAAAGACAAAGCTGGTTTTACCAGAGACTTTCTGGCCGTTAAAAGGCAAACATCTGCAACCCAAAGACATGACGGGTTTGGAAAAGTCATCCAGCTGACGCACATTAGAACAGACATAATCATCCTGATTGTACTAAGCCGAAACATGGCTGGTTCCACTACCACTGTCTACTTTGAAAGAGAAAACTTGCATTATAGCTATCACCTCATCTTGTAACAGCCTGAAGTCATAAAATATTGGGTTTTAACATTGAAAATATTCGAAATATTTTTATTTCAAAATCCAAAAGGTAATTTCCACATTTGTTGTGTTTTATAACTTTTTAAAAAGATAGTTTGTTTAAATAATTAACATTGTTCAGGAGCTTCTTATGATTCATTAAATACAGTAACAGCTACTCTAAGCATTAAATTACTCCACAGGTAAATGGTCTCAGATCAAATCTGTAAATAAAATATTTTTGTTGAGTTGATAGGGCAGGGGTGTCTACAATTGATATCAACTACCTATTGATATTCTGTAACTCATGATATTTTATTCTTTTTAAATAATTCATTCATGGGATATGGGTTTCCTATGCCATTTATTACCCATTCCAAACTGCCTCTGAACCTGATAACTTTCCAGGCCATTTTGAAGGAAAGTTAAGACTCAATCATATC
Source organism: Stegostoma tigrinum (assembly GCF_030684315.1). Lineage (NCBI taxonomy): Eukaryota > Metazoa > Chordata > Chondrichthyes > Orectolobiformes > Stegostomatidae > Stegostoma > Stegostoma tigrinum. The sequence goes on from NC_081382.1 coordinate 25,317,004, forward strand.
ACTCTGGGTTTGGAGTCACACACAGGCCACATAAGGACAGCAGCTTTTCCCTCCCTAAAAGACATTAATGAACCAGATGAGATTTTACAGCAATCAGTGATAGTTTCATGGTTATTCATAATTGAGATGAATGTTCACTTCTGGATCTTTTAATCAATTTAAATTCCCCCCAGTTGGAATTTGAACCCATTTTCCTCAGGCATTTGCCTGTGTCAGTGAATACTAGGCCAGTGACATTACTACTAGGATTTCAGCAAATGTATGGGAGAAATAATAACTTAATTCACCCAGCAGGTAGCTGATAATATCCAACAGAACACCAGCTTTCTACCTGTTCAATATTAGTCCTGGGTAAATGTCAATGAAGAAGAAAAGCATACCAGTGCAAAATGGATGGTCAGCTCAAACTGAATGTTTTCCTTTTGGGGAAGTTTGGTTCAATGACTTTATGCCATACTGAATATAATTTCCTATAACTGACCAGATAATATGCAAGCATACAGTTGTTCTATTTCACGGTTTAATAATAAGATTAAAGTATGTTGCTTACCAGGACTAAATAAGAGGAGAAACTTAAAGCAGACAATATCCCTTCTATCGACCTGTAAAGACTGCAGTTTAGCTGCCAGTTCCTGAGCTCTCAATACCAAGTTAATGAGAGTTGCTCCAGCTTGGTTGGCAATTGTGGATAACTCAACCTAAATGAGAAAAGTTTTTGCAGTTTATTGTGCTTGTTGCTGTACAGAATTGTACTGCTAAAAAACTGAACATTTTCATACACTGGATCAAGTAACACACTCCTTGATAGAAGATGCATCCAGATGGCACTGCCTGAAATCCTGCTTTTCTTACAGGAAGGATAATATTATGGTGAATTTTACCAAAAATACTCTTAAGTGTCAATTTTGGCAAATTTCATTCAGGATTTCTCTCAGTGAGCCCTCTGGCATTTTCTCCTGCTATTTTTCTAAACTTGTCTTATTACCTGTCCCCATGATTTATAGTTCCCTGTTCATTGTATTCTCACACTCATTGGCCATTCTACAGACCTCCCAGGTTTCATGGGGTGGCTTCAATTTTGATAATGAGGGTTGGGGCTTGCCGATTGAAGGCCAGCAGGATAGCCTGCTTGGAATGTCCTTCCCAGGCCCCTTCCCTGACTGTGAGAATGCCAATGGCTGCACTCCTTTCCCAAGTCACCGCAGTCTGCCTCCTCCCCTCACCTCTCCAACAAAACCCCACTCCTTCTCTTCCTCCATCCACTCCCACCACTGGGGTATCCCTTCCCCATTGTGACATTCACCCTATTCCTAGCTCCATCCTGACTTTTGCAGAGGCAACTATATTTGAACTCGGGGGAAGTAACTCTTTGCTTTTTAAACTCAAGAGAGATATTAATATTAACAATTATTAGAGGAGGAGAGATAATACAGAGAATCTTTTGCCAAGTCAAAGGAGTTTCCAGCAACTGTGATCTCATCAAAGAGAACGAGTGGCCAATTACATTGAAGAATTCTCTCAGGAAGTAAACCAAGATGTACTAATGGACTGAATGTTTCCCATTCAATTTTCCAGAAGGTATCAAACTCAGAGCCTGCCTCCAAGGCTACCATTCAACAAAGGACTGCAAGCAGCTTAAAGAAATGGGAGGGTAAATCGCCACACGGGTGGCGGGGGCGGGGGAGTGCAAGCGGCCAGAGCAGCTGGTGCATTCAGAGTGTTGCTGATGATGATGAAGGAGCTGGCCAATATTTCTTCATCCTGAGCGCTGACCGACAGCAGTCTCACTGAGATAGTAATTTAATTGTCAGCCTCTGTTTACAAATGGCCTTTAGCTTGCCATTATCACCATTTAAACTTCAGCTTGTTTCGCTTTCATTCTTGACCTCTGTAGTACATTCGCTTCTTGGGAGTTGGCTAGTTACAGAATACAGACATTGCAAAGGTCCCATACACTACAGGTAAAATTCCAACTGCTAATTACTTCCTGGACAACCTCAATTGTTTTCCAGGTTGCTGGCATTGCATTCAGTGTGCTCCTGGGAAAAGGGGTTGGTGGGAGAATTTTCTGGCAAGTCTGCCTTACAGATTTCCTGCGCCCTCCTGCTCTAAATATTACATCTGTGGACAGCTGAAAAACTATTCACTGTGGGCCTGGTCTGTTATTGTGCAAAGTTAGAATTATCTCTAATAAATATTAACTAAGAATTTTATATGAGTTAACATTTCAGGTCCAATGACCCTTCCTCAGAACCGATGGTACCTCATAAAACATCGGCTTATATGCAGAAAGTAGTGGGATATGGGGGAGGGAATAAATGTTCAGATAGAGCCTGAAGAGAGAGAAGATCACTTGGATAGACAAAGGAATTGATAACAATCTGGCTCGGAGGGTGAATAGTTGTTAATGAGGACTGTTAGTGACTCATAATAGGTAGTGTGTAATGTCAGGCTATTGATAGCAAGGCTTAGAGTGTGGGGTAGGGGGCTAAGATATGGAAGAGTTTAGGCCCTAAAATTAATTTTCAGTTCAATTTTAGGGCCTAAACTCTCCCATGTCTCAGCCTCCTATGCCACACACCAGGCCTTGTTATCAATAGCCTGCCATGACACACTACCTATTATGAGTCACTAACAGTCCCCACTAACGACTATTCACCCTCCTAGCCAGATTGTTATCAATTCCTTTGTCTATCCAAATGATCTCTCTCTTCAGGCTCTAGCCTATAGTTTACTCCCTACCCCATATCCCGCCCTATTTTTCTGCATATAAACCAAGGTTTTACGAGCGACCATCAGTTCTAAGGAAGGGTCACTGGACCTGAAATGTTAACTGATTTCTTTCTTCGGATACAGCCAGAGCTGCTGAGCTTTTCCAACAGCTTCTGTTTTTGTTCCTGATTTATAGCATCCACAGTTCTTTCAGTTTTTGTTAAGAATTTTATATTTCTCATTTCATTAATTCTGCCAAAGAAAGGATTGTGCATATAAAGCAAGAGACATTTATCTTGGGTTGCATTTTGCAAGAAAATGCAAAAGAAAAGTAATGGTGGTGGGGTAGAGTCAACATTTGTTTGTCATTTACTGATCTGCTGAAAACTAGCATTGCCAGACATCTGGACATTACTCATAAGTTGCTGGAAAAGCTCAGCAGGTCTGGCAGTATCTGTGCCAGAGAAAACAGGGTTAACATTTCGGGTCTGGTGACCCTGCTTCAGACCCTGTTCTGATGCAGGGTCACCAGACCTAAAACGTTAACTCTGTTTTCTCCTCCACTGATGCGGCCAGACCTGCTGAGCTTTTCCAGCAACTTTGTTTTTGTTCCTGATTTACAGCATCCGCGGTTCTTTTGGTTTTTATTCCTTATAGACCTCCATTTTATTTTGAGAATTTTTAACTTTAAAGCTTTGGAAGTTTTAAAACAATTAATAAGCTTTACAAACCATAAGTAGCAGAACTCTCACAGGTTTAGGAATACAATTAAATGGATTCATGTGTTAATTCTAGCCTTTGTTACTTTTATGCTTAAAACAGAATGCTGATCATTTTCAACTAAAATTAACAGCAATTTATATTGTCTACCTAGTGGTGACTGTTTCCCAAACTAACTACTATAAACATGAACACCAAATCGAACTTTTGTGTGGGAAACTATGGACTTAAAGTTATTGCAGTGCACTGAGGTTTGCTGAAAAGCTATCTCAAATGCTTTTGACTATGACTTGTGGCCACATTTAGTCTATCTGTCGATCAGTGTTTTTCTCTGATACAGAAACAAAGACAGTCCAACACATAAGGAATTTACAAAGAATTACTTGACTATTTTGCGTCTGCTAAAAGAGTTTTATTTTGTCGACGTTGTACCATTTTTGCGAGTCAACATGTCTGAAATGCAATGATATGTGTTCATATTAAAACAGCAAAATAAACTGTAATAAATATAAATGTGAAAAAACAAAAAATTACAGAAGTGCAGTGACACTTCATTTCAAGTTAATTTAAAACATAATGATGGTCTATTTATAAAAGAAGTATGAGACTATGGTTTGTTTGGGTTCTGAATAGTCAAAACTTTTTAAAGTACATGCAAATCTTTGACTGCTGGCCAAATCTGATCTAGTTTTCATAAGTTGTCTGCAGTCAGATAGTCACTGGTTCTCAATCAACAAGAATCCACACCTAGATTTTTTTCAGCCTAGACTGGGGATAGCAAAACAACGTAAAGAACCTGCTCCCAATTCTTTCCTCAATTGTATGGAGCTGACAAGCTGGACAACTCTGCTCCACCCCCAAAATATCAAGCTCACCAAAAAAGAATACACCTGATGGTTTTAAAATAGTTATTATTAAATGAGTGGCTGAATTTACCGAAAATAGAACTTCCTTAAGAAATTCCTTGAGAATGGACTTGTGCAATCTCCACCAAGTTAACTCAAGGAAGAAGCAAGTCCTTTGGACTGCATGTGCCTGCACTGCACCTCTGTTGATGCCCAAACAGCTGCTTGGCCAAAGAAAGTGTGTCAGAAAAGCTTTGGGTAGATATGGAAGAAGGGTAGAAAACACCTTAGGTTGGGTTTTGTAATTAAAACCAACAACTGGCTTAGTTTGCGAACAATACAATTTTGGCTGCACTCCAGAAACTTTTCACAGGCCATAAAGGACCTTACAAGAGGGAGGTGGGGGGGGGGGAACCAGGCTCAAGGAGCCAAATGAACTACTCCTGTTCTTAATTCTTATGATCTTATGATCCTGTCGTCCAGGAAGGAGATATGTAAATGAAAATTATTCCTTGCTATAAAGCACCAAAGGTTTAGTAGATGTAATCCTTTATTAATACTGAAATTTACTGTGTATGCTCCCTCAAACATTGTATTTTTATTGAATAATGAGTCCGACACTATTCTACTATGGAACCATTGTAAAATTCATTACCTCTTGGCCTGTCACCAGAAGAAGACTGTTTTCCTTCCCATGGTGTACTTGTCTACAGATATGGTCCAGTACCAACAACTCACTCCAGCAGTTTTGCAGTAGTTTCATTTGATCATCCACCTACAATTCAACACATTGCATTGTCAGGTTAGAATTTCAGCTGATACACAAACAGTCTTTTAAGAGTCGTCAGCTCTCAGGGTGGAATCATGTTTGTTTGAGACCAGATGTAGAGACAGGCCTACAAACAGGTGATATTTCAGCGTCTGTCAATTTGTTTTGCACAATTATGTTCTTCTAAAGCTCATTACATATGCAGCAATAGATAAAATGTCCAAGTTTTATGGGTGGGAGGGCAAGACATTCTGCCCTCCACCACCTTTAGGGCTCCAACCTGCAGGCACCACTTGTAAAAGGCCACCGATTCACTCTTTGTGCAATTTTTCTAGGTTTCCAATCTTTTCCCGCCATCCCACACGCCCCTGGAAATGTCAGAAACCAGCAAAAATTTGCACTGTGCTTTAACGATGACTGTATAGAGATTCCCCTTAAGATTGTCCAGGAGAAAAGGGAAACTTTTTTTCCCTCTAACAAGAGGCCATCTCGACTGATGAAAGTAGCCCGAGAGAAGTGTCTGGGAATGTCAGTATCCTTGAGTCACTAATGAGAAGGTAGCTCTTGTGCTACAAGAGGATGAACGATTTTCTGACCTCTGCCAGGATATGCACCAATGCCTATATAATGTTTCATGCCTTCATTAGTGTCAGTTAACGCTGTAAGAATGCCACTGCACAACACAGTCACTCAAGACTGCGTGCCAACCGCCTCAATCTGATGCCTTGTGTCTTCACTGCAATGCAGTTGCTAATGTATGAACACTCTGCCTGGGTTCACACTTAAAACAACACGCAGCAGCTCACACACCATCATCTCACTGATCTTTCATCTCAGTGAAAACAAATGTGCACGTTCTGATAGCTTTATAGCAAAGGCCTACATGAAACAAGGACACAACCACAAGAGATTGCTTGGGGTGATCACATTACGGAAAGCTCAAGCACACATAATACAGTAATATATTGATTTTCGCCAACTATCTTCTTTGACAACATTGTACCATATTTCATTCAGAACCCTTAACTTGTAATTTCCTTCATGAGAAACCATATACAATTTACTGGTAATGTACATGGACAATCACAGCTTAGGGGCTGAAATTTCTATTTGCATCTCAAAATACAGGCAAAGTGGTCGTATACTCATGTTGATGTATCATAATGTTTCTCACCTTCTGCAAGAACATACGAAACAAACATGAATATGTACAAGCCAGGTGGGGGTGGGGTTTGTGGAGTTCTGACATTAGACTCCTTGCCTTTGAGAAGCAGACCATTGAGTTGGCAGGACAGCGAGGGGCTTGTGACCGTGGTGAAGGGGAGATTGAACATCCAGCACCATCTGGCCAGCAAGCCTCCAATTTGCTGTTCTCAGCTCTTTAAACATCAACCTCTTCAAAAAATCTTGGGTCAAGATGGTTGCTCTCAACGCTGTTTGTGTTTTTCTGTACATCCTCTGCATCCCCTTCCCAAGCCAGGACAGAGGAAAACAATTCATACTCTTGGGTGACACATGAATGTCTCAAAGGTTGCACAATTAAGACGCCCCATCCTCCCACCAACGTAGACGTTCAAGTTAGTCAGTAATGTATATGGGAGGCTCAGGGTCACGTTCTGGTGAGCACAACAGTGACAGATCTGCTGTTGTAGCAAGAAAAATGGCTATGGTCTCTGACACTCATCGGAAACAGCCCCAGCACAGATAATGAGCCTCTAGACTCAGCTATTACGGAACTGATGGTGATGCAAATGGATATAGGTAATGTCTGGCAGTGGGTAGCAGTTTGGTGGCTCAGTGGTTAGCACTGCTGCCTCACAGTGTCAGGGATCCAGATTTAATTCCACCCTCAGGCAACTGTCTGTGTAGAGTTTGCACATTCTCCCTGTGTCTGCTGGGTTTCCTCCCAGTGTTTCAGATTCCTCTCACAGTTCAAAGATGTGCAAGTCAGTAGAATGGCCATGCCAAATTGACCATAGTGTTCAGTGATGTGCAAGCTAGGTGGATTAACCATGGGAAATGCAGGATTACAGGGATAGGGTGGGGGTTTGGGTCTGGGTGGTGTGGACATGTTGGGCTAAACGGCCTATTTCCACACTGCAGTGATTCTATGAGGTACCAGAGCAGGTACATTTGGAGTTAAAAGCAGAGCAGAGGCCTCCGCCCAAGTTCTGTCTGATGACCATATGGCTGCCTCCATTGTCTGGGTGGCTGCTGCTGTGGAGAGCCAGGTACAGCAGAACAATCACAATCTGCTAGATGAGTGTGAGACTCTTTACTTAACACAAGGATGCATTCATTCATTAGCTAGGCAAGAGAGGGAGGGGGGACCTTGACCTCCTTCTTAGTGCTTCATTCACTCAAGGTGTGAAGGAGGGCCATTGTGCATTGATACAGAGAGGAGGAGTGACAGGCAGATCCAAGTACTGTCATCACAGCACACTCCAGAGGTACACTACTACACCATCCCTCCATCTGCCAAGGACCCAAACACTAGCATCATGTCAGGCCCAAGAGGTTATACCTGCAACCTATGCACGAAATCCCCATCGGGCTGGAAGCCTCTATGCCTCATTCAACCAGAAGGCACCCACCAAAATTATCTGAGACAACCTGGCAAAGTAGTCACCAGGCTTCCTGAAGCTCAGTCATGGCTGTCAAAGTAGCAAGGAGCACAGAGGCTAACATTCCCTGCTGGCCTTAGGGATGACAATACCTTCTGGGAGGCAGGAATGTAAGTGAAATGTTGAAGTTTCAGGAGTCAGTCAGGATATTTAAACCCCTCTCCAATTCAGTGATAGATGAATATCAGACATTTGCAAATGTTGGTCTGAGCCATATCAGTTCAACCCTCTGCAATCCTTCATTACTCTATTTTAATGCTCTAAAGAGAAAACTGAACAGGAGGTCACTAGTGCAAAGGAAACAAATTAACTTGGTATTATTGGAAAAACACAAACTCTTAATGGTTTAAAGAGAAAAGAATCAAATATTCCATTGAGGGCCAGTGGAGCTTATTCAGCTTTGCTCTGCAATGCTTCCCTTCAGTGCAAAAACCTTAACTGCCTGCATGCACAAGAGGATTTTTCAGTTCCTGTTTCATTCAATTGGCTGTGTTTGCGTTGTGCGGTAACACATGCAAACGGATCTTATACCACAGCCGTTGTACTGCTTATTTTCTGTGAGGCCTTCCTTTGCAAGCTGATAAAGAGAAAAATAGTGGATATTGATTTTTAGTTTGATTTGTTTTTTAGTCTGATTGTGACCCTCTACAGGTAGAGAACACACTCCCTGTCGCTGTAGAAAGCCTTCTCTTTGCCTCTGGCCTCCCCTCTGTCCTTCTTCAGGCCTTGCCTTCAATTATCAGCCCTTTCACAAACTCCTTTAATATTCCTGCTTTTCCTCGTGGTTAATTGTTTAGCTCAGTTGGTTGGATGGCTGGTTTGTGATGCAGACTGATTTCATCAGTGTGGGCTCAGCTCCTGCACCAGCTGAGGTTTCCATAAAGGATTCTCCTTCTCAACCTCACCTCTCACCTGAGGCCTGGTGCCCCTCAGGTCTAACCACCTGCAATCATGTCTCCCTCTCTAAAGAGAGAACAAGCCTTATGGTCGTCTGGCAATGGCAATTTTACTCTTCACTGTTCATTTTATAGCTACTGAATATGCTTAATCCATATTTCTATATACACACTGTTTTTCTATATTTTCTGTGTAAACCATTTTTTTGCCAGGGTGTGCTGGTAGACCACTCTTTGGACTACAGCACGGCTGGGAGATTAAGCAGAGCCAGACCAAGCAGGACAAGCTGCTAGGGGAGGGAGGAGAAGGATCAAGAGGGAAGGAGGTGGCAACCTCTTTTTTTGCCAAAGCCATAAATTAAGAACGATTTTGAGTGTTACCATAATTTAAATTTACCATGTACCAACTCTTTACATTCCCTCTCTCATGGCCATCGCATCACTGTGTTGGCCTCAATATAAGCATAAAAGCCACTACAAAATGAGCCAAATTTTTAAATTAAACCATGCCATATCCCATACAAACATGAATTAAATCCACCTTGTGCACTCACTTCTTCCTGGTGCCTTTATTTGTCATCAGCCTCCTCTGGTGTGCTACCCCAATCTCTGCTAGTGAAAGGCTGGCAACTTTCAGTGGAATTCAATGCTGGTGACTTTTGGGGACAACCCCTAGCAGCTGTGTGCTGAGTAGGCTTGGCTTCCAACCACACTATCGTGGCATAGGTAAAAATTAATCAGGACAGGCTGACAGACAGGCAATGTCAGAACAATGGTAGGTTTTAGGAGTGGCATCCTGAGAGAAATTGATATTGCAGGGAGCCACTAGCCATTGCCTGAATGGTGCTCCAGCTCTGCGAGTAGTCTGATGGTGGACAGATTGCAGGACAGCTAAAACATCTTGCAAGCCCCTTTGAGCACTGGTATGTGCAGCCATGATGGCAGCAGTCTGAGCCTGTATGGCCACATGTTGTAACTGTATGACCTCAGTCTGAGTTAAACTGCAACACTCAGACGTCTGTGGAAGGTGTTTATTCTGCCATGAAGGCCAAGACATTGGCTATCAGGCACAACAATATGGATGCCTCCACATATTTGCCAATGGAGTTGGCCATCACTTCCACTCTGAGGTTTTGGCTTCAAGCTCTCTGTAATATGTTTTGCCTACTACTCAATGTTTCCTGACAATACATTCTTGGCTTCTGGCAGATCTGGCACTGTGCCAAGTACCTGTTTCATTAGCCTTGCTTTGTAACCTGGTCCATGGAGGTCCTCTGCAGAATCTGTATGCAACTGGCCCTCCAGTAAGCAGGCATTGTCACTATCCCTGCCCATTGCAGTAAGTGCACTGTAACCAATCTTTTAACTGAAGAAGCAATACCTAGGTACCTTTGTGCCTAAGATGGTGCTATAAGTGGTGTCATAAACTTTTCACTGTACTCATTTGTGTAAGTGTGACAATAAAGCTAATTCAATTCATTTTAATGCAATTCCGTTATCCTGGCCTTAGGCTCACTGATGTGCAGCATCTCAACATGTGTAGAGTCCTTCTTGATGCTATCCTCTCCAGTTCAAGCAGTGTCAATCTCAGCTGTCGGTTGTGACTGCACAATCGTGAGTGTGTCTCTATCATTATTTCTTCTTGGTGATCCTGCACTATGGTTGGTTGTAGCCCTATGTATCTATCGAAAAGGAAAAATGGTAAAATGATAATGCTGTGGTGAAGGGAGGAGTGAATTTAAGGAGGATGGTCCTTGTACATTTGCAATCAGAAGAGAGTGGATAATAAAGGAGAAGGAGAAGTAATATGTGAGAGTACAAATAGATATGATACCACGTAATCCTCAATGGTTTCAGCCTCACTGTTGACTACAGGCCTAGCAATGGCCTTCCTGATAATTGGCAGCACAGCCACTTCTGTAGGGGTTCAGCTATGCAGGCACACCCAGGGCCTGGGACAGGGTGGGTAAAACCAGGGTTGTGCTAGATACATGTCCTGATTGCTAGAGATTGTTGGTAGGTGAGCAATTGGGGTATCATTGATTGAGAAATATTTGAGATCCAGTTGTTAGGATATGATATTTAAGGATTAATTTACTGACCTTGACCATTGGTGTGAGGTTATTAAACTCTTGTGACATTGAATCGAGGAGCAGGAGTCTTGAGCTCTCATGGCTTTCTATTCCCAACACTTTTTCAACTTGTGTCTGGAGGGCTTCCTGTTAATGTAGGATATCATTCCTGCTTTTTTTATCTCAGCCACCAGCGCACTGGCTGGAAATCTTGGTGCCTGCTCTCTCAATTTGCCAATCTTTACTGTTCCCCTCCCCCACAGTAACAACCCTCTGTTTCACTCACAATGCACCACTGCCACCCCTTTAAGAAATGCTTGGTTCTGGTTTTGGGCCCCCTGTTGATGTGTGAAGCCAGTAGTTAATACTACCTTCATGCACAACCATCTATTGAATAGGCAACACAAAGTTAGTGGCGGCCTACACTGCAAGCAATAGATGCAGGTGAATCACATATTACATCTTTCTTCCAAGGCTCCCTCCAATTTAGCCCCTTTCTTTCCTTTCATTGAATAGTTCAGTGATTGTTGTTGGTGTAGGTTTTACTCTGGGAGGTTGTTCACGGTGTTGGTAAGCACTTGAACAAGTGGTTGTTTACAATGGCAAGTCTCTAGCTAGCTCTAATTGCAACATCCAAGTTAAATGACTGAAGAAACATTCACCTCTATCCTCAACACAAATATCAGCCTACCTCATCCACACAAAATCTTTGTGCAAGCTACATTTCTATGAGTTCCTTTCTCACTGACTCCAATATGAACTGAAATTCCCAATACATATCTATGACACGCAAGTCTTCACAAAAGTTAAAAATACAGATTGACATCTCCATCAGAAATTACAAGGTCCAGAATTAAAAGCAGAACATTTTGGGACGCCATCTGATTCATTGAATGTTACCAGCTAATTGTGATTTTTAATTTCATATTATTTAAGAAAAGTATATTTGTTCTGGATTAGGTTAACTGTAACTTTGCAAAGCCAAAGAAAATGTCTTCACTGGTCTCTGACTTCTGATGAGAGAGTGAGCCTCACCAGCCGACACACCCCACTGACCCCTGAATTTTAAGGCGCATGAAGAATGTGGTCAGATGCAGGTTTCATTGGGATTCGCACAGTCTAGCTTTGGCTTTTACTGAATAGTTGCTTGCAGCCAGACATTGCTCCAAGGAGGTGGATATTTGTGTAATACGGGGAATGGTGAATGAAGACTCACTGACATTCAAAAGTTTTTGATAGTTCTGCTGTGGAAGATTCAGTAAAGGGAATATGTCTGTTTGGGTTAGAAGCATATCCTCACGTACAATTATAGGTCCAGGCTGAACAGTGGGAGTTTGATGTGGAATAAATTCAGTTAAATTAGAAAATATATACAGGGCAAGATTAATTGTATCCACCTTAGATCACATGCTTACTTTTTGACCACAGAAGATAGAACACAAATGAAAATGTTGAACGACATTAGGAAGGACAGCATACAAACTAACAAGATCATTCATGACACTTTTTCCTCACACTATTATTGCACAGAAGCTGTAGAACATAATTTTAATCCAACATTTACAAAGCTTGCACAGAAAAGCTCAAAATTGAATGTTGATGAATACTGTGATGATTTGTTTTCCTTTTGCAGTTAAAATCTGGTAATGAGTGAGCTTCAAGGCATCTACGGCACACATCAAATTTTCTCACAGGATCTACCACTTTTCACCTCATTAATTATGCAGCAGCGTTGTTGAGCGCATTTCTTAGGGAATCATGTGGTCACAGAGGTAGAAGTGCTCACCACTACTGGACTTGAAAGTCAACGTGCCTCTGGCACGATATTTAAGTTTAGATACACACAATGTTAGATGCTGAAAGCCAGGAATTCCCACTCAAACTATGGCACGTGATACTGAAAATATCTAAATGAAAAGAGTGTTAGCTACCCATTTCCAAAACAGGGGTGTAGTGCTAATCAATTGGGCTGCTTTGTCCTGGATGGTGTCATGCTCCTCGAATCTTGTTGGATCTGCACCTATCCAGGCAAGTGGGGAGTATTCCATCACCAAAATGCCATTAAAAACATCCTGGGGATTACCATTGACCAGAAGCTGAAGTGGACTAGGTATGCTCTAATCATAAATACAGATGCTGCAGTGCAGGTCAGAGGCCAGAAACTCTGCAGCAAGTAACTTACCTCCCCAGAGCCCATCCACCATCTATAAGGTACAAGTCAGGAGTGTAATGGAATACTTCCCACTTGTCTGGATGAATGGAGCTCCAATGACACTCAAGAATGTTGACATCATCCAAGACAAAGCAGCCCACTTGATAGACACCACATCCACAAACATTCACTCCCTCCACCATATGTAGCCAACAATGTAGGGGATTCTGTAAGGATCAGGTGCACAGCTTCAATCTGCACAGCTCCAATAATTATCTTGGAATATCTGGGGTCCAACTTTGCTGCAAGTTTACTCCTCCTTTTGCAGTTTTTCGACATGTTATCTTGTTGCATTTTTAATGTTACATTTAATGCATATATGGTTCAGAACAATCTCTGATAGCTAATAAATGAAGGGAAAAAAGATCAGCATTAAAATCAAACAAAAGCAGAAATTGTTGGAAAAACTCAGCAGGTCTGGCAGCATCTGTGGACAGAAAGCAGAGGTAATGTTTCCAGTGACCCTTCTTCAGAGCTGCCAGACCGATTGAGTTTCTCTAGCTATTTCTGCTTTCGTTTCAAATTTCTTTGTTCTTTGTTCACAGTTCTTTGTTCTATTTCAGCATTAAGCTAATCAATCTTTAGAAACATAGGGGGTTAAACTGAACTATACCACGGGCAGCATGGTGGCTCAGTGGTTAGCACTGCAGACTCACAGCACCAGGGACCTGGGTTTGATTCCAGTCTTGGGTAATTATCTGTGCGGAGTTTGCGCATTCTCCCTGTGTCTGCGTGGGTTTCCTCCGGGTGCTCCGGTTTCCCCCCACAGTCCAAAGATGTGCAGGCTAGGTGGATCGGCCATGCTAAATTGCCTGCAGTGTTCAGGGGTGTGTGGGTTATAGGGGGATGGGTCTGGGTGGGATGCTCCAAGGAACGGTTGGACTTGCTGGGCAGAAGAACGTGTTTCCACACTGTAGGTAATCTAATCTAATACCAGTCATGCAAACTGTATGAGAGAATAGGAACTGATTTCCTCCACTCCAATATTCTTCTCCATTAAAGTCACTGGAATTTAAGTGCAGTGAAACTCTGTGGTCAGAGCTGAACCTGAGGACAATGTGGGGATGGGGTTAAATAACTGTGCTGCACCCCACACTATCGAGGAAAGGCTGCTGTTTCACAGCGCCAGCAACCTGGGTTCAATTCCACCCCGGGGTGGCTATTTGTGTGCAGTTTGTACACACTCCCTAAGTCTGTGTAGGTTTCTTTCAGGTGCTCCAGTTTCATACCACAGTCCAGAGATGTGCAGGCTAGGTGGATTAGTCATGGGAAATGCAGTGTTACAGGGTAGGATAATTGGGAAGCTCTTCAGAGGGTCGGTGTGGACTCAATGGGCTAAATGGCCTGTTTCCAAACTGCAGGGATTCTATGATCTCACTCCTCCCCAACCTGCCTCCCCCAGGGAAATCACAGCATGCGTCCTCCCTTCCCAGGTAAAATCACACTGTGTGGGCCCATTCCCTGTTGTTCTCCAGCTTTTATTTCCATTCCATGAACTAAGAAATCCTGCCAAGGGCAAGATTAAGCCCCACCCTTAGGCACTGGGATTCCCACCCCCACAACTGGACTGCTTTCTATCTAATTTGAAGCTAAGCCTGTCAATCAGACTCACATCTTTAACTTTGCTGTCCCCTTTTGCTTCTGTATAATTAAAATAAGGTTCAATAATTTAAAAAAAACACAATCAGGTCTGTGTAACCTACACTCTGAAATCCACCTTCCTGGATTTCCATTCAACAAACTCTCCCACTTTAGCCTATTCAAAAGGCACCGCCAGCCCAGGTTCCAGATCCTCCAAACTGCCTTTGGTCCCAGCACAGCACCTGCAATGTGCAGGACCTGGAACAGTTACCCTGGTTCATCTTTGTCTGGGGATGGTTCTGTAGAAGGACGTGGAGGAATTTCTTTATCCAGAGCATGATGAATCTGTGGAGTAGAAGGCTCTGGAGGCCAAGTCATTGAGTGTACTTAAGACATTTTTAGATAGGTTCTTGATGAATAAGGAGATCAAAAGTTATGGAGACAGGGCAGGAAATTGGGATTGAGAAACGTATTAGCTGTGATCGAATGGTGAAGTAGACTCCAATGGACTGAATGGCCTAATTCTGCTCCTTTGATGCTACTTGGCCTGCTGTGTTCATCCAGCTCTACACCTTGTTATCTCAGATTCTCCAGCATCTGCAGCTCCTACTAACTCTCATATCTTATGTTCATTTGATTTCAGTTATAAATGCACAAGGCTGAATCTTAATTCCCAGAAGTGGTCATTTGGTCTCAGGTAGACTGTTCAACAAACAGAAGTCTGAGATTCCAACTCCCAGCTCACCCACTTCCAGGCTTTGATGAAGGTTGGACAAAGGACGAGCAGACCCAGTGGTCAACTGAGGCAGGTTGGTCAATTGAGAGCCATTTCCCTGACCTCAGAAAACCTCACAGCTCAAATACAACCAATGCCAAAGGGAGAAAACTTCAGACCAGCCCAACCTTCCTCAAGACCACATCCAAAATCAACACCTCCCTCATCCACTCAGGGAACAGAGTTGTCTGCCAAGGGCAAGATTAAGCCCCACCCTTAGGCACTGGGATTCCCACCCCCACAACTGGACTGCTTTCTATCTAATTTGAAGCTAAGCCTGTCAATCAGACTCACATCAGTGCCAAACCTATCAAAGCAAGATTACACACACTTGGAGGAGTCAACAGCCCTCAGTAGGTGGGGAAGCACAAACCTCTGAATTTATTCCAGATATTCTCCCTCAGCATCCTCACAACCTACACATCCTGTGCCTGTCAACATGAAGTCCACTGAATACAGGAGCTACCAACTGAGTCCAATTCATAGATAGTATTACTGACAAACATTGAGTAATCACAACAACAGGAGCTATTGTAAAAGTGGGAACCAGTTTAGGGATTCGGATTTAAGGGTGGGGCTTAGTCTTGCCCTTGCCAGACAACTCTGTTCCCTGAGTGGATGAGGGAGGTATTGGTTTTGGATGTGGTCTTGAGGAAGGTTGGGCTGGCCTGGTCTGAAGTTTTCTCTCTTTGGCATTCCTTGTATTTGAGCTGTGAGGTTTTCTGAGGTCATAGGAGCTGAACTCTGATGATTTTAATAGCTTCATTTAAAAAAATGAATTTTGCCTTAGTTCAGGAGATTTGACATTAAAAGCCGTCACTTTAAGAAAATCTTTGTGTGTGTAAACAAGGATTTGTTTATTCTCAATACAAAGTATTGACAGCAGTATTGTGTTTCATAGTTTCTGGTCCATTAGCTGCAGCAGCTCTTCTGCAAGTGATTGTTTTAACATAATACCTCACTCTGGAAATCTCTCTAATATGGTGCAACAACTCACCTTTGCTATAATTGGAATATGGTATCTACAGAAGTAGAAGTGCATCAGGAATGGGAAATAACCAGCTGAAAGAATGGTGAAAAGCTTCTGCACTTTTGTGGCAGGGGTAAGAAATTATCTGACATGCAGCTCATAACTCAGAATAGTTAGTTTAAAGGCTGCAAGAGAAAAAGTGTCTGTGCTTATGCACCCGAAAAAAAACTCAATTAAAATTAAGTTTTTCAGAAATTTATGTGGATTCAAAAGGGAGATCTAATTTACAAATGATGCAAATATTTTGGCATTTAGCAATACTTCTTTACAACGGCACTCTAAAAATCCCGTTTCTTTTGAAGCATTTTCTTAGTCTCATTATTGAAAAGCTTTAATGGCGTTTGCTGTTGCCTGGTAAATGCACCCATAAATGCTGTTGACTGAATAAGGGAGGCCTTGCCTTACTCTTCAGTCCTTTGTCTTTGTAAACAAACTCTAGTGTCCAGTTCAAAGTGACTTGTAATCCTTTCTCATATTTAACTTTAAAATAAAGGTACATGTGCCAAGGTGGGGGCTTGTAAACAAGAAAAAAAATGAAAGCAATTCACTCCAAACTGTCAATGCAGCATTACGAGCACACAGTATAATAGTCTGTCTTCATGCCAATATATAAAACAGTCATTAACCATTATTGCCCTACATAAACTTGTCTTTGCCAATAGTGCAATTCTTTTTTAATCACCAGCAAGTTTATTTTGTGCCCCTATCACTTGTGCTAATAACTATTCTGTTCTCGACAGCACAGCTATCATTGCAGCAACTGAATGATACATTGTGTTAGCGATAGCCATGCAAACAATATTTTTTTTCATTTGGCATCTGAGAAAAATTCCCTTTTCACAGGTTTTCCAACATTTTCATCAAACTCCCACCACTTTCTGATAATAACTGGAAAGGATGCTGTGGGACTCTGGTTGCTGCCTGTATGAATTGTGTGTGCTGAGTTTTAGGGGAGCTGCTTTATTGATAAGACAACAGTATCCAATTAAAGAGGGCAAAGAAAGCAGCTTTCATTCCTGTGGCATATATGCTTTGCGCAGACATGGGGATTTGCCAAGTTTCTCCCTATGCCACCTGCATGTAACACAATGTGTGTCTCTGAAGTTCATACCAAAACAAATAATAAAAAGATTCTTCTGTTCTTGTAATTTAACTTTTTAAATTCTGTTCTTGTAGTCTTATGGTAGCCATTTAATTTTAACCATAGAAACTCCCCTCCAATACCGTTATACAGATTTTAAATTCATTCATACATTCATTCAATAATACAGCTGCAAAATGCTCGATAATTCCGTAGAAACTTGCAGATGTATACATTTTGCAGCATAGAAATGATTTTGCAGAAGGAACATGAATTATGACATAGTAAAAACTGAAAGAGCTGTAGATGTTGCAAGTCAGGAACAAAAAGTTGCTGCAAAAGCTCAGAAGGTCTGGCAGCATCTGTGAAGGAAAAAACAGAGTTAACGTTTCAGGTCCAGTGACCCATCCTTCACAGATGCTTCCAGACCTGTTGAGCTTTTCCAGCAACTTTTTGTTCATGAATTATGACATCATAAGTTAATACATTTCTTTCGGTAATATTACTTTTCCCTCTCTTCCTTCATAATGTTCCAGAAAGCAAATGGATCAGAACTCCTTTGGAGATTGTCTCTTAACGTTTTTTAAAAACAGGAAAGCTCCTGAAAGACAGCCTTAAATTTTATCTGTTGAGGAAGTTGTTGGCCTTTATAAGTGTCAACCTTCCATGGAACCATCCTGTTGTATCAATAGGGACCAGCTGCAGAGTCCATTTTGTCTGGGTAAGGAAACTGACTCAGTGCATCAACAGTTAATGCAAGTGTTTTCAACAGATGAAGTTTCCATTTCTTCCCCCTGCTGTTCTGTTTGACCCACTTACTCTCTTACAAATAGAGAATTGAGGGGGAGGGTGAGTGGGGAGGCAAGGCTCCAGCTGCAATCCATCAAAGTAGAGATTCATGTAGGAGTTGGGGGCTGGCAGGATTTATGTCCATCCAACCCATGATGCCGAGTGAATTTCCTCAGCACTGGCCTCCCAACAGCTGAGTGCCCTGAATGTGGGAGGCTCCCAGTGTTCAATGGAGGGCAATGATGTCTAGACCCCATAACAATTCTGACTCCTTTGTTTATATCAGCTTTGTTGGGGATGAATGAAAGACAATCTTATTAACTGGTGCTGAAAGCTGCTAAACTGGCTGACTGGCTTACTCAGGAGATGCTTTCCCTGCCTCAGCTACTCTGGATAGAGGTTTATGTTGTCACAGGTACACATTCACCACATGTTAATGAAGTGAACCTGCCCTAACAACTAATACTGCTGGAACTGGCCTGAAAATTCTCTGTCCCATGCTGTCTTAACAATATTTGAGATTTGCTGAGCTCGAAAGTATACACAACGCAATTATCAAGTGAATTACAAATGGGTATGAATGGATATTGCGTGCTTAGCGTCATGGCGTAAAGACAACAATCTCTCCATCCACATCAGCAAAATGAAGCAGCTGGTCATTGACTTTAGGAAGCGATGTAGAGGGCATGCCCCTATCTGCATCAATGCTGCTGAGATGGAGATTGTTGAAAATGTCAAGTTCCTGGGAGTGACCATCACCTACAATCTGTCCTGATCCACCCCTATCAATGCAATGGTCAAGAAAACACAACAACATCTCTACTTCCTCAGGAAGCTAAGGAAATTCAGAATGTCCACGAAGACTCTTACCAATTTTTAAAGTTGCACTGTAGAAAACATCCTATCTGGATGCACCACAGTGTGGTTCGACAACTGCTCTTCTCGGGACCACAAGAACTACAGAGAGTCATGAACACAGCCCAGGCCATCACACAAACTAGTCTTCCATCCATTCACTATATCTATACTTGCTGCTTCCTTGGGAGAGCAACCAACATAATCAAAGACCCCTCCCACCCTGGTTATACTCTTCTGTCAGGCAAAAGATATAAAAGTTTGTACAAACATACAAATAAATTCAAGAAAGCTTCTTCCCTACTATTATCAGACTTTTGAATGGACCTCTCAAATGTTAATTTTGATCTTTCTCTCTGCACTCTTTCTAAAGTTGTACACTTATTCTGTGCCCTAATCTGCTCCCTGATGCACTTTGTATTGCACAATCTGCCTGTATAGACGCAAAACAACACTTTTCACCCTATCTTAGTATATGTGACAAAAATAAATCAATCAAAAAATCATTTACTGATCAGAATCATTAATAGCTAGAAATAGTTATGAGATCCCAGATAGATCAGCAAGAAGAAACGGTGCTCAAAACAAAACTTAGGGTTTCTTTGCTATTTACAATAAATCTATGTTTTGTAAGTATTTTTAATCAACCCATTCAGAGATATTTCAACACATCTCTGCAGTAGGTGGAATCTGAACTCAGGTCTTCTGGCCCAGATATGTGAACACTTTCAATGTGTTAAAAGAACCCTTAAAATCTATGCTTTGAAAGGAATATTGCTCAAGATAATGCATCTGAAGGGATGAATTCTAATTACATTACTAGTTTTCATTTGAAGAAACTACAATCACAAAATCCTCCCTTCTCCTCTGCAATCCACCTAAACGCATACACATTGATGCAGCATTCCATTGTCAACATATATTTCAACCATGTCACTATGCAGACAAAGAACATTTCAAATCATGAGGGGTTTTGATAACAGTAGATAGAAGAAACTGCTTTCATTGCCAGCGTGGTTAGTAACATGAGGAGGATTGAGAAAAAAGTAACTGGTTAAAACAAAGCTGAGGATAAGATGATAAATTTTTTACTGACCAAGTATGATTTGAAGCGCATTACCTGTAAAGGTGCTGCAAGCAGATGCATTAATCATTTTCAAGAAGCATACACATATTTAAAAAGAAAAGGGCTTATTTTAGCCATATGGTGAGAACAGGCACTGTGTTAACAAGAAACATTTGTTTGAAGGTTCAGATTTAGCCTATGATGTTCAGGCTCGCTGATGAATATGAACATGTCTGTATGCCTTAAGCTGAAAGCTACAGGCTTAGCACATGACTGTTGATGAGACGCAGTTCTTGAGGAGCATCCCACTGAAGGTTTGGAGTGGGCTGGCTGACATGTAGAAGTAGCATTCAGATATATTGAGGGGCCACGGGACAGAACGCTGAAGTAAAGATTCCAGTAGCAGACGCTGAGGAGGTATGCTCTGAATCTGCAGGACAATGGCACCACCCTACTATCAAGTGCTTCTCTCCTGCAGCAGCCAGTGCCTCAATGTCCTTCTTCTGTTCCTTATCCAGACTGAAGGGAAGCCCAAACAAGAAGCCCATCACCAAGCTCTCCCTTCTTCCCAATGACTCCTTTCAGACGTCGAGACTTAATAGTTACTGATCCAGGATAAATGAGTACGGGTGAGGTATTGAGAAATCATCTCAGGTGGTTTCATGGTATGGTTGGAATGTATGCTTCACAGCTTCAAGTTTTTAAATCAACCTGTTTAAACATGTTGTGATGCACAGAATGGGAAATTGTACTTGAACCCACACCTCCAACTCAGAGTTAGGGACACTACCACTGTGCCATAAGAGCCCCTTCAGCAGCACTAATCATGACATGCTAAGTACATCTCTAAATAATTATTTATATAAACACCAGTGCCATGTTTACTCCCAAAAAGCTGGTTCCTCTCAGAAGGTGTTAGTAGAAGAAGTAGTCACTAAAATATCTTGCAGCCTACTTAATAAGCACTCGCAGGAATTTTTAGTAGCAATCAGCTGTTGATCAAACTTCTCAGTTGTTGGTGTTAGTACATTCTTCAATTCCTTTATCAAGGCAACATGTTGTGCTCAACATTGGTTTAGACTATGTTTCAGCTTAAGTCCACACCTTGGCCAGTCCTCACCTCTTAAATCATCTAAAGTATTTGTTGAAGATAGTCCCAAAGTATGTGATAGTTGCCTTGGTCCCAGAAGATCAAAGGCATCTTTCTTTCTTTCTGAAAGTTGACTGGTGGTGTGTTTAACTCTTGGATCACCACATCTCAAACAAAGCCTTCATGGTGGCCTCAGTTGGTATGAGAAATAGTGCCACGTTGTTCGCTTCAATCTACATCACAAACCAGTTGTCCAGCTACCTGGGCCAACAAACCCGCAAAAGGAATAAGAAAGGAAGTAGAATTAATCAGATAACTCTTTCAGGGAGCTGACACAGCCATCATAGACCAAATGGCCTTCTATGCTATACCATTTTATGGTTGGTATATAAATATCCCACAGAATTTCTAAAGGCACACGATGCTTTGTTATGGAAAACTCATCATTTTAAGTTGCTACTGTTTAATCTTTAATATTCTTCACAAGCATGGCATAAATGAACATTGGCAGATTCAATTAAAAGAATTATTTTTAGAAGTTCTATTTCTTTTCCTTTTGTTATGAATTTTGTGTCCACTTCATGAAGTTAGTGCTTAGAAACAGAATGTTTTCCACCTTCAGTTAGCCATGTTCCACCATCCTCCTTAAGATTGCTGTCTTCCATGCCCACTCCACCCCCTCATACTCCAACTCTAAGGCCTGCAGAACTCCGACATTCCCTGGTTTGCTGAACCACGCAACTTCTTCCCCATGGCCCTGGCCCTGTCACACCATCCACCCTAGTCAGGTTCCAGAGATGCAAGACCAGCCTCTAATTTATTGCACCACCTTGGTTGTATATTCCATCTATGCTTACTCATTCACAGAGCTTGATTTTCTTTAAACAATGTTATGCAGGTTTCACTGACAAAGCAAACTTGCCCTAATTACCTCTGAACTGACTGGTCTGTTAGGCTATTTCTGATGGCAGTTCAGTTGTGGGGAGATGGTGACATAGTGGTAATGTCACTGGATTAGTAATCTAGAGGCACAGACAAAAGATCGTTATGAGCTCAAATCCCAAGGTGTCAGCTGGTAGGGCTTAAATCCAATCAACAATAAATCCAGCTCCCATCTGTTCCAGAGGAGTGTCATAACATGCCTGAAAATTTTGATTTAAAATAAAATCTGGAATGTAAAGCTTAGTCTTATTCATGTGGTTGACTCAAAAATGGCTTAGAAAGCCATTCAACTCAAGAGTGATTGACAATAAATTCTGACCTTGCCAGTGAAACCCACATACTTCAAAAGAAATTAAAACACACACACACACACTACCGTGGGCATGAAGTCACATGTAGGCCAGACCAGCTAAGGATAGCAACTTTTTTTCCCTAAAGGACATTAGTGAACCAGATTGACTTTTACAACAGTCAACGTCAGTTTCACGTTCACTGTTACTGAGAGTGGTTTTCAATTTCTGGTTTTAAACAAATCAAATTTAAGTTTAATTAGCTGGTCAGATTGAATTTATATGCCCACAACATTACCCTCTGGACCATTACTCCAGGGATATTACTATCACACCACGTGACTGAATAGTCATAGAGTCAGAGTAATACAGCACAGAAAAAGGTCCTTCGGACCAAAAATCGATGGAGTTACTAACCATGATTTCCTTCTGCCCACCTCCCTCACCCCACCCCTCTGATTGAATTCTCTGCTGTGGGAATGGTTTGCTTATCTCGGGAAAGATACACCTTTGATGCAGCAGAATTCCCAGTCACTGGTGATTTAAATGCTGGAGGCAGACGCACCAGTTTCCTTTTGGGAATTTTGAGACAGAAGAGAGCTGAGGATTGGGCTGCTATAATGTTAACAGTGGTACTCTGGTAAATCCTTAGAAGTGACCAGGAAGTTAGTGGGGATCAAGGGGCAGCATCTGGTACTGATCAGAAGTGGGATGGTGCCAATAAACAGATGGGGTGAGACGCCAATCCAGCTGCATGACAGCAATCAATGTATTTGGAACAGTTAGTATATCTGGGAGCCCATATTGTTTGCAGGGTTGACAGGCAAGTTGAATAATTTGGAAGAACTACACAATTCCACAAATGCCCTGCATCAATTTCAAATTTTCCCTCTTGAATAATATCAATAAGCATGATTCAAGTTGAAGATCATAAACTGCAAAATTGTATTGTAAAAAGGAATTTACAGTTTTTTTTCTGATTATCTGTTTATTCCATTCTCGACCAATGGTTTCTCACCTGCTTTCCCTGTCTGTTCCCCTCCTTCCTTCCATACATTCCATCTACACAATGCCTGCAGATAATGGATTCGTTTTAACAACAAAGGCAGCAGAATATGTGGCAGGCAGCAGTTCCTCTTTTATTTCTCAATTGTCTCTTGCACCTGCGGCTGCATCAATAAGACACTGAGTCTAAGTCTACCTTAAATTGAAATATTTTTCCTATTCAATGCTTTCAAACAAAATTACAGAAAAAAGACAAATATAAACTGCAGCTCAATAGAAAAAGGAAAAGAAAAGAGCACTTATTATAATTTTCCTGCTGTTGTGGCCTTGACTGGACTATCAGGACCACAGCAGCATTTTAACACACTGAGAAAAAAATGAAGACTACACGCTGTTACACGTCTGGAAGGGTTCTGTGAATTGAGCTATGGTCTGCAAACTATGCATGTATGTAATGCTGCTCAGCAATGTTCAGTGTTAGAAGTATATGGAAACATGTTTTTCTGAAATAATGCAGAATAAAAAGGTGCAAATATTGGACATAGCAAAAGATGTCAACTTTAAGGATTATTAAATAGCTGCACAATAGAACACCGTGACAAAAGTGTTAAAGTCTATTTTGAACAAGTAATTGTTCCTGTGATCAAAGGTCACTCATTACTCTCACATAGAAACTCATTGTCTCTGAAGTTGTTATTACAGAGTTTATGCTCCAAATACAGAGACAAGTTAATTTTTCATAAACACCATTTTCATTCCATGGAAGCACTGAGCACCTGAAATAAAATATTAAATATTTGGCATTTTTAAAAATAGTTTTACAATTCTATAGTATGCTGGTACACACCTGCTGAAGACAGATGAGGCATGAAGGAAGGACATGTCCAGTATTGTAAATAATTCCCTAACCCTGTCAGTTGTTTGAGCAAAATGTTCAAATTGTCTGCAAGATGTATTTTAAGGTCTCAGAGATAGCGAATATAACGAGTCATTAGCCATGTCTTTCACTCCTGAGATGTGTCAGGTTTTCCCCCTCATCTGATTCCATGCCATGTTTTATTACCAGTCAGAGGAATATACCATAGCAATTATTGTATTGAGGCATTATATCAATTCAAGTCTCAAACGCTCCACCCTACTTAAACAGAGATTGTGAAATAGCATTTATTCCTCCTGCATGGAATTGTGAACCCAGTGATGGTGCTACTCTGAGGTTTGCTCATCTATATCTCAATCCACATTCTACTGCTCTTGTGACCACTGTGTACAATACCCAAACGTGAAATGGGGCAGCACATTTCAACTTCCTCACCAGACTTGCTGAGATCTTTCCTTATACAGGAAAGCCAGCCAGTCTTTCTGGTGAAGTTATAACGCTCTAGTCAATTGAGCTGTGTTGCAGATACTGATAGTAGTGCAGGTGCTAGTTGCTGATTTCTGAATGTGGGTTAGCTACAAATGGACCAAGAACCCCTGTAGATGAGAAAAAAAAATTAAAGTTAGAAGTACATCACTCTACTTTCACAATCTTCACTTCCTCACCAGATAAAAACTATTGTACATTGTTGTGTAATAAGTAGCAGTTTAGACTAAGTGATACAATTATTACGTTTAGGGAAGTAACATATTTATAGTTCAACTGTGTAATTGTCAAACATACAAAACAGGATGCTAAAAACTTACCACAACATGCAGAGTATAATTCACATCAAGGTCACTAAATTCACGCAGAGGTTCAGAAGACAGGAACTGGATGACTTTCTCTTTTACCATTATTAATTCCTCCTGATTCCGTGGTCTTCCACTAATTTGAATTTGAATTCATATTTACAAGGCCACTTCTTCTTTTGGTCTCCTTTCTGAATAATTTTAAACTCTCAAATCTTGCCACAGTGTTTATGTTTGTGGCAAATATAGTTATGTCATCATCTTTTAGCATTGTGATAAAGATGTAGAGCATTTTATTACCATCTGGGAGGTTAGCTCTTAAAAAAAGGTAAAATAGATGTGTGATTTCAGATCTGGGAAGGCATTTTTTTTAAGAAGGTCAGAAAGTCATTAGGAACAGTGAAGTAAGGATAATTTTCAAGAAAGCACAAGACTTCATTTAAGTGCATGACAGGATACCAGTGATGCAAATTCTTAACTATTTACAAGCTGAACTTTTATGACATGCAGAGGAGACATGCAATGGGCTACTGGTAGTTGGAGCTCCATTCAGAAGGAGGTTTCAGTTTAGTAAGCCAGTTTCGAGCAAAATTAGCTCCGTGAAGGCTCCAAGCTGAAAGAGTTTGTGTCAAAGTTTTCAAGCTGTCAGAACTGAAATGGTTTAGGCCAAATAAACCGAAAACGAATTCAGGTCATCAGAAGTGGAAAGAAGTTTCTAGACCATTAACTGAAAAGAGAATAACCAAGTGATTAAAGAGTTACGATAGAAATGACACTTCACTGGAATTCTTAAAAGCAAATAATATTGAAACATTGCTTTGCTGTTTACATTAAGATTCTTTGAAACTGCTCGATTATACATATATATTGCTTCAATTATTTTTAATCCCCTACATAACAATCTCATGGCCTTTTGTTAAAGAACATAGGCAGCATCATGTTCAATGATTAACTAGCATGGTCTCTGATTGCAAAATGCTAATCATCTAGCAAGCCAGGTTTCACTCTGGGATCTGACTTATCAATTCTTACCATCAACTTGGATCATATCAGGTATTGAGTGCATATTTTCCTTTGCCAGTACCTTTGGCATAAAGCCCATAGCTTTTCATTTTCCTCTGCTTTATAAAACAAGATTGTCAAAGAATTTCTACACTTTTTAAAAGCAAATAACCTGCCATTCATTGCAAGTAGTGTATACACATTTGTTTGTTCAAGCTGTAATGGAAGTCTAATTTGTAGACAAGCTGGATCCAAATGTATGTTGTTAGCCAAAGCTCTGTTCATATGAGCAGCTTATTGGGTTTTGAATCAGTGACCAGTTATTAATGACAAAGGCCTTCTGCCTGTCAGCAACTATGTTGTTGGCTCCTGGGCAGCTGAAGAGCTTGGTGGTGTGAATGTTTTAACAGAAACCACCTTAAGCCTGAAGAAATCCAGTTTATTTTACCTCAGCAATTACTTTAAGTTGTGGCTCTTAACCAGTCAGCCAGAGATTTTACAAGTGTTAACCAGCCACCCTGCATCTTCTACAAGCAGGTCAACGTATCTGGAGAGGGAGAATCAAGGGACATCACATTCTGACAAGCCAAACACTCTGCATAATGTCTGGAAAACCCTACTTGAGGAGAATATCCAGCTTTGCCTTTTGAAGTATTAACGGGCTTATTTCCAACTCATTGAGATCGCTATTAGTGCCTCCCCCCAGCTACGAATTTTAATTATGCTCATGTTATGTTGCTAGTCAGTGCTTAGAATTTCTTAGAATTAAACGACAAAGAGCTAAAAAATGTTTACAAGCACAAGCTTAGAAAATCCTTCCAAAATTCTGCTTTGAAATTTGCTGTCAAGCACATCGGCTATACGAAACTAAAGTGGAAATGACAGCCCAGGAAAAAGGGACACAAGGCTTGACTGTTTGATCGTAACAGTGTTTTCAGTTAATAATCCATTTTTAGTCAGGGTTATGCCAGAAAATCCAATCTAAATGGTCTCAAATTTGATTGTATAAGAACTGCCTCCCATAGTTTGTACGTTTTCCATTAGAATGTTTTTCTATGCAGTGTCAATTTTTTTCACGAATACAGAATCCAAATTTTTAATTTAAAATACTTCAGCAGTTAGTGCATGAAATAGTACTTCGTAAATGGCTTCCAATCTCAGCACTAACCATTATCCTTCATCTGGGGTACAATATTAGGATATTTTATATTGTAGGGACTATAACATGTATATTTCACGAAATCATCTTACAATATCCTCTCCAAGCCACTTATTATCCTAATTTGGTGACTGTTCCTACATTACGGGTATTCCAGTATTGGTTGGACCATAGTAGCTCTGGAACACTGCTTCCCACCACCCTCTCAAGAGCAATTAGGAAAAGATGACAAATGCTGTCTGAATAATGCCCTCATCTGTGGTAGAAGTAAAAAACTGATACGGTCCTGATTTAGTTCCTGTTATGGATGGCATTACTTTAAGTCAAACCATTCACCCTACATCATGAGAACAAACAAAGTGAAACAATGTTGTCCAGTTCGTGGGCTAGAGCTCCATATGTGAATGTGATTAACAATCTGGACACATTTGCACTAGCTTTGAGAATTTCTATCATCTTAAGCTTCCATTCAAAATCATTTGTATACTGTCAAAACTAAAATTTGCCTTAAGCCTGAACAATAAGGACAAAAGAGTTACATACTCTTTTGTTTTAAAATGTAATCCTTGATATATTTAAGCGTGATACATTGGTGCAGCCTTATTAAAACGGCTGAAAACAGAAAAATATTCAATAACTGAAAACAAGTTTAAAAACTTTACAGAATTGTCTGTTATTTGTATTGATGTACAAAACTTATTCATAGAATCATACAACACAGAAACAGATTCTTCAGTTCAACGAGTCCATGCTGGCCAAGTCCCCAAACTAAACTAGTCTCACTTGCCTGCATTTGACCCATATCCGTACATGCCTTTCTAATTCATGTAATTGTCCAAATGTCTTTTAAACATTGTCACTGGAGCTGCACCACTGCCTCTGGCAGTTCATTCCACACGTGAACCGCTCCATAAAATAAAGAAAGAGTTTCCCCTCTTGTCCTTTTTAAAAGTTCCTCCACTCACCTTAAAAGTATGCCCCTCAGTTTTGAACTTCCCCGTCCAAGGGCAAAAAAGTAAACTAAAAGCAACACAAATCAAAGACTTTTGTGTCTTTGTGCCCAAAACAACCAACTCAATTTCCAGAGCCTCTTCACAGCCTGCAAACTGCTACTTGTACCAAATGGAACATCTCAATGGCGATTGCTTCAGGGTGGGAACATGATCAGTTTTGGGGCATGGCTAATTTCAATCTCAGTGTTTTTTAAATCAATGCAAAAGATTGTGGAAATGCAATCTGTGTCAGATGTAATTTGCTATTAAAATCTTGCATTTTCCTGATGATTTGGTCAGTTGTAGGAAAGCAACAGTGAATCTACCAGAAACACTGCACCAAAGCTCAACTCACTGAATGAAGAATTTTGAAGCATGGACAAAGCTACCCCATCTGTGTGCAATGATTTTGCATTGGCACGGTTGGTATTAACCTCTTGGAATTAATCACAATATCACAGTTATCAGTATAAAAGGCAAAGAAGTTTTGTCCATAAGATACAAAACACACAAATGGATTTAATATTTCATAGAAGCGTAAGACACCTATTCTGTATTTTTGTGGAGTGTGTAGACTGTAAATCCCACAATGACACATCAGCATTTAAGTTTGTGTTCTATTTCTTATTCATGTGTGGATTTGCTATTGCATATCCAGTAAGTGCAGACATGCTCCAAATCTTTATTGTTCAGCCTCTTTACTGACGGCCAGTTCATTCAGTTATTCTCAAATGTATGACATTGGGTGAACACTTGCTGTTAGTCTTATTTGCTCATTTGTCAGTTGTAGAGTGACAGCATTACTGTCCCTTAAATGAAACAATATATCCCAAGAAGTTAAATCTGTTCCAATCTTTTTAAAAAAAATTGTATATCTAGGTCTCAGCACTGGCTGTGAGTTAGTGTCAGAAGGATAATTGACATGAACATTACTTATCCTGTCCTTCAGGGTTGAGATACTTACTCCTGTACATTTGTCAATTTCTAACACACTGAACCACTGCTAATCTCAGATGGAGAAACTGGGTAGTGTAAAATGTACAGCAGACCCTTGAGAAGTAGTTCCTTGTCAGTTTAACACATTGGTAATCAGAATAAATTGAAATTTAAAAACCCCACAAATCACTGAAAGGAAATTCTTTCCCAAGTTGCTACAGCAATAATTTTTATCCATTTTTTTGTCACCTTTGCTTAAGGCTGAAAATCACATTACAGGAGCTGCTCTGGATGAGTTGCTACTGCTGCAGGTTCTCCAATCTAGGCCTTCTAATCCTGCTGGAGAAATTACACTCTGGATTAGCTAATCCGAATGAAGTCCATCTCCAGATTCGATACTCGTGGGGCAGTTCCAGACTAAGTTAGTTGCTCCTGGGGCAGTAATACATTTTAGTTACTCCTGCTGAAGTGGTGCAACTCTAGATTGGTAACTCCTGGAGTAGTGTCATTCTTAGTTAGTTCTTCGGGCTTCACGAATAGTTTCATTTCAAATTAGTTACTCCTGATATACTTCACTCCAGGTTTCTCTTATCTTAGGATCATAGAATCATACAGTGCAGAACAGGCCCTTCAGCCCATCAAGTTTGCACCAAAACATGGGAAGCACCCAATCTTCAACCTAATCCCATTTACCAGCACGTAGCCCATAGCCTTGAATGGTATGCTGTGCCAAGTGCTCATTCAGCTACTTTTTAAAGGATGGGAGTCAATTTACCTCTACCGCTCTCCCAGACAGCACATTCTGGACCATTACCACTCTCTGGGTAAAAAGGTTTTTCCTTACATTGCGCTCACCCCCAAACCTCCGACCCCTCGCCTTGATCCTATGCCCCCTCATGACCAACTGTTCAACTACCAGCAAAAATTGCTCCTTACCCAATCTGTACATGTCCCTCATAATCTTCTATACTCCAACCAGATCACCTCTCAGTCTTCTCTGCTCAAAACAAACACAATCCAAGCCTATCCAAACTTTCCACATAACTTAATTTTTCCATCCCAAGCAGAATCCTGGCGAATCTCCTCAGAACTCCCTTCAGTGCAATCACATTCTTCTATTACATGGTGACCAGAACTGCACACAGTACTTCAGCTGGGCAATCCATCATGACTCCCCTGCTTTTGTAATCTATGCCTCTATTGATAAACGGAAGTATCCCATATTCTTCGGAGATAGGAAAAACTGAAGATGCTGGAGTCAGAGTCAATACAATGTGGAACTGAAAGAATACAGCAGGTCAGGCTGCATTTCAGGAGCAGCAGAGTCCATGTTCTGGGTCAGGATCCAATTTACTTCAGTCCTGATAAACGGCCCTGACCCGAAATGTCAACTCACCTGCCACTCTAATGCCGTCTGACCTGCTCTGTTCCTCCAGCTATACACTGTACTGACTCTGTCCCATATCCTTTTTCACCACCCTGCCAATGTGTCCTCCTCCCTTCAGAAATCTATGGACGGATTCTCCAAGAAACATTTGTTTCAAAGAACTTCCTAGTTTCATGCCATTTATTGAATACTTCCTTGTCAAATTACACCCCCCAAAGTGTATCACCACACACTTTTCAGGATTATATTCCATCTGTCATTTATCTGCCTATTTGACCCACCCCATCCATATCTTCTTATAGCACAAGATACTCAACCTCACTTAAACACCTGACCAATCTTTGTGCCATTTTCAAACTTAGTAATCCGATACCGCATCTATGTTATTTGTAGAATTGATGAAATATTCTCAGAAGATGATGGACTGCAGCCAGGTTACATGTCATTTTTGGACTGAACATGGCTCGTGAAACTCCACCGTGAATGTCAATCCAAACTCCTGGTAGGCCCAAGAGAAACAGATTACAAGGTTTTGGTATATAGAGAGTTCTATCACTGAGACCAAAATGTGCTCAACTAACATCCTACCACCTGAGCGACTGTTTTACACTAGCTCAAAACCCAAATGAAAATCTTACCTACGCCAGCTAACTTGGGATAAAATCTGAGACCTTTTTGGTCTACCCAGCTCTGCACCACATGGGACAATGTATCTCCACTCTAGCTGCTTGTGCAATATCATTAGGATAATTTAATGAGCTAATTTATCACAATTATAAGTATAGAGTACAGCACAATAGTGAAACAGAGGTGGAGTAAGAAGTATGCATATAAATTAGGGCATTTAGTAAAGGACAGAATAATACCAATGTGAGTTTCAACTACCCTGATATTAATTGTACAGAAAAGGAATGAATAAATGGGATAAGGGAATGGAATTCCTATAATATGAGCACACCTTTCTAACCCAAAGTGTAAAAGCCCAAGGCAGGAAGATTGACTTGTATTAGAAAATGAATCAAAATAAGTCAGAGGTAAAGAAGAGTATTACTTTATGAGCAATAGAGACCACAACATAATGTGCTTTAAGATAATGATCAAGAATGACAGAACTATAATGAAAGCAATTGAACAGATTGAAGAAAACCACTGACAGAGGCTGACAACAGAACTTGGGAAAACAAAATGGGCAGCAATACTGGCAAATAACAATGTAGAACAATGACGGGAAACATTTAAAGTGGTGTTTGACAGAGTGCTTGAAAAATATATTCTTTTAAAAAGAAAGTACAAATAAAACGCTAGTGTTCACCACTGAGGAATAAAAATACAAGGAAGTGTTTGAGGGTTGGGAAAGAGCTAGGCATTATAAAAGCCGACAACAGAAGACAGCATTAGCAACAGGGAGAAAATATAAAAAGATTAGGACTAAAGAAGGTAAAGAGGAGCCATGGAATTAAATTACTAAGGAACATAACACAAAATAGTAAAATAATTTACTAGGTACAACAATTGAGAATAAAACTACTAATGAATGGACAGAATAACACTGATGTCCTGACAGAGAGATAGCAGAAGTGCTGTATTAATTGCTTAGCTTTATTATTTTGCCAGGGAGGTTAAACAGATAGAAATGATATTGAATGATGAGATGTGTAATGAGATAAATGCATTTA
This sequence comes from Stegostoma tigrinum, assembly GCF_030684315.1. Taxonomy (NCBI): domain Eukaryota; kingdom Metazoa; phylum Chordata; class Chondrichthyes; order Orectolobiformes; family Stegostomatidae; genus Stegostoma; species Stegostoma tigrinum. Next base: position 25,349,178 of record NC_081382.1, read on the forward strand.
AAATAAAATAGACAAATTGAATAAACTAATCACAAGAATAAACTTAAGGAGGAAATGGCAATGGAATGGTAATGTCACTGTAATCTAATGACCCAGTAAATGAAATTTACCTAGAATTTCATAGGTTTTCAGCAAGTTGCGCCGTACGGACTAATGAATAAGATCAGACAATATGGACTGTAGGGATGAGTAACAAGACAGATCACTAGCTAGTTTCAGGAAAGAAAGCAGTGAGTGAGCAATAATGGAAAGGGCTCAAAGTAGCAGAATTTGTCAAGAATCAGTGCTGAGACCACTGATGTTCATAATCTGCATTAATGATTTGGAGATTGGAATCAAAAACACTATTTTCTAGTTGGTGGATGACATCAAAAATCAGACGAAGAAGGGAACAATATAGTCAATACTGAGTAGGACTGTAGCAAGTTAATAAATTTGCAGAACGTGCAAGTAATAGGAAATTATGTTCTATGTATATAAACATGAGCTGGTGCATTTTGGTGGGAAGAATCAGAATGTCACATTATTTGGAGGATGAAAGTCTAGGGTGGGGTAGGTGAACAAAGTCATCTTGGTGTGTAATTACACCAAACACTAAAAACTGTGCCACTTATGAGCAAGGTCAGAAGAAGCAAACCATGTTTCTCAAGGGATACAACTGAAAAGCAGACGATATGTTAAATCCATTTCTAACTTTAGTTTGAACATATTCAAGAATACCATACACAGCCGGCTTGCCATATTATTCAAAAGGATAGGGAGATACTGGAAAGGCTACTGAGAAGATTTACATTGACAATACCAGAAATTTGTCAGCATACCAGGAAAGGATTAACAGGTTGGCTCTCTTTTCTCTTGAAAAAAGACAACCAAGAAATTACCTAGTTAAAGTATTTAAAATCTGAAGGGTTTTGAACACAGAGAATTTTTCTGCTTTTGTGGAAAAGCATACACAATATCAATTGAGGACATTCACTAGAGGATATTTTAGTGGCTTCAGAAGAAATTTCTCTACTGAAAGAGTAGTATGAAACTGGAATTCACTATCACAAGGTGCGAGTGAAATAGATGCATTTCAGGGAAGCCAGGCAAGCATCAAAGGGGAAAGAAGAGGTGGTTATCCTTGTAAATTTAGAGGGAGAAGATGAGAGGGATTCTCAAGTGACGTGGACTTTTGGACTGAACACCCTGTTTCCTATACAATTCTGTGTACATCATTAAAACCATCAAGCAGATTATGAGACAGACAGTAACTAAGGTAAGAAGTTGCCAGAATATCACACTGAAATGTCGTGCTGATTTAGTTTGATAAAATTAGACAAACAGTAAAACGAATCTTTTTGACCACAAGTAAATGAAACTGTTTTCTTATGAATTCTAGACAAAGTGACAAAGCTAAAACTGATTATTGAAGCATATCTGAATAATTGAAGATAGGAAAATAGGAAGAAAGGAAGGCAGATTTTGAAAATGAAAGAATTCAACATTCATGGCTTCTTTCAAAAGATGCTAATTCCAATCTTCTCCTGTTGGAATTAAAATGTCATTAAAGAGTTCACTGTTATTTTCAGTTCTTGTCATGTCCAAATATTTGGTCACCGTCAAAAGGCCCAAACTGTTTTCATGGTTGGGACCTACGTGCAAGCAGGCAACTCACCAAAACAAAGAGGTACCAAAGGTATCGCCTTAGTTTTGTAAAAGCTTTACATCCTTAAGGATCAATTGTTGGAAGCTCTGTATGTCTGGTGTCAGTGGACCGATTGTACATGGAATATGCCTTACTCAACAATACCAGAATATTGGAATTGAACCCTGCAACCCAAAATTTGATTCAATTAATTCATATGGTGTCAGCCCTCAGCCAATGTCACTAACATTGACAGCTCCTCTGATGCTGCCTGGCCTGCTGTGTTCATCCAGCTCCACACTTTGTTATCTCACTAACATTGACAGTTGAGTCTTCAACTTATTGCTAACTGATCTGGTAACTGGCAGCAGTGTTGCCTAAATTACAACAGTGTCTACACTCCAAAGTAGCTCATTACCTGTAAAATGCTTTGCAATGTCTTTAGGTCATCAAATGTACTATATAAATACATGTCTTTATTTCATTTCCTACCTGTGTCAGGTCATTTCGAGAGGTACAATCAGAACAGGTGGGAATGCACAAACCTGCATTGGAGATGGTTTGGATTCCAGTAAGGAGGAAGGACAAGGGAAGTGATCAGCATAATAAGATTAATGACTGAATATAGTTTAGAACTTGGAAAAAATTATATGTTTGTTTTGTGGATTCTTTTTCAGAAAGCATTCAATTGGAATGACTAGATGAAACTCTTCCACAGAGCTATACAACACTGAAGTAGACTGGAGAGTTACGTGACTCATTAGAAATTTGTACATGGGACAAACAACAAGAGCGAGATTAGCCAATGGGGAGTGAGAACCACATACAACTGGCAGAGGAATTTGACAAGCTTGTAACTCAGTACTGGACCTCTTCAATGTCTGTACAGGTACAATGATTGAGGAAGGACCTGAAGACACATGGTCTGATGTTAAGCCTGGGGGAACAAATAATAACAAACTTGTATTTATAAATTACCTGTAACAGAAAATTCAGGTGCTCCACAGAAATGTCACCAAGTCAAACGAGAGATTATGTTGGATTGCTAAAAATTTGTCAAAAAGCTGCCTGTTCAGGAGATCTCAAAAGAGGTGAAGGAATTAATAGCAGAAAGTCTTAGGAAGTGAGAACAAGGTACCTGAAGGTGAAACATTAGCCAATACTGAAAAACTGGAATTAGATACAGGAACAAAATGATAGCTGCAGATGGGAAGAGCAGAATAATGATTTCAAGATAAGAGGGCAAAAAGCCATGAGAGGATTTAAACAAGAGGAGAGGGAGAAGCTGACAAGAATGCATCAGACACTATTTTAAACACTCCTTCCATTTAAATTCTAGCCACAGCTAACTTTCATAAAAGTCAATGGGGAGTAAAACCCAATGCATGTAAAATGGGAAGCCTATTCTGGTCCTATCAGTTTTCCACTGAAAAAGATCATTTGATTAAAATGACCCCATATCAGACTCCACAACAAAATTGTTCTCTTTCTGGGCTAAAGAGTTTGATTGGAAAATGTGTCATTATTAAAAAGGTACTTATGTGCAAACAAACAGTAATATAAACCAAGAAGGAAATTCTGAGGATTTGTAACTGAGTTGTGCACTGACAACAGTGTATTGCGAGCACACCATTATTTTTAAAGCAAGGTGAGGATCTGTGTATCATTTAGTCCCTTCTTTGGAGTCAATAGATTATTGAGCTTCAATGAAAGAACTGATGTTTTATAATTGTAATTTACCATTTCATTCATGAGGATAACAACATTCAGCTTCATGTATGGAATAAAGATCAGGAAGTACAGAATGTGTATATCTGTTAAACACTTGAACATTTAAGTAGCATGGTAAGAACCAAGCTTTTTTTAATCTAGCTAATAAACTCAGCGTATTTGGCTCAATAAATGTGAGATCTGCTGGTGAGTTCCTCCCCACATAAAACTGTGTTCAGTTCCCATTAAAAAAAATTACCTTGTGTGGCCATTTGTTCGACTGGACTGCTCTCATGTGATCTCAAGGTTTGATTACTCACTTGTCAATAGAGGAAGAAACCAGGATTGATCATCTTTAAACACAGGTCACAAGGTGGAGAAAGGAAACCATCAAAAATTGACTGGAAACAATACATTTTAAATGGGAACTTACTGCAACTGTCAGCCAGAAAATATAGTCACATCTTTTAAGAGATATTGAATCACGCAAATAGAAATCCTCTCAATCTGACAAATGAATCATTGGCCACAGAATATTTTTTACCTGCTCTAATTTTCACAAACAGGAAAAAGACGGAAATTTTGTCAAGCTAAAATAAAAATGACAATTTGCTCCTTAAAACTTCAACTGAAAGCATTTCAGGTGTTCTAACTGTTGATTATAAAAACCCTTCAGATGATGATGCCAGTCACATCACACTGGTCTCAAAAGAACTGTTTACAAGCTTCCAGTGATACAGATCATGTTAGGTTCAGGTCAGAGTGACCCAAACTGAACATAATCCCCAAAGGCTTAAGGTTAGTTTCCTGATATTAATTGATGCAAAAATATCATCATTATTAAATATACACTGTCTCCAACAAAAATAAATGTATAGCACAAGCATAAAATAAGTCTGGAAGCAGATTACTTTAGCACACTGATAATATTCTCCAAAGAATCCATCTTACATTCTTAATGTAAATGAGATTGTAAAAAAATATTATAGACAGTGAGCCATTTTAACTTTGATGATCAAAACTATCACAATATTTATCAAACATTCTAACTTAAACTGCAACATTGTCCATACATAGAAGAAATAGTTCCCCAATATCTCTGGGTTTAACTTTAATTTTTTACATAAGACTCAAGTGAGTTAAAATCTTGCACACTATATGTACTGGTCATTAATTAATCTCAAGCATATTACAGCAATGATGTACAAAAGCCTTGCTTATAAAACCTGACATTGAGAATGTTTCACCACTACCTTGAATATCATATTGATATTTATCTCTGAAATTTAGCAAGATTTCATCCAGTTATTTCAACTTCAGCCATAAGCAAAACAAAATATGTTTACAATATTACGTCTCACAAGATTTCTTTTTGTTTAATTGCACTGACTGATAAAATGTGACTTTAAAAGGAAACAATTGTATGAAGCCAGTATCAACAAAAATATCTGCCACATATCCTTTTACAGCCGTGACTTTTTAAACACGTTGCAATATAATGGATTTGTAAACTCCACGCATTCAAGCTAGGCTGCAAGAATGTAGGCATATGCGCAATTCAAACTGCAGTCAATAAATACGCTTACAGCTCACTATGCGTATAAGAAATTAAACAATTGTAAACAACCAGAACATACATAAAGCTATCTCTGGTCAGCACAATGTGACCAGCAAAGCCTCAAGTGTTTGAGTGTCAGTATGTAGTTTATTCAGCTACAATGTAACAAAACAGAAAATGCTGGAGAAACTCAGTGGGGCTGACAGCATCTGTACACAGAAAATAGAGTTAATCTTTCAAGTCTTATGATCCTTCTTCAGAACTAAAAGCAGCTGTTTTGTTTCAGATCTCGAGCATTTACAATTCTTTGTGTCATTAACCTGCAATGTAACATTGGCCATAATATCCTGGGGGTTACCATTGACTAAATACTGAACTGAACTAGCCACATACTGTAGCTACAAGAGCAGGTCAGAGGCGAGGGATCTTGCAGTGAGCAACTCAGCTCCTGACTCTCCAAAGCCTATCTCCAATCTATAAGGTGCAAAGTCAGGTATGTGATGGAGTACTCTCCACTTACCTGGATGCTGCAGGTCCAAAAATTCTCACTGCAGGACAAAGCAGTCTGCTTAACTGGAAACACATCATCAAAACATTCACTTACTCCATCACAAACACATAGTGGCAGCAGTGTGTACCATCTACAGGGAACACTGCAGAAATTCACCAAGGCACCTTCTACATTAAACATGTTTCCGTGTGTGAGGACATCCAGGTGTAATGGTAGACTTACACCAAATTTGCTGCAAGGATTGATCATTCATAAATTACTATGATTTGCACCACATGCAATGCAAAGCTTCTCTGTTCATATCAACATTTGACACTTATCAAGTTTGCCCCACAATGTTGTTTTCACTTTCCATCTTTTAACTCATGGTCTTTCTTGGACAAGCTGACAATTTAGTAACAAATTAAAGATTGAAACTTTAGTGCTGTTCACCCTAACTCTCCATCTATTTCAATGCAAGATTCTTAATACTACGGGAGAATGATCCATTCTATTCACATGCAGGTAAAGTGGAACTTAAATTATAAGGTAGTGCATCATTCACATCTTCAGCTTTAATACCTTCAAATCAACATGCCACACCTAGTTGACGATGTGTTGCAGCAAGTTGCAAGAAACATGGAAGAGCGCTTCAGTGACCTTGGTCTCTGATTTTTCTGACAGCCCTATAACAGTACCTCCTCTTGATATCTTGTCAGTAATCATGACTTTATTGAAAAGGAGTTTCACATAGGCAAACCTACAATTGTCTCTCTTTGGTAAGTTTTCATGATGCAATGCAGTGTGAAAGCCAATCACATGCAGTTTTGTGTATGGCAGTGATAAATAATCACATCAAGATAGAATGTTACATTGTAGAACATTACATTTTGGCCAATTTTAAAATAGTTGCTCTAATCCCTTTATTAGTTTAACCAACACCGTTTCATTTTTCACATTTATCAACACAAAGCAGAACTGTTAAACAAGGATTGGTTTCTATTTCAATTTTACAACATCAATGTTTCATTTGGTAAAACAAAAGTTCTGCACTGCCCTACAATGTCTGGTGTAGACTAGTTTACAAAAAAAAATTCCAATCTAGCCAGTATCTTATTGGGCATGTTTCTAATAAAGCGATTTGGGAGGTATGACACCATCTTACATAACTATCATATCCTGAAATTCTTTGGATTAGGGGTAACAACAGTGACAGAATGGTGTTGCATCACGGAGAGACTCTACAAACTTGATCTCTGATGCTAAGCAAAGAAAGAATTGTGTGTAAAATTGGTAGTGGAAATTAAATTGAAAAATATTAAACAGTTTCTTTTTATTCATTTGATAGACATGGGTGTCACTGGCTGGGCCAGCATTTGTTGTCCCAGTCCCTGGTTTCCCTTGAGAAGGTAGTGTTGAGCTGCTTTCTTGAACCGGTGCAATCCATATGCTGTAGGTTGACCCACAAAGCCATTAAGGAGGGAATTCCAGGACTTTGACCCCGTCACAGTGAAGGAACAGCAATATACTTCCAAGTCAAAATGATGAGTGGCTCAGAGGGGAACATGCAGGTAATGGTGCTCCTATTTATCTACTACCCTTGACCTTCTAGAGGTGGTCATCGGTTTGGAAGGTACTGTCTAAGGATCTCTGGTGAATTTATGCAGTGCATCTTGTAGATTGACCAGAAACTCAACTGGACTTGCCATAAGTTCAGTTCATACAAGAGCAGGTCAGAGGCTAGGAATATGGCAACAAGTAATTCACCTCCTGGCTCCCCAAAACTTGACCACTATCTACAAGGCACAAGTCAGGACTGTGACGGAATTGATTAGATCTTTCAGATTAAATTCCCTACAGTGCGGAAACGGCCCAACAAGTCCACACTGCCCCTTGGAGCATCCCACCCAAGCCCATCTCCCTATAACCCACACACCCCTAAACACTACGGGCAATTTAGCAAGGCCAATCCACCTAGCCTGCACATCTTTGGACTGTGAGAGGAAACCGGAGCACGGGGAGAAGGTGCAAACTCCACACAGACAGTTGCCCGAGGCTGGAATCAAACCAGGGTCCCTGGCTCTGAGAGGCTGCAGTGCTGACCACTGAGCCACCATGCCGCCCCTTTTGGAAGGTGCTGTCTAAGGATCTTTGGTGAATTTATGCAGTGCATCCTGTAGATTGACCAGAAGCTCCCCATTTGCATGGATGGATGCAGTTCCAACAATTCAAGAAGCTTGATACCCTCCAGGAAGAAGCAGCTTGCCTGACTGGCACCACATCACAAGCAACCACTCCTCCACCAATGCTCAGTGTATAATCTACAAGATGCACTGGGAAATCCATCAAACATGAGTAATTCACAATTTTTAAACTCATCAATGATACATCATAAAATCTAAAAGGAAACTGTAGCGTGTATACTTCTCCAAAGCAGAATTTATTTATTATTTAACTTTATAATTTTACACTTATTCATAATTTACAAAAATTCCATTTTGTGCAAAAGCTTCATTTGATTTCTGATTTTGAGATGGAGATATTGACTTGAATTTCTGATGATCCAATCCTTAGTACGAGCAAATCTTATACTTAACATGAAAATGCTCTTTCTACATCAGAATTCTGCCTCAGACTCCACAAATTAAGTCAAAATATAACTGAAACTCAGGAGCTAATTTTAGAGACTGTTGGTAAATATGATGAAGCCATATTAAATAACCAGTCACCTTCCCACTTACTCTTGACCCTTCTCTCATATTTTGTGGGAGGCAGAGTAGGAAAGGCATCAGACAAGCTGCCTGCCCTTGTCTAGTGAGTTTCTCTAGTGGACAGTTAAATACTTTTAAGAGATAGTAGGAACTGCCGATGCTGGAGAATCCGAGATAACAAGGTGTAGAGCTGGATGAACACAGCAGGGCAAGCAGCATCAGAGGAGCAGGAGGGCTGATGTCTCAAACGTCAGCCCTCCTGCTCCTCTGATGCTGCTTGGCCTGCTGTGTTCATCCAGCTCTACACCTTGTTATCTAAGTACTCTGGGGCAACTTGCCACCGTCATCAGACTTTTTCTATCTGCGGGAAAAACAGAGGTGAGGCAGGCAGCATCGATGATGTAGGTAGCTATAGGGCCACAAATGAGGTTAAGGGTGACATATCTCCTTTGGAGATATCCCAGATGCCCATCAGGAATATCCCTCTCCCACCAAATAGTGTCTTATGAGGAAAGTTTGGATACACTGGACTTGTATGCATTAAGTTTATAATGAGACGTGATCTTATTAAGACACACAAGATTTGTAAAGACTTAACAAGGCGGAAGATGACATTTCCTTATGCAAGTGACTTAGAACCAGGTGACAAGGTTTTTTTTTGAAAAAGGAGTCTCTCATTTAAAATAGAGAGAAGGACAAACTTTTTCGCCCAAAGTGTTGAGTCTTTGAAACTTTTTTCCCAAAAGACTGATAGAGATAGGGTCATTGAACATTTCCAAAGCTGAGTAGATAGATTCTTGATATGTTATGGAGTCAGTGTTTATCAGGGTAGATGAGAATGTGGAACTGAGATTATGATCATATATCCATGATCTCATTGAATGAGCCTTCTCCTGTTTCAGTTCATTTATTTGTACATGTATCCCCTTCCCAGCCTCTCTAATCCAACTCCCCCACCACCTCCCAGCCATGCTTGTCCAAATCCCCAGACCTATCAGGTGAGCAGAGTCATTTTCACTTCTTTGTGGGGACTGTTTGCAATCCAATAGTGGCCACCTCAACCACTGGTGATTTCTAGGGCAGGATGTCCTGTCCCTAAAGGGCTCAATATCACAACAGTGCAGCTGGATTCTACAAGAGCAGGATGCTGTCCAACTCAGAGTTATTTGTGGTGGAGAATTATCTCTCTCTTTATAAAACAAAAACAGCAATTATCATGGAGTTACAAATGTCTTCAATGTAGACTTCAACTCATCTTGACCACAAGAGATGTCTCTATTTCATCACTGTGGATGCATTAAGTTCCCGGAATTTCCTACCTTACATCATTATGGGAATATTCTCATTTATAAGCAAGGCTACAGCTCAGGAAGGTAGTACACCTCTACCTCCTCGATAACCAGGAATGCAGCCTTGCCAAAGTTATCCATGCACCAAAAATAATTAAACAATATTTAGCAACTCACAAATAGATTTTGTAACATTAAAAAATCAGATTGAATGCATGACCCAGTCCTGCAATTCTGCCAATAAACATGACAGGATAAATTATGTGGCAACGCCATTACCTCAAAGTCACACAACATCCTGTTCCTTCATTGTTCCTTAAATCCACAATTAGCAAGTTTATGGTGTTTGATATACTTGTACGCACATGGTAACAACCGAGCACTTCAGACTTCACAACTTACTGGAAGAATGAGATGCTGAGCTATCTTTTTCACAGCACAGGATGCACTGAAGTATTTTATTTTAGTTGAGATTCCCCTAAAAGAGTAGGTACTCTTTTTAATACAGGAAGCAGAAGCATAGAAATACAGTTATCACAGTACAACAGTCAAGTAGAATAAGGGAAATGGAGTATGGAGCAGAGTTTCTCAATTGTTTAGATTATCTCACTTACCTAGTTACCAAAATTAACTTTGTACAATCATATTCGCTTTTAAAACAGGGGCATCTCTACAGAAGTCCATTGTGAAAATATTACTTCCTGTCACTATTGTTTACATTGAAGTTATTTATTTTAAAGTGAATTTCCACTGCTGCCAAGATTAAATTTCCAGCTATAGTTCTTTATCAAGAGGTTTGATGAAGGATGGCAACAACTTGAACTGCGCATTGAATCTGACAAACATGGAGGTGACCTTGCCTGCCCTGTCCAGTGCTAATGTGGCCCTTATATGACAGTATTGATTTTCTCCTAGAGACCGCAGATAGAATTTTCTCAACTGTAATTTCTCAATATGACATCTTTCAATTATGTTTTCCACTTGACACCATGCTTCACACTGCTAGTTATTGCATCGATGTGAATCCTTTGACAAGTGATGTATTTTAAATCATTATCCAAAAGGAGATTGGCAAGATTATTTTGTCACTTTGATTGTTCTTCAGCTTCGTTGTTTCCACTTCAGAGTTGGTAAAAAAAATCTCCACAATTTGCTCTAGCAATGCATTAAATTCCAGCCAGCAGCTGTTAAATGAATTTACCTAGAACAATTGCCACATCTAGGAGTATTGCCAGAAATCAAACAATAAGGAAGACAAACAGAACAACTTGGGTTTATTTTTTTCTAAAGAAATCTAAAATGCTATTGGATTTCCCTCTATCCCTTGCAATGACAGAATCAAACAAGACAAACACATAGGAATGTTTCTTAAATATATTATCTACACAATGTACAGAACCTTTCAGATAAGCCCAACATTTTCATCAGGAATGCCATCTGTCTGTACGTTTCCAGTCATTTAGGGGCATTTGCTGTGAAACACTCCACGTCATCAGTTTCAGAAGGCTAGCAGCCCCAGTGCTGCGATGTTTAATGCAGCCAATGAAGGCAGTTTAGAAGGTATGGCTGGTGATACACGCAGCATCAGTAAGGACATGCCTGGAATGTCAGGTACTAGAAAACCATGGTGTGATCATCAGTGAGGATTCAATATCATTATAACATCCCATTCATAAATGAGATATAGAGTGCCAGATTGTGATTGTTAGGTCATCCTTAGGGGAAATTGTGAGCAATGTTGGCTGAGACTTTGACCAAAAGGCTGTCATTAAAGCAGGGCGTAGGAAGGAAATGATCACTTGGAAATTAGAAAAGAGCTGGAAACCTATTTGTTTCACCTGTTGTTGTTAAAATTTATATTAACATAAATGAGGTCACATGTCTTGATAGCAAGGAAAGTGACAGGGATTTTAAGCAGCTTTGGATAAATACACTGTGGGTTTTAAAATGCTTGGTTTAGTATTACTTCGATTAACTTAAATCATTAAATAATGTTAGAACAACCTGTTTTATCTGCTGAATTAATAGAGCTCATTTCATTGTCAGACTTTTATTCTTGGTGTGTGGAATTGATGCAAGATATGTATGTACTGCTCCTCTAGTTGTTTAATGAAGGCAGTTTTTTAAAAAGATTATTTTCTTATTTGTACGTAGGGTCTGCTGGCATGGCAAGCACTTGTTGCCCACCCCTAATTGCCTTGGAGAAAGTAATGGTGAGCTGACACCCAGAACTGCTGCAGTCCATGTGGTGTAAGTACATCCACAGTTTGGAAGAGAGTTCCAGGATTTTAACCCAGTGGCAACAAAGGAGCAATCATATAGTTTCAAGTCAGGATGGTGTGATTTACAGGTGATAGTATTCCCAAGCATGATAGCCAGGGGGGTTGAATGTTTAAGACAGTAAATTGGATGGCAATCAAGCAGGCTGATTTTTCCTGAAAGATGTCAAGCCCAAGTGTTGTACGAGCTGTGCACATCCAGACAAATGGGGAGTCTTATGCCCGGTGTATCATGTACTATGTTTGAGAAATCAGGAGGTAACTAACTGACCACAAATTTCCAAACCTCTGACCTGCTCTTGCAGGCACAGTCTTTTTATGGCTGGTGCAGTTCAGTTTCTGGTCAATGGCAACCTCCCAGAATACTGATGCTCAGGAATTCAGGATGGAAATGCCATTAAACGTTAAGTGGCGACTCTTAGAGATGGTCTCTTGTAGAGATGGTCATTGTCTGGCTCATTACTGTAGCACAAATATTACATGCCACTTGTCAGCTTACTCCTGAACATTGCCCAAGTCACGCTCCGTATATATCAGAGAAGTTGCAAATGATGCTGAACATCATGCAACCATCAGCAAACATTCTGACTTCTGACCATATGATGGAGGGAATGCCATTGGCAGCTGAAGATGGTCAAATCTTGGACACCACACTGAGAAACTCATAATATGATATTTTGGGGCTGAGATTATTAGAACATAGAACATAGAAAAGTACAGCACAGTACAGGCCCTTCGGCCCACAATGTTGTGCCGTGGAATAATTCTCATCCAAAAATAAAATAACCTAACCTACATTCCCCTCAATTGGTATGATACCCAGTCTCTGTTGTCCTGAAACAGTCACTGTACATATTCATTTCCATCAGGTATTGCTGAATTCCTGAAACGAATTATAGATGCTTCCTAATCAACCTGTTCAGACATTATGACATTACCACTGGGGTGCAAGAGCCCTCTTTTGACGTCCAGAAACTCAACCATCTTCTTTTAAGCTACATAGCCAGTGAGAGTTTTCTCCAATTCCCAATAACTGATTTTGCCACAGCCTATTGATGCCATACTCAGGCAAATGCTGCCTTGATGTCAAGGACAGTCACTCTCACCTCTGGACTTCAGCTTTAAAGCCCATAGTGCCAGTACTGGTAGCCGTCTGGAACTGCATCTTCACTTCCAACTCCACAAAGCTTTGGTTTTCACCCTGTCTTAGCTCATCTGCTGCTAAAACTCTCATCCATGCTTTTGTCATTTGCAGGCCTGACAATTCCAATGTTCTTTTAGATAGCTTCTCTTCCTCTGTTTTGAAAAAAACTTAAGCTCATTGAAAGCCAAACCACTTATATCCTAAGTTGCATCAATCCCCATTCGCTGACAGCAATAGGTCCCTGTCTAGCAACACTTGAATTATAAAATTAGCATCCTTACTTTCAAATCCTTCCTTGGCCTCATCTCTTCCCACCGCAGTAACCTCTTGCAGGTCTAACTGTTTGGTAGATGTTTTGGTCAATGTCCTAATAGGCTTTATGTGGCAATGTCAAATTTTGTTTAATATTGATCTGTGAAGCACCTTTTATAAATGTGTACTGTTCGTGCTGATGGTTTGATATGTCACTTTAAGTAAACTACATCATTGATGGAATCATAGAAGAGTTGCAGCACTGAAGGAGGTCATCAGCCCATTGTGTCTCATCTGCTTTTTGTGAGAGAAGCACAGGCCACTCCTTCACTGCTTCCCTGTAGCTTTGTTTTTTTTTTATTTTCCTTTGAATAGTTATCCAATTTCTTTTTGAAAGTTATAGTAGAATTTGTCTCCTCCACACTCACAAGCACTGGAGATCCTAAGGTTGCTTTGTACAAATGTCTTTTTTCATTTTTCCTTCGACTCTTTTGCTATTCACGTATGAGTCAACCACTTTGATAAGGGACTAGAGTTAGCAGGTAAGAATGATTAATATTTCTTAAGGAATATTAATGCACAATTTGTGTTCACAAGGCAACCTGACAACTTCATAGAAAAAAAATTTATAAGTTTCTGCACAGCAGGAAGCTATAAGTTCATCATGTCCATTCCATCAATTTTACAAAAAAAATCCATATTTTTACACCCAAATTCCAACCATGCCACAAGGAGGTTTCACTCTGGTTGATGGGTTGAGCCTTTGGAAAGTAACTCAGAAGAATAACCTCTTGTTAAGTTAAATTGTTCTGTATTTGATTATATGAGCCAATTTACCAATGATGCTCACCAAGCTCAATTAAGTAAGTCTGAGTTTAGAATCAGATCAAACTATAGAGCAGCTATTACAATGCTGTACTTTATCTTTGAATAAAAATATCCTGTTTCATTTTCTAAGAAATTAACCCCAATTATCTTGTTAATCAGTTTTTGAAAGGCAAGCAAATTTGAATTTAAATGTTCAAACGTTTAAGATATACAGGTCTTATTGCTGGAACTAATTGAAGTAATTATACTACCTTTTTGGCAATGTCAGGTATTTGTTTTGAGATATCAGTTTGTATCTTCTTTAATTTGCCACAATGGTAATTTCTATTTCTGATTTTTCACTTGTGTGAAAGAAATATCAGCTAGTGTCTTCTTCAGGCAGCTTAGCTACTCACTTCAAAATTCACAAAAGTAACCTGATTTTTTTTTAAATGGTCATCTAAAAAATAAAACAAATCATCAGGAATGGAATCATTAGTAGATTCTGGTTGATCTGGTGAACTTGAGTGAAAGTAAAGATTCCACTCTACTTTCAAACAAAGAAAAGCTCTTTAATCAATAGCAGCCACAAAAAAACTAAAACATTTTAAAATTTTCTCTATACTTTCCAAGAATATGAAGGGTTTATTTTAACATAATATATTTTAAATATGAATGTTAAAGCTGAATCTTGGTTTCAAAGTCCACCTCTTCCCATATTTCACATTGACTCATCAAAACATCTTAAAATTACTAATTTTTCCAAAAGGCTGGATGGAACAGTACATAAAAATAATAATGTAAAATCAAATCCTAAAATAAAATTAAAAAAAGGTAACACTTGATACTGGTCACATTAGTGCATCAAATGAAGCACTGAAAGCTTTTAGATGCAGAGAATCTAAACAATATCATGTATTTGGAAGGGGAGGCGATGGCCTAGTGGTATTATTGCTGGACTGATAATCCACAGAGCCAGCTAACATCTGGGGACAAGGGTTTGCATGGCAGATGATGGAATTTGAATTCAATAAATATCTGGAATTAAGAATGTAATGATGACTGTGAATCCATTGTCAATTGTTGGAAAAACCCATCTGGTTCATATATCCTTCAGGGAAGGAAACTGCCCACCTTACCTGGTCTGGCCTATATGTGGCACCAGACCCACAGCAATGTGGTTGACTCTTAACTGTCCTCTAGGCAATGAGGGATGGGCAATAAATAGTGCCTAGCCAGTGACGCCCTCTACCCATGAATGAATAAAGCATTTGCAAATAATTTCTGTAAAGGTGAAATGACACCAACACAGAAAGCAAACCTTCTGTATATGTGACAAGAAAGTTGGCAGCACAATCAGACTTCAATTAACACAGAAAGCAAAATATGGGACAATTAAGAACAATAGCCATGGAACCATGGCTGATTCTGCTCTCCCTACTGCAATTGTGTAATGTTAGTTGGTAAAGTAAATGTTGAAAATAACACTCAGCACAATTAGTCAGATACTAAACAATATGATTGATGTTCCTCTGCAAAACTTACTAAATAAAATTGAAGATCGTCTTACCTTCAGTTCTCTGAAGAATATACAACTGCGTGCCCATTCAACTATGGAAAAGAGGGTCTGGTCAGCCATTTTGCACATGAGACCAAAGGTGCTAAGTTTTTCATGTTTTCCCCTATTGGCCTGTTCCTGTTGTAGATACGTCAAAATCTTAGTTTGGACTTGAAGTTCATCAGGTTCACACCGTAAGAGCTCTAGGATCAGTTGTGGGACTGTAGGAGGAGAATTGGATTGATAGGTGTCTGGATAGGGATAACCAACCAGAGATTCTGGTGAACTTGCGTAGTGGTCTGGGTACTCAGACTTGATTGTTCGGTTATGAAACGATGTGTACTGATAGTTTGGCAGTGCTCCATGGTTTGGCACAGACATGCCAATTGGTGGCGCTCCGTAAAGGTTTCTGTCATAATCTGTGGCTGGTAAAGCAGCTGGGTTTTGTGGCATGCCTTTGGATAAAGAATGTATATTGTGTATGGCAGTTGAGAGTGAATAGTCAGTCTGCCCAGATGATACTGTTTGAGGCACAGTCTCTAGCTTAAAGCCATTTGCTCGTATCAGGGCTTTCTTTTGCTGTTTTAAAGCTCGGTCACGCTTGTACATTGGCCCAAATTTGTTTCTTCCTCCTCTCATTCTGTCTGCACGGACAGCTAGTTAAGAAAGCAAAAAGAATACTCATCAACTCGACCTGGGCAGAAAGAATTAAGATAGTCAACTATTTCAAACACAAGATATTAGGAATGTACCAGCCTGAATCTTCAAAGATTCATAAGTTCACAAGTCAACAAAACCTTATGAAGTTGTTTGACATGCAAATATTTATTATTAAATTCATCAACTAATCTCTGAATAGGGATGAAGGAAAATTAGTATCAAAAAGAGAAAAATATTGTTTTCCTCTAAAGCTAAGATAAAGCAATTTTTTTTCAACCTTTCAACTTTTTTTGGCAAGGCTTCTGAACCTTGTTATTTTGCTTCTCTGTCTTTAGATTTCTTCATATGTGATTCGCAAGAAAGTGTTGTGCTGGCAGCTGCTTCAAGTTATATTGTTTGATTGGCTGATGGACCCCTAATAAAACAGCGATTGGAATGTGTGACTTGAGGTTATTTAATGATAAACCTTGTTAACAGATTGTCAAAAATAACTCAATTATGAAATTGAGAGCCCATTAGAAAGCATGCCAGTAAATGGCTCATCGCTAGCTATAGTAATAATCTTCACGAGTTGTTCATTGTTTCACCGTATGTTCAATAGAAAATGCCAAAGGCCTTAATTTGTAAATTATTAGTCATGAGTTTTGAAGTTAATGATTGATAAAAATGAATTCTTTTATGTAGTATCCAACAATGATTGACTTGAGAAAGAATCATTAAAGTTACATAAGTGCATTCATATACTAATTCTAAAAATATTAGAAGTTTGGGATATTACATAAGGAACAACATAGCTTAGAAGGGAAACAAAGTAAATACATCAACAAGCTGAAGATCTTTGAATAATTTCAGAATCAAACATAAAAATTGCTGAAAAATTTAATTCTGAAGAAGGATCACTGGACCCGAAAGGTTAACTCTGATTTCTCTCCACAGATGCTGCCAGACCTGTTGAGATTTTCCAGCAATTTCTGTTTCTGATATCCAGCATTTGCAGTTCTTTCTTTTGCGTGTTTGTGTTTAAATAATCTCACTCTGTGTTGATGCAATAAGTTGAGTTTTGTTTTGAGCATTTATGGTAGAGAACAGATCATGTGACAACATAACTATATTCTGATAATTGTGATAGCTTTCTTTGCTATTTTGAAGAATTATTGCTTTGAATCTGAACCTGCCCAATCTATTAACGTTAACCAAGTAACCACGTTTTACTTGGTTACATGGTTTACATGGTTAACCACTTTAACCATGGTGAGCTCAAAAAACATTAATCAACATCATTAACGAACCAGCTCTCCCAATGATTCAGCCATGGGACTGAATCATCTAAGCGATAAAAATCAAAGAGTCAATCAGTAGTTCCCTAGCCAATGATGGCAAGTTGTTACAATAGCCTTGGTGTACCTCAAGGTAGACAAAGTTGATACTGCTCCTGATGACTACAGGAACTATTGTTGGAAGGTGCTTATTGTCAAACTTGAGCAAGGAGAAAACCAACTAAAGAGAATTCATAGCCAATAGGCTGTTGGCACTCAATCTAGTCTGAAGCAAGAATGTTGATCACTGAAACGAACTAACGATCGGAAGCCCACAATTTAGCCTGGCTGAACCTTGTCCAGATAATCCTGACCCCAAAAATTCCACAGGTGGCAACCCCAATGTTTGTATAGGGATTATGCTTAATGGCACTTTCACAGCTCAGTCCACTGGGTTTTATGGAATCAGTGAGAGGACATCTTATTGATACTGTATTCAGAAGAACATATTTTACTGGACAATTAGAAATGTGTTTGCAGTATACAAAAGTTTAAAAAAAACTTACTTGTATGAAAATAAGACACATGTAACTGTACTCACAGCAGCCTGACGTAGTTCACCAGAACAATTATAATGCACACACACTTAGCACTTAAGCCGATATTCTGCACAATTCAGTTACAGATAAACTGTTTCTCAAATACTAATAAGTACACTTGCAGAAAACTCTAATATAAATTTCTCTTACATACTTTCAAGATCAGAAAGTACCATTCAATAATGTTTCATGATCTGTTACCTGGAGAAGTTGTCTCAGACTCATAGGCATGGACCATCAATTCCAAGAAAGGCACCAAAATGCCTCAATATAGCTCTGAATGGCTACAGTCCAGAGCTGCATGGAGGAGGGTTACTGGTTTTGAAAATATGCTGTGAGTAGCTTGGTTAGCAAACACACCTGCTGAGTTACTGTGCTTATCCCACTGCATTATACTTGAAAAAGCAAAGCTACACTGATTACAACCAGAATTCACAGTAGGATGAACATCATTGAGGACCTGCTTCACTGTTACACAACGTCCTCTGCAAACCTCTAGAACAATTGGGAATGTGCTCTCAGGAAGGTATGTTGTGCTTGGTGTAAAGTGTCTCCAGGCAAACTCTAGTTAGATCATTATAATATTTAGAAAGCCTTCTCTTCATTTTTGTCACCAGTATGTGGACTGTATTATCTGGGCAGGACTTTCTCAGAGCTGCTCCTCATTAGAAAATTCAAAGATTTCACTGATACTGGAGGCTCAAAAATGTTAAGAATTATTAAATGATAAACCGGGGGGGGGGGGGAGAAAAGACCAGGATGTGAGCTGTTAATTATATGATTGCACATAGTCTAGGATTGGAGACAGATAGCTGTAGATACCATTTTTGAAAAAAAAGATTTGTGGTATAAATACAGTGCAGCTCAGGCTGCTGTATACATCATTTCTGTACAAAAACAGGATTTTGAAATAGCTTCAACCTTCTACAGATGTTATGTTTATGTACAGTGCATTTTCATTGTTTTATTCTGTACTAGGAGATGGCACAGAAGGGGAGTTTTGAATATGAACTTAATAAATATCTGGAACAGTGGGATAGGCTGTGATCTTGAAGATTCACACAATCTATTACTTTGACTTAGTTGTACTTGGCTTCTAACAAACCTTTTTCAGAATATTGATTGTGAAACAAATGATGTATCCTGACAAAGTTTGGAGATCTGTTTTGTATTACTGGTATGATTTTGCTTGGAAAGGGTTTTACATTTGACATTTAATTTTAAATAAGAGGAAAGGGAGATCATTATTATCTCCTAGATTCCACTTTGTGGTATTACTAACTATCAGCAGGTAATGACATCTCATTCATTTTCTAACACTTAGAAATATAATTCATAAAGTACTTCTTTAAAACAGTTACTTTAAGCAATAGCACTTCTGATTGAATGCAATTTAAAAATTCTAGTTTTTGGAAACTGAAGGATACCCTTCAGTGTAAATGGCCTGATGCTGCCAAGACCATTTTCAATGCTCAAACCCCACATTATTTATCCTTACTCCCTCCCTCCTGTCAGTTAACTCATCAAAAATGAACCTTAAAGATTACACCCAGGTTGGATTATCTGTGAAGGAGCTACCTGGGCAACACAGTGGCTCAGTGGTTAGCGCAATACCAGGGAGCCGGGTTTGATTCCACCCTCAGGTCTGTGTGGAGTTTGTGTATTTTCCCTGTGCCTGCATAGGTTTCTGTTGGGTGTGCCAGTTTCCACCCATAGTCCAAAAAGGTGTAGGTTAGGTGGGTCAGGCATGATAAATTGCCTATAGTGTTCAGGGATGTGCAGGCTGGGTGGACTAACGATGGGATATGCTGGGTTACAGGGATAGGGTGTGGGGTTGAGTCTGCGAGGGATGCTCTTCAGAGGGTTGGCGTAGACTCAATGTATCAAATGGCCTTCCACACTGTACAGATTCTATGAGAAATCGCTTCCAACTTTAGACAAGTGAAGTTAGAAATTGGGGGAGAAGTGTTGGAAGATCTTCAGCTTGCCATTTATGGACACCAGCCAAAGGAGGCCTGATGCTGCCTGTTAATGCTATGCCAGGTTCCTTCAGATGAATGTGGCATGTCTATACCAGGGGAATGTTATCACCATGCTAGACGAGAAGAATGGATGAGTTAAGATCTATTTGGTCTGAATGTTCTTTGGGTACCTTTTCCTTGATTTGTACTGAAATGTAAAAGAGAAAGGAAATTCTGAACCATAAACTGCTTACTGCCATTCATGCATTAATTAATTGTAACTCAGTAATATGATTTTGTGAAATATTGATCCATAAGAAAAGAAAAACAAACACAAAGAAAAGGTACAGGAGTAGACCATTCAGGCTACTGAATGTGCTCTGCCACTCACTATGAATACAATTGATCTTGGGGATCAACCTCATTTTCCAAGCCCAGTTTTTGTGTCCCTTGATTCATAAGACTGCAAAAATCTGTCTTATCTCATATAGGTGGACAGTGGAACATCCGCAACTCTGTGGGAAAGCAAATTCCAAAGATTCATATCTATTTAAATGAAGTAATTTTTCATCTAAGTCAATAATGATCATACCCTCTCCAGAGATTGTGTCCCCATGTTTTTGATTGCCTGAGCAGTCGAAACAATTTTTTTATCACTTACCGTATCAAGCTCCTTCAAAAACACCTATATATCAATGAGATCATCTCTTATTTTTGTAAACCCGAGAGAATATAGGCCTAATCTACTAAGCCTCTTCTCAAGGGACAACCCTCTCAACCCAGAAACCATTTTAGTGAAGTTTTCTTGTATAGCTTCCAATGTGAGCATATCCTTCTTTAAAAAAGATCAAAATTAATCACAATATTACAGGTAGTGGTCTCACCAAAGCCCTGTACAATATTAGCAAGAGTTCTCAATTCCCATAATCCAATACCCTTGCAATACAAGCCAACACAAGATGTTTTTTGTTAGTACCTACATGCCAACTTTCTGTATTCCCTATAAAAGCACACTAAAGTCTCTCTGAAACTTAACAGGTTTTTACTGTTATGATGATTTCATACTTTCATTTATTATACCCCTTCTGCTATTTGTTGCCTACTCACTTGACCTGTCTAAATCTATTTGCAAACTGGCCCTCCCCTTCAGTATATTAATATACTGACTTAGATGAAGAGACAGAGAGAACTATAAGTAATGACAACAGCTAGGTGAAAAGGTCAAATGTGGTCAGCATTCCACTACATATAGCATGCCAACTTGAAGATGCCCTTTTGGTGCCCATTCTTCAACTGCTGTCCATTAAACACTCCTCTCTTCAAGCTAATATATTCTCCTAATTTCAGGAACTCTAATCTTGCTTATTAGCCTTTTGGGTGGTATCTTATCACGTTGATGGTATAGAATAAAGGCTATTCTAAAGGGTGTGCAGGAGCAAAGATACTTGGTTGTATATGTAGATTAGCTATTACAGGTGGCAGAGCAGATAGCAGGAACCGTTAGTGAATCATTGATCATAACTTTACTGCCTCGAATAATGTATTAAACAAAGAACCATGGATGCTGGAAATCTGCATTACACAAAAGCAGAAATTGCTGGAGGAACTCAGCAGGTCTGTCAGCATCTGTGGAGAGAAAACACAGTTAACATTTCAAGTCCAGTGACACTTCTTTGGAAGTCATGATAAACTTATGAGACACTAGATAGACATCAGCTGGAATACTGTGTCCAGCTTCGGGTGTCACATTATATAAAGGATATGGACACATTAGAGAGAATGCAGGAAACGTTTATGAGAATGGTTCCAAGGTGAAACATTTCAGCTACGAGGAAAGATTGGAGAAGTTGGGACCATTTCGTTTGGAGAGGAGAAGGCTAAGAGGAGATTTGATAGAAGTTTTCAAAATCTTGAGGGGTCTGGACAGAGTGAATAGGGAGAAACTATTCCCACTTGTAAACAGATTGAGAATCAGAGGGCACAGTTATTAACTGTTTGTAAAACAACAAATGCGAGGCAAGAAATATCTTTTCACACAGTGAATAAGTATGATCTGGAATGCACTGCCCGCCTGGAAATGTGGTGAAAAGTTGGTTTAATTGAGGCATTCGAGAGGGTATTGGATAATTATTTAAATATAAACAATATACAGTTATGGGAATAGACAGGAGATTGGCTCTAAGTTAAAATTCTCTGAGAACAAGACAAGACACAATGGGCTGATTTGCCTCATGTTGCACCACAACATGTATGTAATTTTGTGATCATATGCTTTTTGGGAATCTAGAGATTACATCTACTGGATCCCATTCATCGATCCTATAACTTAAATCCTTAAACAACGTTAATAAATATGTGAAACAGGATTTTCCTTTTGTAAAATCATGTTGATTTGTTCCAATACTGGTATATCTTCCTAAGTACATTGCTAAAACTCTCTTGGTAATAGAACCCAGCATTTTTCCAATGGCTCAGGTATGATCTTAGTAAATGGGAGAGCAGACTCAAGGGGTTGAATGGATTTATCCTGCCCCTTGTTCATACGACCTGTACTTCTTTCTTTTCTCTCTCCCTCCTTTCTTGAAAACATTGCTAAATTTGCAAACTTGCAGTATGTAGGGTCCAGTCCCAAGTTGAAGGAATTTTGTAAAATTGTTAGCAGTGCAGTGCATCAAAAATCTCTGCAGCTGTCTCCTTTAGAACCCTAGGTTGTAGGTAATCAGGTCCAAAAGATTTGTTGGATTTTACCCACTTAAATGTTTTTAACACCTTCTTCCTGACATCAGTGTCTTAATTTTTCTCATTCTATTCAGCCACAGGTTATTTCTAGTAATAAATTTGTCACTTGGGTAGTGAAGACAGATAAGATATTTGTTCAATTACTCTGCTACTTCCTCTTTCCTTGTGATAATTGTTTTTCTATCATTTATTCCAAGTGACGGAAGTTTTACTTGAGCTACTCTCTACCATATTGTATAGCTATGAAAGCTCATTTGAACTGCATATTTTGGCAGAAAATCTGGTAAAGTCTGGAGTACAAATAAAACAAGAACTATATGTTTGATTAAAAGTTTTGCCTAATATTTGGCAACCTAACTCTAGAGTAGCATTAGTTCAAAATTAATCTATTTAATGGAATAAAACATTGATGGATCACTGCTTGGACACTTCAGAGATGTTGCACATCATAGTGAGAGGAAAAGGCAGGCTCAGCCAGCTCTTTACAAGGCTAACCAGCATAGAATTGAGGATGGACAGCCAGACTTTAAGCAGCAGGACACCTGCATCCCTTGTCTCCAGATGCCTGTCAAATCTTAGCGGGGGGCTGATGAAAGCAGTTTGAAAATGTTCCTAGGGAGTTCCAACTCGAGTGGTAAATTCTGGACACAGCAAACTATGAACATAACTAGCAGCCTCAGGGTTAATAGGGAACCAGAAATGCCAGGCTTGTGGCAATGGCATCATAACTGGTCGGTGAAAGTGAAGAGTCCTTCTCCTTACCTTGCAAATTTGAACCAGCATCGGTCATGGGATTATGGTGGGTTCGTAATAAAATTATATTAAAACTTGAAGTCCAGAACCAGGATTGAAGTTGGAACATTAAAATTATAGTTGGCCTCAACTGCAGTCAGGATTTTGTGTGCAATGTTATATACACTTCTACAGTGTAACAGAATTTGGTCAGCTGTACAGTATGTTTAGAATAGTACATTATGGGTCTAAAGAGAAAAGCACAAGATGTAGCTTTTATGCAATGCTCCAATGCCTTGTGTTTGATCTAGCTAATACAGCTTTGACAAATGTATATTCCATAATAAAAAATTTCTCTTTTTCACGAGTGTATCACAGTGCATTATAATAATAGTATAATAGAGTTTTAATTGCATACATTGGTAACCTCACGTTTAATTTTGCAATTATCTTCCAATAGTAAAACCAAAACTGAAGCATTTAATACCTTAAAAGGTGGAGTAAATCTCACAATGCAATGTGTACTTGTCACAGCTCCTTCCACATTTTTAATCAATGGTGATATTTAAATCTAGCACACACCATTTGATTTTTGTATATTGAATATCAATGCACACATTGCAAGCTATCTGCGCAGGTTTTTCTACCACAGTGACATTAGTTGTCCAGTAAATAGTTCATGCAGAATCTTTGAGCTTGAGATGTCACATTTTGTAATTCATTGAATGATTGAAAATTGTGCAATACCTCTTTGAATGTCCAAGACTCATTGACCTTCTTGGCCTAATAACAGGGAAGTAAGCAGTTAATGGTGCAGTTCCACCTTCAGATAGAAGAAGTGTTCAATGAGTGTACATGTATTCCCCACTGTTGTCAGGAATGTCACTGTGAGTACATACGTAATTCAGGGAGATATGCACTTAATACCTATTGCTGACCTACTGAGGTTTCTATGTTCCAGTTGTCTAATGACAAGCTCATGACTGCTCCTTAGCAGTGAACATAAGCATGAATAGTTTGGAGTCAAGTTGGTCATGAGATGTCATCATGCTTAATGACAAGGAATTGAAAATAAATCAGTCATTTATTGCAGACAACCCAACCCGAGCCTAAATTTTGCTGGCTTTGGTATCTTCATGAGTATTTATTCTGTAACAGGCTAAGTGAAACTTAGAGAAGCTTTATTTGGAAACTTTTATTTATGGTCGAGCTTATCAAATATCTAGCTGACCAAAACAAATCCTTTATTTATATCTTGTTTCTTTTGGATTTATAACTGTGTTCTAATTGGTCATAAGATATAACTATGAACAAAACTGCTCAAAAAATTCATTTCTTTCAACTTCTAATTATTTATAATTTGTTTTTTAGCAGCAGGTTCATGGACAATAGTACAGAGATGAAGCTATTAGGACCTTATTAAGAGATAGCAACTCGAAATATAACTTTACATTTACTATTCACCATTAATTACTTTCAGTATTTTAAGTATCTGCTGTAAGTTTAGGACAAGCCATAGAAATGGTAGAAAAACAGGTTAGACAAGGGAAATTCAGCCCCAAAATATATGCATGTTTTGCACTCAGCACAATGAGATTTGTCAATATTTTCCAATTTTATACCCACTGTCAACATCAAATATTAGATGATGTGTAAATATATTCCCACAATATTATCCTAACAGCGGATGAAATGGAAGATGTGCTGTAGTTAATTCTAATAATATGTGCAGTGAATAGAATCCTACTAGACTTTCAAATTGAAGATGAATAGATTCCCCCACATTATTCCAACAATACACAAGACTTCCACTATACTATCCTAAAACTAACACACTGATTAGATCCCCTCTAAACTATCCTTATAATTCAGAAGGTGAATGGAGTCCTTCCTTCCAATCACCAAAATACACAAAGTGAATGGATTCTGTCCGTTCTATCCCATTAATTCAATTAGTGAAATAGTGCTATTTCTATATTTCTATGCCATTCCAATCATGCACACTGTGAATAAGTATCCTCTAGACTATGCCAACAATGCAGACTATGAATAGCTTTCATGGGATGAATAGATTCATTCCATACTATCTCAGTAATCAATGAATGATATAACACAGAAAGAGGCCATATGGCCCATCAACCCTGTGCCAGCTCATTGGTTGTGCAATCCAATTAATCTCACTACCTGCTCATTCTGACAGCTCAGTTATTTTCTTCTCAAGTATTTCTCCAATTACCTTTTCAATCTTGACGAAGACATTCTAACTCTCAGGCAGTGCTTCCCAGATCAAAACAGACAATGTAAAATAAATTGTTTTCCTGTGCCACCTCTTGTTCTTTTGCTAATCAGAAATCTGATCCCTTTGGTTACCGCAACTTCTGGAACTGGAAACATTTTTCCCTACTTCACCATAATCATATTCATTCATGATTCTGAACACATTTACCTAATTTCTCTTGATTGTCTCTATTGGAGGGCCTATAATACAAACTAGTCAAGGTGATCATCACTTCCTTACTTCTAATTTCAACCCATGTATTTTCACTATATGATCTCTCAGAAATATCTTCTCTAATTACTGTAATGTTTTCCTTAATCAAAAATGTCACTCCCTATCCTTTCCTGCCTCTCTCTCTATCCTTCCAATAACACCTAAAACCTGGAACATTCAGCTGCCAGTCCTATCCACGCATCAGTTTCTGTAATGGCGACGATGTCCCAGTCACATGTTCCCATATATACCCTGAATTCATCAGCCCCATTTGTAAGACCTCTTGCATTGAAATAAATATTCTTCATTCTTGGGCTTGATCTTCCCTGTCTTTCCTACTTGCTTTTTTCTGATTCATAACCATCTTCATCTTTCTATTTTCACTGTTATTTAGTACATGATCTGGCCACTATCAGGGATGTGAGCAAATTGATAAATAAAAATATTTTTCATATATTTACAACAGCACTGTTTTCATTTTTTTTTGACGTAGAGCATGATTGTAGGCAAATCAGTTACATATTGGCCTCCTTAGCTATGTTGCAGCTTCATTTGAAACTGGTTAATGTGTAGGCACATTAAGATTTGATTAAATATGATCTTACTATAAAAAAACTGCCATGATCTTATTGATGGAAAAGTAAGCTCAAGAGCTTCCTGCTCCTATTTACTATGTTCCTATGGTCACAAATGCTTCTGTACCCCAGCTGAAAAACAGAGATGTTTTTCTTTCTCAATCAGATAGCTTTCTTCAATACTTCTGGAGCCAAAAAAAAGTGGTGAAATGTCTCAGTTTATATTATGAATGTGTTGAATGTCCTTCTCGAAAACCTTACAATGTTTTGTACTTTGGAATTGTACATGTGTACTATTCAATAACGTTTTGTCTTTGTAACAGGGGAGAAGTCAGACTGTAGCATACAACAATGTGTCCAAATTTACTTGCAAGTCTGCATCCATAATATATGATTGCACTTGCATTTTAATATTATTTACAACCCTATCAACCTTCACCTTCTCCATTTCAAAGCTTTCCCATCACCATACTTGGTACTCTGGCCTGCAGGAAGGAATACATCAGCTAGAACAAATTACCAGCCATTATTGATCCAACTTGATAACTGAACAAAAGGAGGTCTATTTCAATAAGGCAAAATGGGCTAGATATCCTCTGTGGGCCATTTCACCTACATTGCATCAATCCCAGTATTTTCTGCAAAGTTCTCCATTGTCTGCAACATTTGGCCAGCTCTTTGCAGTGTTTTGATTCAGACTGTGTTTTCTCAATATAATTAAAATACACCTTAAGTTTTAACTTTCTGTAATTATTTATTCAATACCTTGTTACCATTTCAAGAAGTGACCCTTAAAAATAAAATTTCTCCTTTACTTGGAGTTCATTTAAATAAAATACTTGCAATAAACTTTGTGCCGCTCAGTCTGCTGCCTCTTATTGTTGCAACTTTGCACGGTAAACTGAATTATGTGTGGAACTACTTCAAATTCCTCACTCACTCAAAGTTACAAGTTAACCAAGTTCTTTTGATAACCAGTATAATTGATATGGATATTTTCCTGTTTCAAGCAACTATTCAATCATAAATTTAAACTAAAAATGAGAAATTAAGCAACTGAGATATATTGTGATAATTTTTCTACAACTTAATGTAGAATATTAAAACAAAAGAATGCAAAAAATAGGGGCAGGACTAGACCCTTTGGCCCCTCAAACCTGCCCCATCAATCAACAACATAATGGCTAATCAGTCCAAGCCTCAGCTCCTCTTAAATGCCAGCTCAACATTGTCATCAACTCCCTGTTACTTCAAAAATCTACCTCTTCTTGAAATACTTGCAGTGATCTAGCCTCCACAATGCTCTGGAACAGAAAATTTCAGAAATTCACTATCCTTTCAGAGAAGAAATTCCTACTCATCTTAATTTTAAATGAGCAGTCCCTAACTTAGTAACTATGTGATCTAATTCAAGATTTCCTCACTAGTGGAAACATCTGTTCAACATCTACCCTGTCAAGCACATGTCCCTAACCCAGAATCTTACATGCTTCAACAAGATCACCTCTCATTCTTTTAAACTCTAATGACTGAAGGCCTAACCTGTTTAACCATTCTTAATAAGTCAACCTCTTAACCTTAGGAACTAAATTACTGGATTTTGTTTCAACAGCTTCCAACACCAGTATAGTACTTTTTTAAAATATGGGGATAAAAATGGTACATAATTCTTTACGTGTGTCTCAGTCAGCACCCTATATATCCCTGTTTTTAAACTTTAACCCCCTAGCAATAAAGTTCAAACTTCTATTTGCCTCTATAATTACCTATTGCACCTACATCCTAACTTATTATGTTACATGCACACAATTACGTAAGCTCCTCTGCATTACACTTTTTTGGAGTTTCTCTCCATTTTGAATAAGTCTGCTATTTGATTCTTCCTATCAAAGTGCATGAACTCTCAGTTTCCTACATTAAACTCCAACTGTGAGATTTCTGCCTATGCACTCAACCTAGTTATATACTCTTACAGACTCCTTATCACAATGTGCCTTCCCACCTATTTTTTGTATTGTCACTCAACTTGGACACATTACACTCTGTGCCCTTCTGTAAGTCACAAATATAGACAGTAAATAATTGAGGCCCTCAGACCAATCTTTGTGGCATTCCACCTTTTCTGTCTCTCTAATTTGAAAAATGATCAATTAAACCCAACTGTCTGTTTTCTGTGTATTTACCAATCCTCAATGCATGCTAATACTTAACCCAATACAATGAGCTCCCATGTTGTGCAATAACCTTTCGTGTGGAATGTTATCAAATGTCTTCTCAAAATCCAAATACACTACTTCTACCAATTCTCCTTTATCAACTGTACTTACTATATCCTCAAACAACTCTAGCAAAATGTCAAACAATATATCCCTTTCAAAAAAAAATCTTTTTGATCAAGTGAAGCTTTTCTCAATGGCTTGCTATTTCTTCCTTAATATTGGACTCCAGCATTTTCCCAATAACAGGTGTTAGACTAACTGATATATAGTTTCCTGCCTTCTGACTCCCTCCTTCCTTGAACAAGGGCATCACACTAACAGTTTTCCAATCCACTGAAAATTTCCCAGTGAGTTCTGGAATATTTCAACCAATGCCTCCACTGTCCCTGCAGCCATTTCTTTTATATCCCTTTGGTTCAGATAATTGGGTCCTGTTGACTTATCTGCCTATAGTTCCACTAGTTTGTCAAATATTTTGCCCCCACCAACATGATAGAGGCTGTTACCAGATTTTTTCCTCCCATTAGCGCCTTGGTTATCTGTCATCTTTGCAATATTTATAGTGTCCTCCACCATGAAGACTGATATCAAATATTGAATTAAATTGTCTGCCACTTCCTTGTTTCCCATTATCAATTCATGAATTGCAGTCTCTAAAGGCCCCACATTTACTTTAGCTACTTGTTGTCCTTTTAAATAATCATAGAAGTACATGTTCTTTGTTTTGTTAATTTCTTGTCAGTTTATTTTTATCAATTTTCTTCATTATTATTAACATTTTAGTCATTTGCTGCTGGTTTCTGAAATATTTCCAGGAATACCACTTATTTTTCCCTTTGTATGCGTTAATCTTTGATTAGATAGTCTCCTTGACCAGCATTTTTTTAAAAATCCACTTGTGGGATGTGGATATCCTGCATTTATTGCCCATCCCTAGTTTTCCTTGCTTTCTTGAACCACTGCAATCCACTGCTGCAGGTTTATCCATAACACCCTTGTGGAGGGAATTCCAGGATTTTGACTTAACAATAGTGAAGGAATGGTGATATTTTCCCAAGACAGGATGGTGAGTGGGTTGGAGGGGAACTTGCAGGTAGTGGTGTTGCCATGTATCTGCAGCTTGTCCTTCTGATGGTGGTGGTTATGTGTTTGGAAGGTACTGTTTGAGAATCTTTGGTGAACTTTGGCACTGCATCTTGTAGATGGTACACATTGCTGCTACTGAGTATCATGAAATAAAAGTTTTTAAAAATTCCAGCCATTGCATCCACATAATTCTGGCAGTTAAACTTTAAACACACCGCTTTCCTCATGACTAAGGATTTAATATTATCACAGAACTATGATAGTGTACAGAGAGGCTATTCAACCCATCCTGCCTGTAACAGCTGTTCAAATGAACCTCATTACCTACTGCCAGTCTTCTGCTTTATTGCCATCCCACCAATGCACACTTACACTACTACAAATGTTTTACTACGTAATACTTAAAATGCAACTTCATTCTTCTGAAAATGGTCCCAAATATCATTTATACAGTATTGTTTACTGTTGCATAATTCAGGAACAGAATAGATGCATGGGATATTAATTAATTTTAACATGGAGGTCAGTCTTACATAAAAGTGAAATTTCACTATTTTTGGCATAAGGCACCAAGTGCATTGGATTGATTGAGATGAATAAATGCTTTTAGGCATTAGTTAACAAACTTTTACAAAAACATTTCCACCATCCTTCCACTACAGTTTCTCGTGGTTCCTTAGTTCACTTTCCTAGTTTGCATCGAGATCCGGCTGCTATAACGAAATTTGCTCCTGGAGTTGCAGGAGATGTGGAAAAATTCAGATAAAACGTAATGAAAGGCCAATTCTTAAATCAAATATTTCTCCAAAATAGTATCTTGGAAAATTCTCACAGTTTGTTTTCCAACATGATTTTACTGAGAGTTGTCTGTATAGTTTACATGCATGCGGCCCTCAGAATTTATACAGAAATGACCAAGGAAAATAGTTCAAACCTGTCATTATCAAACAGAAAAAATAATGCAAGAAGGATTTTGTTATAATTTAAATATTAGGGGGTGAAAATGCAAATCCAATTTGAGCATTTCACACATGTTATTGAAATATCACTTCAATAAAACTACAAATGTGTCAATGCACTCAAATTACTCCTTAAAATTCCTCATAGCAAGGGAGATCTTAAATTATTTTTCATTAAAAATGTTCAAGTGTGCATGTGATTGAGCACATGTAGGGATTCTGCATATGTATTTTTTGATTTTATATTTATTATACATAGGAGCTATATTTTAGTGCAATTGTCATTAAACATATTTTTAAATAAAATATAATAAAGCAGGTCTAATATTATGGTCAAAATTCAATTTTCTCCATTAAGTTGTAGTTATTTTAAATTATACAGTATGGTTCCATCCAAGTTTAATTTTAAGACTTCGTCAGGTACGTATTATTATTAGCATGAGTTATTTCATTTGCACTTGCCCTATATTAAAATGTTTAAAATACTTTTCAGAAAATTCCCATTGTCAGTGATTTTATGCTGATCTGGAGATTATTGCTAATTATTCCACTTTTTTTTATTGTTCACCTGGACCATTTTTCACACTCTCTCTCATTGTGAAAAGCCACGACTCTTACAATTGTCAGAGAGTTGCATGCAATTCACGGTCCGTTTTAAAAAGCAACTTTTTGGAAAATACATAAATGAATCAAATACTAATCCCAACTCAGTCCAGTGAGCCAATTCTCACCATGATGTGTGCTTCCATATCAAACGGAACTTCAGCACAGTATAAATGCTGAATATTCTGTGTGCTCAAAGTGAACATCTGGGACACATTACTCATCATGTCTGTTTCCATTTTCTGAAAGGCCTACCAGATCTGGTCATGAGTTTGCAGTATAAATATAATATTATCAATGCCTAATAGTATATACTGATGCATAAATGTTGCTGTGAAAAATTCCATTTCATCAACAGCTCGGTAAAATTGAAAAATCCGCTAAGAAACTCCACTCTCGGACCTGAGAATTTTGAGGGGAAGTCTAATCGAGGTGATCTTTGTTTAACCTTATTAACACCTCATATTTTCCGTTAACATGAATGTGATCAAATCTCACTTTTAAAAATAAGTTAAAACAAACTTGTTTGTATCGATGGGAGCGGCGCTGAGTAACCCAGCATTTTGCTGCGGATCCCCGGTTGTCCTTTACATAACTGTCACCTTAATGACAGTCAGGTTCCAAATACACACCCGAATATGATTCATCAGTGAAAACCCGATCTTACGATCTAAATTAAATCATTTCAAAACAGCTAAAACAACAATTCACAGCTTACCTTCTAACCTCATTCCCACGGTCAGGCATTTCTGAAATCGGCAATACGGACATCTCTTTCTCTGAGTTTTATCTATTTTGCAATTCTGATTCTCGGTGCAAGTATAGCGCTTGCTGTTCTGAACAGTTCTTTTGAAAAACCCCTAAGGGAAGAAGTTTGAAAGTTACTTAACATAGAAAAATGAATAAATGCAGCAAAACTAAACGCAAATCGATCACTTGCGTTCTTTCCAGACATTCCCACAAATAAACCCGCCCAACAATCGACGTTTGGCATCTCTGAGTGTACATATGTAATGGTTTTGATTTAATGGTGAACTGGTTAATTGGGTTTCCTCGTTCGCTCGATCGGGCTTCATTTCAGTTTCTACCTGATGCCATCTGAACGGACACTGTCATTGAGCAAAGGGGTTTTAGAAACAACCAAAACCCCATCACTTGGGGAAGAAAAACACATCTTTAGAATTCACACGGCGGGTACCGTTCAGCTCACCTTGCAACTCTCACAGGTCAGCAGACCGTAATGATAACCGGACACTTTATCTCCACAGACTGGACACAGTTCATCCAGGTCATCATCATAAACGTAGTCCATCACCTTGAACTGACGGGCTGAACAGAAGAAATAAAAATTAGGCTGGCAGTGATTTTTTTTGCTGTAACTCTCTCACTCTCTCTCTCTCTCTCTCTCTCACACACACACACACACACACACACACACACACACAAAAGGGGCTCGAGCCGGGTGGTCCCTGGCTTCACCGAAGTTCAGAGGTAACGGGATATTAAGAAATGCCTTTTGCTTCTGACGCTCTCTGAAGGCAGTAATTTATAGAAAGCTCACAAATCACACATCAGTTTGCCATGGAGACGTTGACCTGCCCACAGACGTAACTGAGAGATGCTCCTATCGAAGCATCAATAACAAATGATTATTTGAGGTTCTGTGCAGTTCCACTGATGTACTTCCATTTCACATTTATAAAAAAAAATTACACGAAAACTGAAACCCGAATATCTCGTTTATTCAGCAAGTGAATATTCAATTTATTTTCACAAGGTTTTAAAAATTACGTGTGTCCCACAACATTGTTAGGGAAAATAGTATTTAACATTAACAAAGATTGTAATACAGTCCCGCTCTTCCCGGTATTTGATCCCACAAGCTATGATTGGATTAATGCCAATCGGTGGCACTTAAATTTAACACATGATTTATGTTCTACACATTCAATAAGCTTCCAATCACAGGGAAAAATAAGTTAATAAAATCTTCATTCTGTCTGCCAACCTATACATCGCTAAACTTTAAAATCCTGTTTATCCTGAAATGGAAAAGACAATGCACTGGATGAAAGGAAAAGTGCGGCTCTCAAAGATTCATACTTCGAGACGCAGGCTTCAATTCAATTGTATGATCAGGAAGACAAACACCAAAAAAAACTCAAAATCACGAAACAAGCTATAATTTTGAACGTACAGAGCAAGAAAGACAGCTAAGACCTCCTCCAAATAGTTTATTTGAATTGAGAGGGGCTTATTTTTCTTACTAACTAAACATTCCTCTGGAAAAAGTTGAATTATATCCTCCCCCGCTCCCCAATTATCAAGAAAATTAATTGCCTGTGTCAGGTACTATTCAATATTCGGTTAATGAACCATGTTACTCCTGTAATTGGTAATGGACCGCGAGAGGCATAACCAGCTTTAACGGATATATACCTATTTCAGAAAAGAAAATCTGATTGTCAAGGTGTTTCTGAAAGTCTGCGAATCGATTCTTATTACTGATGAAAATTTGAGTCACATTAAAGCCTGTGCTGAGATGAGGTCTTAACGAATAACGCAAGATCAACGTAGGAAAAGTATCTCGTTTTAACAGACACCCTTTTTGTTTGGTGGATCCCGAGTAAATGGTATAACGTTTTGTATTGTATATGCGTAAAATATCGCGGATGTTTCATTAGTTCAACCTTTGAACAGCAACTGTCCTTCGAAATGTTATTAATACTTAAATATTGCAATACTGGCATGCAGGAAATATTAAATAGTCGAACCAAAAATTGTTAACAAATTTTCATGTTCGTGTCATTTTAGGATAGTGAGACATTAACATAGTTGCGTGTCCGCTTCAATCATCACGATCCGTTGGAATTGACCTTTCATTTTAAAACCAAAAGTTTCTGTAATTGGGCAATTTATCTAAAACCACGTTACAAGTGTCACCTTTCGTCGAATCAACATATGCATCGCTTGAGTTTAAAGAGGACGAAGCGGAAGTTTACTTCGAATATTCTTGTTGATTCAAAGTTTACGGGCGAAAATTTGGATAATTCAATAAAAAAGGGAGGTTTCTCCCCTCCATCGTTTTTGAATAGGAAGAAGATTATTAGAATGCTTCCGAGTCTACAACGGTGCATTGTAAGGCCCGTCGTTCTCACGGGTTATGTGACTTGTGGCTTCGACGTGAAGCGGAACGCCTATACTGCTTACTAAAAAAAAGTCTTGTAGAATAGCAAAAAAGAAATATGATCATGTTAAACATATTAAAATACATCAATGGGAAAGTTGAACAAAATACATTTTATTTGGCGCTGACGGGAAATATGTTCAGCTACGTAGGCCCCGGACAAGAAACATTTATTTATAAGTAGAATAATCATCCAAGGGTAATTCAGTTTTGTAAAGATCAGGACCAAACAGGGCAGAAAAAAAATCGTTCTTAAACGAACCGGGAGGCATTAAATACATTCAAAATTCTTCTGTGCACTTACGGGGCAATTCCGTGCAGAAATTTTAAAGAACAATGCACATAAGTCCCAAACAATTGCAAACGTGTTAAATGCATTTTTAGAGATATATATTAGTAGAGTTTAATTCGTCAAATTCGAAGTAGCCCCGCGAGTGAAATATTCCTGTCTCGCATAATTTATGAGAAAAAAATCAAACTGATATCTTTGCGTTCGGTTACAAAAACACCTGTCCACCAATGTTTGTATCAGTTCAGAAATCCACAAACACAGGCTTTATTCTCTGAAATCAGAGCACGGCCGTGAATAAAGATCAGGCCGAATTCTAAAGTTACTTTATTAAGCCATAACAGGCTACACAAACTGGCTGAATTCGTGGACTGAACATTTCACCAAACTCTTTATTTATTCTGAGTACAATTTCTGTGTTCAACATTGGATATAGTTTAACGATACCTCAGACGAGAATCGCCTCAAATTACTACCTGTCAAAATACAGATCCAGGCAATCACCAGCCACTGTGAAGCCTCACTGCCATCAGCTACCACCTCAGTTTAGATTTTAATTAATATCATCATTATTCCAGAAAATAACGTAGAAGAATTGAAGTAAGAGGCTTTTTAAAGACAAAATTCATTGCAAACTTTGGATTTTTACTAGGAAATTGGAGTCGTTTTGCTCTAGAGTTGAATTATTATTGATATTTCTGAAAGGTCAACCAACATTGCTTGCCCCAGGCCCTCACAGTAACTTGATTCCTCTGGTAAGAAAATAAAGCATTTCCAGGGAGGGATTTGGTTATAAGGAGCCGCAGTTAGGATGGTTTCTTTTACACTTTTAAAAATCCTTTGACAGAGCTTACGAGGTTTACCCTTTCATAAATAACATTAAAATAATAATATTTGGCAACCTGCCTTTCCCCCAGACTGATCAATACCTTCAGCCTCGGGAACGACTTTAC
This sequence comes from Stegostoma tigrinum, assembly GCF_030684315.1. Taxonomy (NCBI): domain Eukaryota; kingdom Metazoa; phylum Chordata; class Chondrichthyes; order Orectolobiformes; family Stegostomatidae; genus Stegostoma; species Stegostoma tigrinum. The sequence continues at coordinate 25,384,912 of NC_081382.1, forward strand.
ATTGACTCTCACATCCCACATTGGGCCAGGGAGTGAACCAGGCGCCGAAGTAAAAAGCGCGCATGGAGTAGGCAGGTCCATGGCTGCGACATGGTCCTAGTGACAAGGCCATGAGACAATCAGCTGCTGAGTTACTGACTGATACACGGTGGGACCAATCAGCGAGGAGCGGCTGGACAGCCGCGTGTGCGCCACCTGCCGGCTGGGTGTGATTGAGCGCCGGGGACCAGACGGTGCGGCGAGGTGAGGGCTGGGCGATGTTAAAAGTTGGTTTTAATTCCCCTAGTTTTTGTCACCAGTATTGAACTGAGGAAGGATGCAAGATGGTCAATCTAACATTTACTTCTTGACGTCTGGTGCTGATCGTTGTTACGTTACCATCACTGTTCGTGACATATCTGATATGATTAGCTACTCGTACATTCCCTCTGAATCTTTTTTTCCTTCGTAAATATCACTTTTTTCTAGGTTCTTGAGTTGTAAGCATCGCCAGCCCAGCCGGCATTAATTGCCTTTAACTGATTGCACCAAGAAAATGGTGAGGTGGCTTCTTTTTGATGACTGGGTATCTTGCCAGATGACTATAGCTGGTGGTTAGGAGTCAACTGGATTGGTTTAGATCTAATTTCACACAGAGCAGCTTTCCTTTCCTAAAAGCCACATAACAGGTTGGATTTTTAATGACCATCTGACAGTTTCATAGTCACTTTTACAAACACCAATTTCTCCCCAGATTATTTTGGAAATCTTTATTGAAGCATCATCTGGCCATAAGGAGAGAGCAGGACTAATGCCATACTGAAGTAAAGGTCATGGATTGATGGAGAACTATGGCATGAGTATCTATGTCAATTCAAAACTAATTACTAAAATACTAACTCATATGACCTTTCAAAACTGGTTTCTTTTTATCACTTGTGTTTTCTTAAGGAAAGTTTTTTTTCTGAATGATTTGACCTCTTCAGTCCAGTTTGCTTTTAACATTGCCAGTGATTTATCTTGACTTTTAACCAGGTACAAATAATGCTTTTAATACTGATAAAATGAAACTGATCCTGAATATGCTAATTCATAAGATTTGTTATGGTCAGTAGATATTACAATTCAAATGTAAAATTATATTTTCTATTTTGTAATTTCAACTGTGCTTGACATCTTTACTGCAAAATGCAATTCTTTCAGAGGGATTTATTACATTTCTACATTTCAATAAAATAAAATCTAGATTTTAAAAAGCCAACAGATATAATTTAAGTTAGGTACTTATCTGCTGTTCATATCACGTTAATCATTTTATTATGAACAAGAAAGGGTAAAGGAAACATTTTAAACATTTTTTAAGTATTTAAAACCTGGCTTATCCTTTTTAACAAAAACTGTGGCTGCCAAATCAATTTATCCCTTTCCATGATAGGAAATTTTAAAGATGTTTCAGTCTTCTATTTTTCTCCTTTCACCTCATTACTTAGTTCTGAATATTTGTTCTTGTGTGCACTCTTTTGTTTCCCACGTTGCTCACACTTTATCTCTCAGGTATTCTATATTTATCTTTTTATTCTCTTTTTTGATTATCATGTGGCATGGGCTTTTGATTTTTTTCCTATTTTTATGACTTCTATATTCTTCTCTGCTTTATTCTTTTTCCTCTTTATTTCGGATTCACTTTCAATCAAGCTTTGTGCCTTTATGTACATTTTTAAAAAAATTTTGCTGACTCTGTAATGTCCTGAGCTTTGTCCTGCTCTATCTTCTAGCTGTATCCCTGAAATGTCTGGATGCTGCTTTGTTTTGTTTCTGGATCTGTCCCAATAGTCTTCTTTCCTCTGTCTGTCTTTGTCTCCCAAATCTGTCCTTAGGAACTACAGGCCTTGAGTATAGTTCACCAGCACAGAAACATGAATGTTACCACTGCAGCATTCCGACAGCTGTTGTTGTTCTCATCCCTATTGAAGTATCTTTTATTAAAAAAAGTCAAAAGTTACTATTTATTTTGGGTTATTTTGAAGGTACCGGGAAAAGCAGGAATGTTGAATCGGACATTATCTGCAATAACATAATTTTAAGTTTTTGTGTAAAATAGTAGAATATACATACGATCAGTGATGGGTGCATCATATAGAACAGAAACAACAGCTCAGTGCAACATGTTTTAAATATCATTGAAAGAAACATAAGCCATACTGTTTCAAACAGTCGAAGATTTATCAGAATATATGCTGATAATTTAAGTCTTTTTCCCTAAAACCATCACTTAATGCATGTCAGTGGCAGAGGGTGATTTCAGAGATCTTGTAAAACATGACCTCATCAGTAAGCAGGAACTACCTCTCATTTCATACTCTCCTGTATATAGAAAAAAGGCAAATGAAATAAGAGTAATTAAATTTAAGTTAAACCCACAAAGCTCTTCATACAACAAATCTTGTATTAAATGAAAAATATTGTCAATGTGCATTACTCATTCATTTGTACAAAAGTTGGAATAGCAGAATGTAAGCATGATGAAACAACAGTGTTATTATCATATGTGTACATTAAAAATATTATGTAAAGTACTTTAGTTTACTAAGGTCATGAAATGTAACTACTATTAGTAACTCATAAGTAAATCTTTCTTTCTTTATTGCAAATTCCCACACTGGTAAAAAATATCACTGGTGTTATAGCATGAAAAATAAGATACATTGATGTAGGGATTATTGCAAAACTAAAATCTTTTATCCCAATGAATGCTGAAATGGTAATCAGCTGTTAGTTGTTTGAATTAAGTACACTGTTTTCTTTTCAATGTGACTTGCTGATGTTTCATTCAAAACTCATATCCCTCAGGGAATACAAAAACATTGTTAGAAAGTTCAATGCAGTTACCTTTCCAATTTTATTTAAATATCGACCATTATTTTCCAATTCACTATGATTTTTCAAATATATAAGGAAAAAGCTGTTCGTTCAGTCTATATCAGTCTTGAAAAAATTAAATTCTAAATAAAGTTTATAAATATACATTCATGCTTACTTGAGGATAAACTGATAACACTACTTTAAAACATATTCTGAAAAAAAAAGCTGACATTTTTCTTCAACATTAAATATATGTATTTGGTTTAGTTGTGAACTGTAATTAGAATGTGAGACATTTTATTGAATAAAATTTATCCATTTCTGATTGTAAATGAAATCACAGATATTTAAATTCAAAATAAAGAAATGGAATTTGATCAAATTTAAGATGTATTTTTCCACCTTAACTTATGATGTATTGTGTGCATACTAATGTTGAATATCACAGCAAATTACTTCCCCTACCCCGTTCCCTTCAATAAAAAGACACAAGGTAAACAATACCTAAGAGAGTTAGAATTCAACATAGTTACACAATATCTTTGGAGTGCTATAATTTTCTTAACAAGTAACTAACTAAATGTTATTTCAAATATAAATATGCATTTAGATCTGTGAGGCTGTATTTAACTAGAGTAAACATTTTTACTTCAGAAATCTTTATGAACAATAAATAAAGCATATAGGGCATTAATATATTTTAAAGGATTTCCTTGACATGTGAATTCTATTTTACCTGGTAGTTCATGACAAATGACAATTTCTCAAATTAATGTTCCAAATTATTTCTTTGAAACAAAAGAAATTTAGAAAAAAAAACACGAGTTCCTGAAGTATAAATGCCTTGAAGTAATTTGACAATAATTTAGCATCAATATCATCTGTTTCTCAGCCATGTAATCAGTTGTATTTCATCTTTCTGGTTGCTGTTTGAATATCTCCAACAAAATAAAACTATTTATTTACCTGATTAATTTTAATATAGAATTTAATATAATTTTAAATATCCATTTGAAGCACTATATTGTAACAAAATGCTTGTTAAACAATATAATTAGACTTTTATGACTACTTTGTATAAAGTATGTTAATTCTCGCTGCGGTACGTGTAGTTCCTTTAAAAATGTACACTGTTAATGCTTTTCCTTCCCTGGAATGTAATGTGTTTTCTATTGAATCATTTTTGCTACTACTATCACAATGTAATTTTCTTTCTTAACAGAACAAATGAGTAGCAAACACGTGTAATTGCTTATTAATACAAAGTGCCAGGGCATTATATTAAAAAAACTGCAGTTTTCTTTTAAAGGACCCGGTAAGACATTCTGAGCATTGCCTGCGTCTGCAAAAGTCTTTTTTTTAATTTAGATAGACTAAGATTTAGATGCAGTATAACATTTTTCACAACACTATTAAATAAATGTAAAGCAAAGATTATGTGTATAAAGTTTCAAGCTATATTTCAAACTAACTTATAAAATAACGTGAACTACAATTCTACTTTGTAAGATCTATTGATAAATTAGATACTTTGAACACTGTCAATTTGTGTATCTACAACTTATGTCCCATAGTTCCCAACTTAAAACCTAATTTTTTGATAACATGTACGCTCTTGAAAACATAGCTGGATTGTTCAAATTTTCCATTACTGCTCATTTTTTTAAAAAAAGTCTACGTCTTTTTAGATGTATCTTACATTTTTCCAGGTAAGAATGAAATAAATGCTTCAGGTTTGGTTTTATTTACTTTTGTTTGCATTTTCTGGCAACATATCTGGAGTATCTTTATGATGCATATGAACTATTGTGATGATAACTTACAAACAAATAATTTTTATGAGTTTGTCAACATCCTAAACCACTGATTCGAAATCTCAGTTGCACTTTCAATAAACTTTGAATTCAAAGATAGTACGTTGCTGAAGTGCAATTTTATAATCAAATGCAGTACAATGAACTTGTTTATTTAAAACACCTTATGGCGTTTTAAAACTAACATGCAACAGATCCACCTTTATAAATGTTTGAAAATACTTACATGTCTCTGGAGTAGTTTGTTTGATGGAACTGCCAGGAGGAACCAAAGAAGAACTACCAGACATTACTCCTTTAAAGGAATCCACTCCAAACAGCGTTACCTCTGGCCTAGTTTTAAATTTTATCCAATTAAAAAAAAATCAAATGAGTTGGAAAACTAAGGTGGTAGGCTGGTTACTGAACTCTGATCAGGATGTGTGTCAATGCTGCTGTAAACTGCACAAGACAGATCATGATGGGGGCTAATCAGAGAAATAGGATCTTGTTCTTGACATTTGATTGGTTCTTCTGGTCAGGTGACCTCAGAGAAGATGATAAGAAATCCTCATTACAAACTGACAGAATGACAGATAAGGTTTTTTTTATAACACAGATAATACAGAAGAAATAATTAACCAAGACTAGTGGAGAGGGAATGAATGAAAGAATTTTTCATCATGAAATGTAAAGAAGGCCTCTGAATGAGGACTTAATGGACTTCCTTCTTTAAATGGTTAATTGTCTCTTTTCAGCATAGATTTGTGTCTTCAACTAGTTTCATAATGAATTATGCGTGCCAAGAGGATTTCCCATTGAAATTAATGTACAATTAGTGTACAAATCCTCTAAACCTGAAAAGCTTTTTGGATAGCAATTTGTGTAAATTCATATTAACTATTTAGCAAATTTATTCAGGAACTGATATTTGCTTTTAGGACGATGAAGGCCAATAAAGTTATGATGAAAATGCATTATGGTTGCTGTAGCAAATAGGAACTGAGAGCCGGTTAGTTATTTTGAATATCTATCAGGTTTTACTATGGCATTAGTCAAACCAAAAAGTATTAAAGGAACAGCAAAAATGACTTGCACTTGTACCTTTAATACAATGAAACTCTCAAACACTTCAGCAAAGGATAGTTTTGATGTGATGCTAATGTTGGGAGATTTAAGAGAGGTAACCAAAGATTTGATTTAAAATAAAGTGTTGATGAAGCTTTTGAAAATCTGGGAGGTTCAGTCAGGCAGCATGTTTGAGAAGAGACTAACAGAATGCTCTTCCAAAAGGGTTAAAGGCTTTCCACCAATGGAAGGCTGGAAGTTAATGGGGAGAAATACTCTGCGGTCTAGGCTCAGAAAAACAACAATTGTGTGCCAAAGCATTGTGTTGTAAGACATTTACAAAGATATGTGTCTGAAAAGAATCATGGAAGGGTTTGTAAAAGCGAATGAGAACTTTTAATCAATTACATTGGTAGTAGGAGACAAGTGGAAATTTTGACATTTATCTATGAAGGACTTCATATCGAATGGTACGTGGACAGTGAAATTTGATCTCTGTCGTGGTTTAAAATCAGAAGACCACCCATCAAGACCCTGGGAAGTCAAGTATTGAGGTGACCAAGGCATGGTTATTTTGAGAAGTGACCTTGACAAAATTATTGGTGCAGGAAACATCTTTGTATGATTCAAACTTGCAGGAAGATGAATTTGTATTCAAGTAAAATGAAGCAGTCTTGCTGGGACAAAGAGACTTTTCCCATGCTTAAGTTTCCTTGTGTGCTCATATTAAGAGATTTGCTGCACAAAGGACAATCTTGTCAGACATTGTAAAATTTACTTATAACTGATGGTATGTGCTGCAAAGTGTTATTGACCCAATAGCAAAACTGATGTTTACAACTAGGCCATTATCATATTCCAAAGTACTAACAGTATAGATGTCTTTTAAAAAAAAGGCAGAGAGTTGAAGAGCAGTAGCAGAACAAGTGGCCCGTGAAATTATAATATTCCACATAAGTAATGTTTAAGGAAGGCTACTGCATATGGGGTTATTCAGGCTCTAAGGCTTTGGGATTTTTAGAAGCATCATAGCTGTGAAACTAATTTTTAAATTGCAAGTGCTGTATGAGTTTGAATATTTTGTTGAGTTGAATCAGAAAGAAGTACATATTGTAACACAAGTGACAGTATATTTTCTGGAAGTACCCGAAATGATATGAGATGTTTCAATTCAGTGGGTCTCCCTGGCTGTGCAGAGAATACTGTAAGGTTGGTGGAATGTTCAAGGTTATAGCACATTCGTTGGGCTAGATTGAGCTTCTTCTGTACTAAGTCCCCTTCAAGGGGTCTAATCCCCCTTCCCAACCAATGAGAAAACCCTCAGGATTGTGCCAGTCAGACACTTAAGTGGTGACTTCATTGACTTCTCATTCTAAAGGGTATCTTGCCAGTAAAGCCCTGCCTTGCCTGAAGTTGCTGGCGAATGAGAGGCCAGCAGCCACTAGGAGCCAGAGTGGGTGGTGGAGGTCAGCTTGTACAGCCATGGAGAGCTGATCTGGACATAGTGTTTTTTGAAGGGGGAGGGTGAAAGAGGGTCAGTGGCTTTCAGTCTCCACCTCCTGGAATCCCACCCTTACCTCCACTGACCAAAGATTGGAGCAATTGGATGTACTCTAACCTGGCCAGGTAGGCCACACTGGTTTTCATGTTGGGGAAGCAGGTACTTTCTCACCTGCTGGAAAGTCAGGTAGTTTGGCCAGTGTCAGACTAAGGCCCATCAGTGGCCAATAATTGAACACTTCCAGGTCTTATTTGGTGGGTCAGGAAGATTTCCCAAGGACGTCCAAAGGTGCCAGAAATAACCTGCCTGATTATTTGTCCTTCCTGCCACCTAACCTGCCACTATCAGGGAGGGCAAAATTCCTCAATAGTATTTCTCACATGAGAAAATCTCATTGCTATGAACATTGAGAGGCGATGTTCTTGCAGTATTATCACTTGACTATTAATCCAGGGACCAAGGTAATGTTCTGGGAAGCCAAGTACAAATCCTGCCATGGCATATGGTGGAATTTGAATTCATTAAAAACAATCTGGAAAATTCAGAGTCTAATGATGACTTGATTGTTGGGAAAAATACCATCTTGTTCAGTAATGTCCTGTAGCAACGCAAACTACCTCCCTTACTTGATAAAAACTGAAAGAACTGCGGTGCTGTAAATCAGGGACAAAAACAAAGTTGCTGGAAACGCTCAGCAGGTCTGGCAGCATCTGTGAAGGAAGAAACAGAGTTAACGTTTCAGGTCCGGTGTGTTGTTATTGTTGTGTACTGTCCTTACTTGGTCTGGCCCAAATGTGACTCCCAACTCACAACAATGTAGTTAAATCTTAACCACCTTCTGGGCACTTAGGAACAGACAAAAATGTTGGCCTAGCCTGTGAGGCCTCCATTCCAATGAATGAATTTTAAAAATCCGAATTTCAGTACGTTTTTCTTTAAGAGAGCAATGCTAAAGTGGAAGACATGTTAAGCAGAGTGGATGAGTGCTGTAACACCTAATATTTTGAATGACATGGATTCAGGAATACAATGCAAATTGATCAGATTCATAAATGATAACCAGACTGCAGACATTGGAGTCAGGTGGCATATAATATCCAATGAGCTTCAAGAGTATGGAACAAAATTACAAATGGATAGAATTATAGCAGTTAAAAATTGTAACCAAAAGCTTGTGAACCTTCTTTTTCACTGGGATTGAGACAATCTGCGTAATTGGCTCTACTGCTTCCCATCACTCATCAAACTTAGCCCCTCCCAACCTCTCCAATCACCAACACCATCATCTCCAATTTGGCTTTGCTGTGAAATCATACAAAAATGTAACCAAAATGAGCACTGGGATAAAGAATGAAGTACAAGGAGATGTGGCTAAATCTTGCCGAAATTAGTGAGTTTTAACATGGGTCATAAAGTTCAGGAAGCAGAAGAGTTTAGGGAAGGAATGCCAGTGTGTTAGAACTGAACAGTAAATGGCCACCAATAATGGTTGAAGGAATATGTGATCTAGAATGTCAAAGCCAATGAGCTCATTGTGATGGGTGTCAAGCTATAAGGGATTACAGAGGTAGGAAAGGTAAGGACATGAATGGACCTAAGCACAATAACAAGGAGTTTAAATTTGACATGTTGAATAATCAAGAACTAACGTAGGTCAGAACAAGGCAACGAGTTAGTAGGATTATGCAGGACTTTTTTTTAATGAGTTTATGTTTACGACGGAGGCAGGTCAGAGTGACATTAAAATAGCCAAATTTGAAAATGACAAAGATATAGATGAGGTTTTCAGTGACAGAAGAACTGAGTTAGGCAGTGTTCCAGAGATGGACGTAGACAATGTTAAGGGGATGGGGATAGTTAAACCTCCAGGTGGAGAACAAATGTAGTTAACAGGTGAGATTATGACCACATAGGATCAACACTTTTTTTTTCTATATTTCTTCATTGGATGTGAGTATTACTGGCAAGACACAGCATTGATTACCCATTCCTAATTGCCCTTAGAAAGATGGTGCTGAGTACCTTTTAGAAAAACTACAGTCCATCAGATGGAGGTATGGATTACTGTGCTGTTAGGGTGAGAGTTACAGAATTTTGACCAAATGACAGTGAAGGAATGCAGTAGTTCCAAGTTAGATGGTATGTGGCTTGGAGGGGAACTTACACTTGGTAGTGTTCCCATGTGACAGTTGCAACTTGCTCCTCTAGGTGGGTCATGGGGTGGAAGGTGCTACTAAAGGATTGGCAAGTTGCTGCAAAGTATTTTGCAGTTGATACACACGGCTGCAACAGTGTACCAGGAATAGGAGGAGTGAATATATAAGATGATATATGGCTTGTGATCTCTCTGTTTCAGCCTGACTGAGAGATATGGAAAGAATATCAAATTTTAGATAGGATGAATGCCATAGAAGCGTATGAGTTCACAGCTAGGGCAGATTGGAGATGATGGTGCTGGTGATTGGAAGGGTTTTGAGGGATTGAGTTTGATGAGTGAGAAGCATTAGAGCCACTTAATGGAAGCAGTAGGTGCAGTTACTGGGGCAAAGACAGATGGTCTCAATTCCAGTGAAAAAGAAGGTTCACAATCTTATTCTACTTCCTCATTAATGAATAACGTTGAATTGATTTTAGCAGGAAACAGTGCAAAAGATCTGAGAGCGATGGTTTAAGCATTGCGTGGTATTAGTGGAACATACATCTGGGAACATCATTGTCTATCAAGATCATAACTTGTAAACTATGATGTGTTCTGTATATTAAAATACAAGAACATCAAAGCAACATACATGAATGAAAAATTATAGAGAACATAACCTAAAAAACTGATCCGTGATTCTGGCAGTGTGGTTCTTAGTCAGGTGTACGCATTTATACAATTATCCCTACTACATAGCTATCAGCTGAAAGAAGGAAGGTGATTTACTAAGTACAAGGATAGAAACAATGACATAAGCCATGCCTACTCTACGCAGGTATTGATTTGACTTTTAAAATTGTTGATTGTTTTCTTTGAGTGCTCTGTTGGAAGCCTAAAACATGTCTTATGTTGATTATAAACTTAAAGCTGTTGAAGGACCTGTTTCTAAAGCTTGCTGATGATAAATGAAGTAGGTGCTGGTCCTGCACTGTTCACAAGCCTTCAACAACCCTGAATAAACAATGAGGTATGGGATTTCATTTTAAAAATCCTTTTTCTGTGGTGCAAGAAGGAGCAGGAGTGTTTTGGTTTGTGAGGACATGTGACAATTGAGTGTGTTGCTGAGGCCTAAACTGTAATTTCCTTGTTCAGGCATTTCTGGCTGCTAATACAGCACTAAGTAATTTCAAGGTCACAGTTGTTGACTGACTTGTGATATTGTTATAAACTGTTTGGTTGAAAAGTACTGTTCATCTTGTTAGAGCATAAATGCTTAACATAAAGATCTTTTCTGGTAACTTATTGGAGCCATTACTTTTTTTTTAAACGTTATAGTAAACAGAAATTTTGCATGTAAGATTTAACCATTAATCTAGTTCCAATGATTATTTTCTCTTTAATAGAAAGAGAATTGTATTAGAAATGTGTGGGAAATCAGCCAGAATCTTAAAGACATGAATTTATGATGATTGTTAATATTTCTGCTTCTATTCCAAATATTTAATGTTCCTGATCTATCTTTCTATCCTTAAGTTAAAGAAAGAAATTAATACAAAAAGAAGCAGAACCATAGCAGAAATATAACTGCATATTAAGATATAATTTTTGTGCTGATAGCAAAATTCTTGTACTGTTTTATCTTTTGAAATCTTTTAGATGGATGGTTATGTTATGCAATAAATTATTTGCAATCTTCCCACACAAAATATACACCAGCTAATTCAAATGTGGAATGGAGGTAAAAAATGGCAAAAATTAGCTTTGCAATGACTCCTCTCTGGGGGAAAAGTCCACCAGGAATTTTCATTACCTAGTCATAATTACTGACACCTACTGACTACCTTACCGATCTTAAAATACAGCCTACAAGTATGGCTCAGTAACCTTTAACCTGCAGTAACAATGTACTCACTGAGAGGAAATGCTCATCTTGGCTCAAAGCTAAATTAGTGTATGTCATGTAGCCACTTAACAGATTCTATCACAGAAAACAAATACCCTGTTGACAGTTTTGATAAAACAGACCAAGAGACATATAGTCAGAAGGTAATATCCTTGTCAATAATATATTTTCCTAGTCCATAAATTTTGAGGTAAACATGGGCTTTGCCTGAAAGCTTATTTGCTTTAATTTATTTACCATAGCCATTGGGGCTGAAAGATAGGACTGTGTCACAAAATGTAAATCAGACTGAATGGGCTTTCTCAGGTCTTGTGTACTTGCATAGCCCAATAGACACTCTCTTTGATTTTTTTGCAAGAGACATCATAAGCTACTTAATTGCTAAGATGCTGGAAAGTAAGTTAAGGTTAAATCTGCAACGCTTCGTATAGTTCTTCAGTTGTTCTGCTTCCTCACCTGGGGAGCTGGGTGCTGTTTATTACTTTGTGCATTGATTAACCATTAGCCATTAGCCTCAAGGCGCCAGGGACCCTAGTTTGATTCCAGTCTTGGGCGACTGTCTGTGCGGAGTTTGCACATTCTCCCTGTGCCTGTCTGGGTTTCCTCCGGGTGATCTGGTTTCCTCCCACAGTCCGAAGATGTGCAGGTTAGGTGGATCGGCCATGCTAAATTGCCCAGAGTGTTCAGGGGTGTGTGGGGTGCTTCAAGGGGTGGTATGGACTTGTTGGGCTGAAGGGCCTGTTTCCACACTATAGGGAATCTAATCTAATCTAATTATTCAAGTTCTCAGCTTCATCAGGATTGATTGGCAAACTATCACAGCCCAGACTAATCGTGTCCTTGCATTTTCAGTGGGGGGGCCACTGGTCTGAAAAATTACATCTTGAGCCTCAATCAAATTTCTAATTAGAAGGCAGAAAACAATTGTACTAGACACAGAACCACTATTTAAACTGCAGTTGGGGTTAATTTTCCCATTTTTGAGTGAGATACATGATGCTCATTCTGTCATGATCAATACTGACTGTTATCTTGGAATTTTCTGTTCTATGTGATCAGTGTCTTTGTGCCCATCTTGTTGAATCATGTGCCAGGATAATCACTTGCTACTACCAGGGCTGTTGGATTTTAATCCCAGCTGCACACTCTTTCAGATGCTGAAAGCTAGGAACTGCCCCTCACCCTGTGGTGTTTGACTATCATCGTTAGTGATCTGGCTCAGAAAGAGATGTTGGTACCCTGCTTCACCAAAAGGGACCTGGAGGTGCTAGGTTGGAGAAGAGGGCAGTGCTATTTGTTTTCTACTGTCTAGCAAAAGAGCACACACCACCAGACTCAACCAGCCTTGACCACGATAGTGGTTCACTCAGTATATTGTCCCAGGCTAAGCGAAATGCATAGCAGTGCAGGATGGTGTTGAATGATCCTCTGCACTCCAAGTTGTAAGCGTCACTATTTCCTCTCTCTACTTCAAGATAGAAGAGCTGCCATTCACACTAACTCTGCCATTGCACACCTTGTCAACAAGGCTCATGGACAGCAACTCTGTCTGTCTTCTAGGGTGGCACAGTGGCTCAGTGGTCACTGCTGCCTTGCAGGACCAGGGACCTGGGTTCGATTCCAGCCTCAAGTGACTCCGTATCTCTGTCTGTGTGGAGTTCGCACGTTCCCCATGTCTGCATGGGTTCCCTCCGCGTGCTTGGGTTTCTTCCCACCATCAGAAGATGTGAAGTGTTAATTGGGTGTGCAATTTAGCATGGCCAGTAGTGTATGGGGATGGGGTGGGTCTGGGTGGGATGCTGTTCAGAGGGTTGGTGTGCAGCTGAGTTGTTGGACTACAAGGTGGGGGGTGTTGCGTGGTTTCACAAAGCCCCTTACACCATACAAAGAGAAAATGTTGGCTTTGGCCAGAGAAGACTTGTTGGAATGCAGAGACCTTCACAGACAACCAACTCCATTTTAAATCAAAAATCTTCCCCACTCTGCAAGGATAAGTGTCTCTATTTCCTTCTGCTGCTTAACACTTGTAGGACTGCCATTCCCATTGATTCAACCATTGCACATCTAGATGTGAAACCATATTTGTGCCGCTTGATCTCTCTAATTCGTTGAATCCCCATAGTGCAGAGGGAGGCCATTTGAGTCTGCACCCACCCTCCCGAAAAGAATTTCACCCAGACCCCAATATCCTGTGTGGGTTTTTTCGGTATGGCGAACCCAAACATCCATGGGCGCTATGGGGCAAAAAACCAGAGCACCTGGTGGAAACTCAGGCAGACACAAAATGGGTAACCTCCACACATTGGACAGATAATCACTTGCGGCTGGAATCAAACCCAGGTCCCTGGTGCTGCAAGGTGGCAGAGTGGTTAGCACTGTGCCCTAATCTGCACAGGCTTTTATCCCTTTTGAGCAACTAAATCCATTTTGAGGCTTCACTAGTATCCCTGTGAAACGTTTTCGAGGCCAGCATCACAGACCGTTAGGTGACCTGCATTTCTGACATTGAACTTTGAGAGGATGCTTCCAACAGCTCAGACTTTGACCCCAGTGGATTTTTCTGTCTAAATTAGACTCTGGAACACAATCTGATGAGCAGCTTGCTAACATTTTTTAACACCCCTGCTCCCCACCCCAAGATTTCATAGCTGATGGAGGAAGAAATGCTTTAGGTCTCTGACACTCACCTGCCCAGCCTCATGCAGAAGACAATCCCATGGTCTTTACCACCAAATGCACAGGCAGGCATGGAGCAAAAGGTGATTTTCTATGAGAATTTATGCAAGCTGATTAGAGGATGGAGGAATCCTCCAACCACATCAGTATGTGATCTGGCGTGTGTGCATCTGGTTGCCTTTGTGGACAAGTTGTTTCCTACTGTGTCAATCCAAGTCCAGCATGCTCTGCATTGGCCAGATATGGACATGAACCTGAACTCCATAGTTACCACCATTGGTGCTTGGCGTCAGTGGTTAGGCAAGAGAGGGATGTGAGACCTCAAACCTCACTCCAGGTACCCCTTCTATCTGAGTCAGTATGGTGCAAACCTGTACCCAGTGGGACGAGAAGCTGCGCACAGGACCATGACCCTTCAGAGGTGCTCAGCACCTACCCACTTCCTGTGACAGCAAACCCAGTAAAAAGTCCAAGCTGAGAATGTAACCCTGCATCTGGCAGGATGCCCTTAGCAGGCATGGCCTCTCCAGATCCAGATACCTCCAGTGACAACCAGCCAAGTCTTTCAAGCCAACAGGACTAACTACAGAGCAGTCTCCCTCCCAGCTGTAGATATCAAGCATTTCAATGATATGGCTAAAAACATTTAATCAGTAAAAGTAAAGTTCAAGAATTGCAAAGAATAATAACTACCATAGGTACTGTGGGGGGGGGGGGGGGGAGCGGTGGGGAAGCGGGTGGTTATTGATGAAGGGTCCAGGCCCGAGACGTCAGCTTTTGTGCTCCTGAGATGCTGCTTGGCCTGCTGTGTTCATCCAGCCTCACATTTTATTACCTTTTTCATCCTGGATGTGGGTTTCAATGAGGTTTACTCTAGCACTTATAAATGATTGCTCTGTTGGCTGTCTACAGAGCACCAACTGATCTACCTGTGTCCCCTGATTGATTGCACTGACCTCTCGGACCTGATCATGACCCAGTCCCAAGGCCACAGATCTCTGGAATCTGGTAAGATTGTGTACTAAGGCTAAGCAGCTGGACTATAATCAGATGAGTGCCTTGACTGACAGCACTGTTAACTGACCAAAAGCCATAAGATGCACAATGTATGTGGGTGTCTCTGTGCACAAAGCTGCCTGGCAGAAACACGTAAGTTCTTTCCCGTGTGGATCAGCAGTTCTGAAGAATGTTGTTGTAATATGTTACAATGACTCCAATAAATGCTAACCCCTAATGATGTCGACAAAGCACTAAATCGCTGCAAGTGCCTTTTTAAAAATTTGATTATAATTGTCAGTGTGAAAGTGATAATACAGCAAGCTCAGTGAGGTTCTGTAAGTGTAAACTGGCAGATAGTCTGGTTCAGATCTATATTTGAAATTGCATATATTTGTACCTCAGAACTGCCTACAGAAATTAGTAAATAAAATTTTGTGGATTATTTTTGTGAAATACTTGTACCATTGAGCATTAACAATGCTCATTTGATAAATTTCTTTGAAATTTAAGTGAAAGTTTAGTATCAGCTGAGCCTTCATTTTTTTTATCAAGATCTTTTGCATAATATATTACAATCTCCACAGTGACCGCAACCTTTTTTGAAAGAAGGGATTTGAGCTTCCAGTTAGTAGTTTAAAGAATGATCCAATGAAACGTAACATTTTTAAAATTTTTACCGTACCAAATGACTGAACATGTGGTCAAAAAATACCTGGTTTCACCATGGAATGTGACTGACTGACTGGTCTGGTATAGAGGTGGGATCATAATAAAAGTAGGAACAGTCATATTTTAACATTTTTAATTTGTATGTTAAGAGTAACAACAATCAACACTGAAGTGCAAACACGCTAGAAAGCTACATGACAGTCAATGTACTTATCATTGTGCAATTTCTAGTTCAGGAAATACATCTTGGAGCCTTCCGTAACTTAGTTTTCTTGCATTCATTTTCATAGCTCTTTTTATCATATTTTCTTTTTCTTTCTTTCTTTACTCTAGCGGGCCTAATGGTGTACGTATTGCAATATAACAGTTCTGTTTGAATTTCATTTTTGTTCCTTTTTTTATCCTCCATGGAAAGGGTTGTTTTTGTTTTATTTTACATTGAACATTTCCTTCCATATGTGTACTTCATTCACTCAATGCTGTTCAAACCTACAAGGCAGCCCAAAAGCACAATGAATCAGTGTACCTGTATGCTAGATGTTGGGGAGTAGTAGCGTGAACCATTAGATACTGTGTTGCAGTATTCGGAATGAATTCGCTGTCTCAGATGATTCACTAAGCAAGGATAAGATATTTCTCCAGCAAACATATCAATCTTGCTCTCCTTTATTCAATTATGGAATGAGGACATAGCTGGCTAGGTAGCATATTGCCCAGAGGGCAGCTAAGAGTCAACCGCATTGATGTGAACTGAATTAACTGTCGGTCATGGAAAATATTTGCTTTCAGAAGTTAGGAAAACAAGCTTGGCCTGAAGAAGAGTTATTTAGATGTGTCTAGAAGCAAACATCAATCAGGTAGGTAACTAATTAATGAAAATAGCTCTCATGCTAATTAGCTCATAATCAAAGGAGTGGGTGGAGACGTGGGAAATCCTCATTGTGAGTTTCCAAGAGGCATGGATTATATGTGAAGGATCAGAAAGTTATGTTTCTTAAGCAGAAAAATACTGAATTTGTGGATAAACTGGTTACAGCCAAAACGTATACAGGAAGCAAAAACTTTCTAAAAATATGTCACAGAAGGGAGTTACCACTCTGAAACAAAGAAATAGTGGAGGAGAGAATGAAAGGTCCCATCTGCAGAAGAAACTGCGGCAACCAGTACAAAAACAAAACATGCATCTGTGACTTGCCCAAGTTTTTCATCCAATTATAAATACTTGTAATGAGGACAAGGACAGTGATGCATGGGGTAGTATTCGAAGTGAAACATCTGAACGCCAAGCAATGGGTTACCCACAGAGAAAATATGGTCCTGACCAAGAGAACTGGGCAGTGGTAGTTAATAGTTCTGAAATGAGAGAGTGAGTCTGTTTTATTGCTTTCAGGATTCCTAGTCATGACAATGGGCTAATCCCAGAATCCAGGACAAGAAACATTATGCATGGGGTGAAAAGGCTTCGGAAGCAAGCAAACCTGAAGTGTTGGGATGATTTAGACTAGTAAGATGTGGGATCAGCATACTGAGCATATTCAGAAAACATAGTCAACAGGTGTGGAAAGGATGCAGAAGTTAGGGTTGAAATTTTACAGGACTCTTGGGATGGGTTTGGAGGCAGTGGGGAGGTCTTCAAAATTGGAATGCAGTTCAATTCATTTATATTCTTCCGAAGGTTGGACTTTGCACATTGAGGTGATAGAGCAGCAACTAAGGTGTTGAGGTAATTGCTACAAATTTTGGAGACTTTTAATTAAGACGGGACAACAGAGCTTTATAGCACTGCTTGGTTAAAGGATTCAGCAAGCAAAGAGGACCTCAGTGGCTGTCTCCAGAAGCCTTTGTGAGAACCAGTGCTGTGCCATGTAGGGTGGAGGAACACAATATTTCTTAATTCTTTCATGGAATGTGGGAGTCATCGGAAAGGCCAGCATTTATTGCCCATCCTTAATTGCCATTGAGGAAGGTGGTGGCAAATAAAGTCGGGAGGAGGACTGCAATGGTGGACTGCCAGGGTGCCATTGGAAACGGTGGTACTAACTCACGAAAAATGAATGCGAGGGTGGGGCGGTGTGGGAAAAACAGAGGACTGGCTGGATTGAAGACTTCCATAAGGAGAGAAGCTGCATGTGTGCCACACAGTAAAGCTTTGGGGCTGCCTTTTTTTTTTGAAGAGGCTTCTTTCATGACAGAATCTGTTGTCAAAGACTCATTCCTAGGGAAACCGGGACGTCAAGGGAAACTTGGGTGGGGGGGAAGAAAACCACTTGGAGCAGAAGGTTTGATGTAACATCATGTAGGTCTAGTTCAAAAGACTGCCCAGTGACACCCACATCCTGTGAAAGAATTAATAATTATTTCCATGATCCCCAACCCTACATGACACAGTGCTGGCTGGTGTGAAGGCTGCCAGAGACAGACAGCACTGAGCTCCTGATCGCTTGCTGAATCTTTTCCTGTATGTGAAGGTGGGCTTGATCAACGTGAGGTGAGATGTCCGGGTGTTAGAATGATGAGTGCATTGTGGATGAAATAAATCAAGGAAAGAAATGAGCTGTGAGGCTATGTGATAGGCAAAGGATTGGTGCAAGATTTGAATGGGCAAGTAAAGGAAGAATTTAAGTTGGTTGAGTTGGTACTGGTGACTTCAAATGGGATGCACTGGGAATTTTTTTAAAAGGTGCCTTGAGTGAAACCATAAACCCTGTTTACAGTTGAATTGTTTCATGGAGAAATTGGCCCACTTGCTGAAATAAGTTTATTAACTAATGGACTTGTGCATACAGTGAAGGTATAGCAGATAGAAGTCAAAATCTGGTCAATCTTGACTGTGTACTAGACCTTGCTAGTTTAAGCTGGAAGACAAGATTATTGGACTCTAGCAAGTCATATTTTTGAGGCATTGAAACTTGCACTGAGGAAACTTGACCAACCAGCTCTGTTAGATGAGATAAGCAGGGAAGAGATGGACAGCATGGAGATGCAGAGCATTGCAGGCCATAAGGGAGCAAGAGTAAAAGAAGGAAAAGGCAACGTTGATGGAAATAGATGAATGTGGGAAGTAAGTATAAAACAAAAAAATTGGTATAAATTTTATGGAGAAATGAACCCAATATAGGATAAAATCAGGATGAAAAACCTAATCAGAAGGGCCAAGACCTAAAAATTGACTAGACTAGCAGTGGAAATTAAAGACTTCCATAAATGTTTTCTTTCCTAAATGTTCAGTTAAATGGGAGACAATTACAGGATTTTGAATATTCAACATCAAATGACCAAACGTTAGCAAATATAATTTTTGTGTTCATAAAGTAAACTCTGGGTCATTTTTGTGATTCTTCTGTTGTCCCTGGAACTAGAGTTGTTCCCAACACCTGAGGTTGCATTTTCAGAGGTAATGGGAAATTAAGTGAAATAAAAATTAAATGCAGTGATCACTGAGAAATGTAAATGAAAATAAGATATGGAGGAAATTATAAAATTGTGCCTATCCATAGAGGAACAATAAAAATGTCAACACTGCCTAATGGCTGGTTTTATTTAGCTAATTTCCAATCTTTAGGAGGCATTTGGATGATCAAGGAAATTATAGATCTGGTGGGATCAACGTCTGCTGAAGAAATATTAGAAGGCATTCTGTAAGATGCTATAATGAGGCATCCTAATTTTGTATGGTGAGACATTACTTAAATTAACCAGCACAGTAAATGTAATTATTTGAGCAGCCTTATCAACAATAGAAATAGAATGATAACCAACTTATGATGCCTCTGTGAAGTGGTAGAAGAGTTGAGGATTGTTTAGTCTAGAAGAGAGAAACTTCACCAGTTTAAGTAAACTTGAATGGAAATTCATAATTTTTCATAAATGTTAAAATACTTATTTAAAACATTTTAGCTATTTACACAAGATGAAGAATTTGTAGAATGGTTTATGCAAGGAGGCAGTGTAGACAAAAAAGTTCAGAAAATGTACATTTTAAGCAAATATTCGTGCGAGCAGGAAGGTGTTAATAAATGAAACTGGACTGCATTGTCCTCTATTCAAGAGCCAGCACAAGTATCTTCTAGTAAGCAGTTATCAAGGAGTGAAGGGAGACGCAACAAACTATTGGCATACATAAATTGGGGGCTGGGGTGGGAGAAAGTTGGTTATGATAAATTTACTTTTTCATTATAATAATTAACATGTTGCATTGGTTCTTTTTTTCAAAGAGCATAATTAAAATCCAAACACGAAATGGTTTTTGCTGCTGAAGATCATTTTGTCTGTCAGTTTATCTTGGTGAAAGAGCTAAGACACAATATTATAAAACCAGAAAATGAAAGACTAAGCACAATTCTTTAACAACTTTCTATAAGCGGACAAAAATCTTTAAATTTATAAGTCAGTTTACAAATTGACTGACTACTTTTGTTTCACTCCTCTAATTTTATCCGATTGTGAGTCTCAATTTATGAACTGCACAGGGAACTATCCCTGTGACTTAAGGGTGAGGGTTTTGGAAAGGCTAGCTTCCTGAAATCCTGCACAGATATCAGGAGTGCCAGATGTTTAGATTCCCATGCCAAGCTCAAATAAATCTTTGTGGACTCAAGGCTGTTTCTGTGGTGGGTATGGGGTTAAGATCATTATAAATTGTAGCTGCTTCTATAATTACAGATTGTGACTGCTTCCCATCCACTATCCCTATTGTTTGTGCTCAGTTTTGTTGTTGTTGCTATAGATGTAGAGCACAAAACATGCTGTATAGACTGTACACCTCTTATTCTTTTCCAAAAGGATAATGGCTAACCTCTAGAAAGCAGCTGAGTGAATATTGTGTTGACTATGTACAGCTTGATACTTAGAAATGACTACAATATAATGGCCAGCACAGATAAAACAGAAACTCAGGTGTTGAAACCAAACTGAAACAAGGAAGAAGTGCAAAACATTCCGAAATACAATGATTTTAAAAAGGCACTTGAGGTAGAGTGTGTACTTGAACAATGGTTCTTACACTCTTTGGATGAGGACCCCCTTAATTTAATAAGTAATCATCAACTCCTGATTTAAATTGAAATGCTGTATAATTTCCATAACATGAACATGCTATTTTTAGAGTGCTTTCGTATTGCTTCCAAGGTAATGGGTATTTATTTACAGTTAAGGGCAAAGTGAGTGTGCCTGTTTCTCACTGTAGAGTTTTTGCTTCAGGCAGGGCATGGAGAGAGCAAAGCACAGAGATTGCTGGAGGCAGAGCAGAAGAATTTATACAATGGGAAAACACAAAGCCAATGATTTGTGGTGAGCAAAGCACATGCACAGACAAGGAGACAGCAGGAACTCAGAATGAGAATGAAGACCAGAGCGGAGACAGAACAGAAGAACAGGGCAAGAGAAGGATTATGGAAAGAATAGGGTCACAGTGAGTACCAAAGGTGAATGAGACAGCGGGAGCACAGACATGGCACCCTAAGAAACAGGGGAGAGAAAGATCCCAGAGAAAGCATGAGGGACTGAGAGCTGGAACACAGTCTGTAGGCGAAGAACAGTCTGCTGACTTACTCCTGTCACCAACATTTAGAATAGAATCCCTACAGTGTGGAAACAGGTCCTTCAGCCCTAGAAGTCCACACTGAACCTCAGAGCATGCCACCTAGACCCATCCCCCTAATCTACACCTCTCTGAACACTCTGAGCAATTTGGCATAGCCAATCCACCTACCCTGCACATCTTTGGACTATGGGAGGAAACCGGAGCACCTGGAGGAAACCCATGCAGACACAGGGAGAATGTGCAAACTCCACTCAGACAGTCGTCTGAGGCTGGAATCAAGCCCGGGTACCTTTGCTGTGAGGCAGCAGTGCTAACCACTGAGCCACTGTGCTGCCCAATGCATTATCCACTGACCCTCCCTCCTTCATAAGGTCAGAGGTGAAGATATTTGGTGATGACTGTAGAATGTTCAGCACCATTTGCAACTCTTCAGATATTGAAGCAGTCTGTGCCCAAATGTGACAAGACTTGGGATGACAAGTGGACAGAAATATCTGTGCCACAAATGCCAGGCAATGACCATTTCCAACATGAGCGAGTCTGACCATCACCCCTTTGACATTCAACAAACGCTCACCTGCTGACTCCCCAGAGCTTGTCCACCACCTACACAGCTCAAATCTGGAGTCGTATGGAATACTGTCTATTTCCTGGATGAGTGGAACTCCAACAACACTTAAGCTTGACACCATCCAGACAAAGTTGACCTCTTGATTGCACAACATCCACAAACATTCACTCTTTCCACCAACTAAGCTCAATAGCAGCAGTACGTACTATATGCAAGGTACATGATAGAAATTCACCAAAGGTACATGGGAATACCACAATCTGCAAGATCACATGCAAGCCAGTCACCATCCTGACTTGGAAATATAACACCAAAATCCCAGAACTCCCTCTCTTATGGCAATGTGGGTCGACTTGCAGCTTGTTGCATGGGCCACAGCGGTTCAAGAATTCAATAGACAATAGGTGTAGGAGTAGGCCATTCGTCCCTTCGAGACAGCACTGCTATTCATTATGAACATGGCTGATCATCCACAATCAGTATCCTGTTCCTGCCTTATCCCCATAACCCTTGATTCCACTATCTTTGAGAGCTCTATCCATCTCTTTCTTGAAAGTATCCAGAGAGTTGGCCTCTACTGCCTTCTGGGGCAGAGCATTCCATATATCCAGCACTCTCTGGGTGAAGAAGCTTTTCCTCAACTCTGTTCTAAATGGCCTACCCCTAATTTTTAAACTGTGTCCTCTGGTTCTGGACTCGCCCGTCAGCGGAAACATGCTTCCTGCCTCCAGAGTGTCCAATCCCTTAATAGTCTTTATACGTCTCAATCAGATCCCCTCTAATCCTTCTAAATTCAAGTGGATACAAGCTCAGTCGCTCCAGTCTTTCAACATATGATAGTCCCACCATTCTGGGAATTGACCTTGTGAACCTACACTGCACTCCCTCAATAGCAAGAATGTCCTTCCTCAAATCTGGAGATCAAAACTGCACACAATACTCCAGGTGCGGTCTCACCAGGGCCCTGTACAGCTGCAGAAGGACCTCTTTGCTCCTATACTCAATTCCTCTTCTGATGAAAGCCAGCATGCTATTAGCTTTCTTCACTGCCTGCTGTACCTGCATGCTTGCTTTCATTGACTGATGTACAAGAACACCTAGATCTCGTACTTCCCCTTTGCCATCAGCTCCCCATGACCATCTCAAGGGTAGCTAGAGAGGGGCAATAATGCTGACCCAGTCAGTGATGCCCACATTGAGTGAATAAAAACAAAAATACACTTGCCCTGCATCATGGATCCCTTGGAATGTCTAAGGGGACCCCTGGGTTCTATGGACTCTGGTTTGTAAAATTGCGTTTAGAAGTTGAATTTGAACTTTTATAAAAGAAAAAAAAACATGCAAGTGGTGGGCTGGATGATTGGCTACGTAAGTGCCCTGACCTCTGGGTCAGAAGATCAGTTCAAGTCCCATATGCCCCAGAGGTATGTCATAAAAATTCCATAAAGAGATGCTTTTGACGCTGGAACTGAGTAAAATTGGGAAGTTTATTCAACCTATGAATATATACACCCCATGTAAGGACTGAAGTTGAATTCTTCCCTGATCAACTGGCTATCAGAAATGTACTGAAAACAATACTGCCAAAAGAAGAATGCAGGCGTTAAGAGGAAACAATGATGTAGTGATAATGCCTTGGGGTAATCTTCCTGAGGATTACATGGATTCTAACTGTGGCATGTTCAAACTTGAATTCTGGAATAACTGTGGTTCACCAATGCCCCTTTTCTTAGGGAGGGGAGATCTGCCATCCTTACCTGATCTGGTCTACATATGACTCCACAGATGGTCGACTCTTAACTGCCATCTGGGCAGTTAGGGTTAAATAAATAATGTAAATAACAAATTACTCAGCCAGTGAAGCCCACACAATTTAATGTTATTTTTCATTAAAGCAGAGACATCAGTTGTGTTAAAACTTAAACCAAATGGGCTATTTGGCATTAAATTAGGCACCAGAAACAACAGGCAAACGATATTGGCAAATAAGACGACCTACCCTGCAAAGTCCTCTTTACAAGCACTTGTTGCCACATTTTAGTAGAAGACTCCATGTTCCACAGACTAGTCGAGCATCAGCCTCTCATTGTTCTACTTGCAGAATTAGAACTCCTGCCATCCCATGGCACAGGACTTATTGTGTCATAGCTGGGAAGGCGTTACCATGCAAGTCATTTTAACATTTACTGCTGACCCCCCCACTTTTTTTTGGAAAAAAAAAGTTTTCATGGCATCAAGTCAAATGTGGGCAAGGAAACCAAGGATGGGGGGAGTGGAGGGAGACAGAGGAGCAGGGGCAAAAAATGTAATATAGGTATTGGACTTCAGTGTCCAACAGCAAAAATGGTAACATTACTACTGACTGAGATGCAGAATCTTGAAGAGCAGAGCTGAAGTACTAGCTCTGCAGCAAGTGGTAAGGGAATCAAAGAGGGAAAAACCAACCGACCTCATCCTTACCAATCTATCTGTCAGAGGCAACAGTCTATGGCAATGTTAGTAGAAGAGACTGTCACACAGTTCTTGGAGACAAAAGTCCTGTCATTACATTTCTGGATGAACAGTAGATAACCTGAAGCAGGGAAGGAATTTGGCAATATTAAGGAATGACATTTGGCCACCTTAATGACACCATAGATGTGTGACTCCACAGATGGTTGACTCTTAACTGCCATCTTGATGAAATATGCTATGAAACTACAAGTCTGTCTGATCACTTACCTTAATTGGCCTTTTGATTTAATAAGTAGACCACTGCTTGGGCAGAATAGCTAACTGCCAACAATTCAGCTGTCAGAAAAATGGCGAGGGTTTGGATTGAAGTAGGAAAATCGACACCAGCTAAGGTTGAGAAGTTTAGCCCTAGCTCACTTCCACTTCTATCCCATGTGTGTGAATAATCTTTATTCAATCTGGCTCAGATTTAGCCTGTTATAAAAAGTGGAGTCAGTAGTTGGGGGATTTAAATTTGTAGTGGACATTTCTCTCTTTCCAATAATTTTAATTGGAGGAATTTGTTTGCTTACTCAGTACTGGATGTTGGACAAACAGATTGATAATGGTAAAGTTAACTTGGATGTCAGAAGATTACCAATGAAAGTTGACCTGCCTTTTCAGGTGATGGCACCAAGAGGGAGCATTATAAATGAGAAATGGAAGAAAAGCAGGAATAGATTGTTTGGGGACAGCAGAGCTAATGGTGCATGTGTAGGTAATTATCAATGATCTTTTTAGTGATAATTAGATATTGAACTTAGAACATAGAAAAGTACAGCACAGTACAGGCCCTTCGGCCCACTATGTTGTGCTGTGGAGTATTCCTAATTCAAAAATAAAATAACCTAACCTACATTCCCCTCAATTCACTGCTGGCCATGTGCATGTCCAGCAGTCACTTAAATGTCACTAATGACTCCGCTTCCACGACTACCACTGGTAAACTATTCCATGCGCTCACAACTCTGGGTGAAGAACCTTCCTCCTAACACCTTTAAAACTATGACCCCTCAGGGCAGTCAATCCTGCCCTGGGGAAAAGTCTCTGGCTATTGAGTCTATCCATGCCTCTCATTACCTTGTACACCTCGATCAGGTCACCTCTCTTCCTCCTTCTCTCCAGAGAGAAGTCTGAGCTCAGTCAACCGCTCCTTGTAAGACATGCCCTCCAGTCCAGGCAGCATCCTGGTAAACCTCCTTTGCACCCTCTCCAAAGCCTCCACATCATTCCTATAATGGGGCAACCAGAACTGGACACAATATTCCAAGTGTAGTCTCACCAGGGTTTTGTAGAGCTGCAGCAAAACCTCGCGGCTCTTAAACTCGATTCCCCACGTTAATGAAAGCCAAAACAACATATGCTTTCTTAACAACCTTATCCACTTGGGTGGCAACTTTGAGGGAGCTATGCACTTGAAAACCAAGATCCCGCTGTTCCTCCACACTGCCAAGAATCCTGCCTTTAGTCCTGTATTCAGCATTTAATTTCGACCTTCCAAATGCATCACTTTGCGTTTATCCAAGTTGAACTCCATCTGCCATTTCTCAGCCCAGCTCTGCATTCTGTCAATGTCTCGCTGAAGCCTGCAATAGCCCTTGATACTATCAACGGCACCTCCAACCTTTGTGTCATCAGCAAACATACTAACCTACCCCTCAACCTTCTCATCCAAGTCATTTATAAAAACTAAAAGAGCAGAGGCCCAAGAACAGAGCCCTGCGGGACACCACTCAGCATTGACCTCCAGACAGAATACTTACCATCTACAACCACTCTCTGCCTCCTGTCAGCCAACCAATTCTGAATCCAGACAGCCAAATCTCCCTGTATCCCATACCTCCTGACTTTATGAATGAGCTTGCCATGAGCAACCTTATCAAATGCCTTGCTGAAGTCCATGTACACCACATCCACTGCTCGACCCTTGTCAACCTGTCTCGTGACTTCCTCAAAGAACTCAATAAGATTTATAAGGCATGACCTGCCCCTCTCAAAGCCATGCTGACTCCCTTTAATCATGCTATGCTTTTCCAAATAGTCATAAACCCTATACCTCAGAATTCTTTCCAAAAGTTTGCTGACCACAGACGTAAGACTGGCTGCTCTGTAATTTCCAGGGATTTCCCTATTCCCTTTCTTGAAAAGAGGAGCAACATTTGCCTCCCTCCAATCTTCCGGTATGACTCCCGTGGAGAGTAAGGAAGCAAAGATCTTCGCCAGCGGCTTAGCAACCTCCTTTCTCGCTTCCCGGAGAAACCTAGGATAAATCTGGTCTGGCCCTGGGGACTTACCAATCCTAATGTTTGCCAAAATTTCCAGCACATCAACTTCCTCAATCTCAATCTGTTCAAGCCTGTTTTCCTGCTCCTCAAAGTTCTCATTCACAACAAGGTCCCTTTCCTTAGTGAAAACCGAAGCAAAAAACTCATTTAGGGCTTCCCCTATCTGCTCAGACTCCACGCACAAGTTCCCTACACTATCCCTGATCGGCCCTACCTTCTCCCTGATCATTCTCTTATTCCTCACGTCTGAGTAAAATGCCTTCGGGTTCTCCCTAATCCTTCCTGCCAAGCCGATTTTGTGCCCCCTCTTGGCCCTCCTCAGTCCACTTTTGAGCTCCTTCTGAGCAAGCCTGTAATCGTCTAAAGCTGTGCTAGACCCTTGTTTCCTCCACGTTACGTATGCTGCCTTTTTCTTTTTGACAAGAAGCACCTCTGTACCTGTCATCCAAGGCTCCTTAATCTTACCCCTTCTTACCTGTCTTAGAGGAACAAATTTATACATCACTCGCAACAACTGCTTCTTAAACAGCCTCCACATGTCTGCTGTGCCCTTTCTGTGGAACAATTGTTCCCAATCTGTACTTCACAACTCCTGTCTGATAGCGTCATAGTTTCCTTTACCCCAGTTAAATATCTTCCCCTGATAACTGCTCCTTTCCCTTTCCATGGCTATGGTAAATGTGAGGCTGTTGTGGTCACTGTCGCCAAAATGTTCTCCCACCATGAGATCTGACACCTGTCCTGGCTCATTGCCGAGCACCAAATCCAAAATGACCTCTCCCCTCATCGGCCTGTCCACATACTGAGTAAGGAAACCCTCAAACACACCTGACAAAAACGGCTCCATCCAAACCATCTGCACTAAGGAGGTTCCAATCTATGTTGGGAAAGTTGAAGTCACCCATAACAACAACCCTGCTACGTTTGCACCTTTCAACAATCTGCCGGCCTATGAGTTCTTCGATCTCTCTACTGCTATTTGGGGGTCTGTAGAAAACTCCCAGTGAGGTGACTGCTCCCTTGCTGTTCCTAACTTCCACCCATACTGACTCAGTCGATAAACTTTCCTCGGCAACCTCAGCCCATACCACCTCAGTATACGAGTCCTCATCAAAGGTTCTTTCAGCCACCGTTATGCTGTCCTTGACCAACAAAGCCACACCTCCCCCTCTTTTACCACCTTCCCTGACCTTTATGAAAGATCTAGATCCTGGAACCTGCAATATCCATTCCTGACCCTGGCCTATCCATGTCTCCGAAATAGTCACAACATCAAAGTCCCAGGTACCTATCCAAGCTGCAAGTTCACCTACCTTATTCCGGATACTCCTTGCATTAAAGTAGAAACACTTCAATCCAGCTTGCTGTCTGCCAGCACACTCCTGTGACAGTGAGGTCCTGACCATGTCCTCCCTACGCTCATCCTCCTGTGTATTAGGACTACACCTCAGTTTCCCATCCCCCTTCTGAGCTAGTTTAAATCCACCCAAATAGCACTAGCAAATTTCCCACCCAGGATATTAGTCCCCCTCTGGTTCAAGTGGAGACCGTCCTGTTTGTAGAGGTCCCACCATCCCCAGAATGAGCCCCAACTGTCCATGTACCTGAAGCCCTCCCTCCTGCACCATCCCTGCAGCCACGTGTTCAGCTGAAATCTCTCCCTGTTCTTTGCCTCGCTATCACGTGGCACGGGTAACAAACCAGAGATAACCACTCTGTTTGTTCTAGCTCTCAACTTCCACCCTAGCTCCCTGAAATCCTGCCCTCTTTCTACCTATGTCGTTGGTGCCTATGTGAACCACGACTTGGGGCTGGTCACCCTCTCCCCTCAGGACCCCAAAGACACGATCCGAGACATCACGGACCCTGGCACCTGGGAGGCAACACACCAATCGTGAGTCTCTTTCGTTCCCGGCAAACCTTCTATCAGTCCCTCTAACTATTAGTCCCCAATGACTATCACTCTCTTCCTATCCCCCCTTCCTTTCTGTGCAAAAGGGACAAACTCTGTGCCAGAGACCTGCACCCTACTGCATGCCCCTGGTAAGTCGTCCCCACCCCCCCATAGTATCCAAAACGGCATACTTGTTTTTCAGGGGAACGACCACAGGGGATCCCTGCACTGACTGCTTCTTCCCCCTTCTAACAGTTACCCAGCTTTCTTCCTGCTTAGCAGGTACTACTTCCCTGAAACTCTTGTCTATCACTGACTCTGCCTCCTGAATGATCTGAAGTTCATCCAGCTCCCGCTCCAGTTCCCTAACGTGGTCTTGGAGGAGCAAGAGTTGGGTGCACTTCCTGCAGATGTATCTGGATGGGACACTAATGGCGTCCCTCACCTCATACAAGATATAAGATTACAAGTGCAGTCTTACCCAGTTGGACTACAGTGTAGAGGAGTTGGTGGAGGATGATGTAGTCAGCATGCCGAAGGTTGTGGGCAAGTTTAGAAACATGAGGGAGCAGGCATTTCAGCACTGGTAGAGTGGCAGGGCAAAATGAAAGGATTCAAATGGAACTCTGAGAGAAATGGCCAAAAGTGTGAGATGACAACATGTTGAAGGATTTGGGAGAGGATGTGAAGTTAGAGATGAGTGGACATTTGCAAGAATGGTGGTGAGACGAAGGCTTATTTTTGAAGAGAGGTGATAGCAGGAAACTTGAGAGGAGAACAGCACCAGATGAAAGAACTGTTAACAATATCATATAACAAGGAGAGAAGTTGGATTGCTGGCAGTTAAGGTCTGGAGCGGGAGTTTTGTCCCATAGAGAAGATAAGCTCAGAATTAGGGAGGGATGGGCGGATAAACTAAAGATAACGACTCAGGCTGGTTGAACAATTGTAGGAAACTTGGCTGTGTTGGTATGGGGCTAGGAAGAGAGTAGCAGAGGCAGTTGACTGAGGGACTTCAGTTTGAGTGACAAAGAACTCTGCACTCCTTACATTCATTATTGTTAGAAATAAAAATGAAGGAGACGGAGGAGGAGGTTTTAAGAAGACAGTGTGCACTGGGGAAAGGAAGCAGAGATGACCAGTGTGTAATTATTTTAGTAGCATCAAAGTTTGAGGTGACAGGACAGTTGAGCAATTTAGTAGCTGCAGTAAAGGCAGCATCAAAGGAGCAGAAAAGGTGACCCTTCTTCAGAATGTCTGAAGAAGAGTCCAGCTCTGACACATGAGCTTTCCTGCTACTCTGACGCTGCCTGGCCTGTTGTGTTCATACAGGTCTACACTTATTTATCTCAGATTCTCCAGCATCGGCCGTTCTTACTATTGAGGTTGGCTGGCTTGCTGAGCTGGTTTGTTCAGCAGATGTTTTGTTACCCTGTTGGGTTATATCCTCAGTGCTGCCTCAGATGAAGCGTCAGTATGCGTTTTTTTTTCCTGCCTGGTTTTTAAACTCTAGGGTCCGTTGAGCTGGATTGCCTCACTTCCGGTTTTCCTTTGTTGTGGAGTGTATATGGGGTCGACTTCTATGTGTTTATTAATGGCTTTCTTCATGGAGTGCCAGGTTTCTAGGAATTCCCGTGCCTGTCTCTGCCTAGCCTGTGCAAGATTTTGGTGTTGTGCCAGTTGAAATGGTGGTTCTCCTTGTCCATGTGGATTGAGATGAGTGAGTATTGGTTGTGTCTTTTTGTAGCCAGTTGGTGTTCACGTACTCTTGTTGTTAGTTTCCTTCCTGTTTGTCCAATTTTTGTAGTAATTCTCAGTCTCTGCAGGGGATCTTGTAGATGACTTTGGTCCTGTCCATGGCAGGGAGTGGGTCTTTAGTTCAGCTGGGCAGTTGTCATAGGGTTGATGTGGGACCAATTTGACTGGGACAACACCAAAATCCTGAGACAAGCTAAGCAGAGACGGGCAAGGGAATTCCTAGAAGTCTGGCACTCCATGAAGAAAGCCATTAATAAACACATAGGTCGACCCCCTAATACATTCCATTACGAAAGAAAATTGGAAGCTCAAGAGTCCAGGGTTAAAAAACCAGGTGGGAAAACACACCGACACTTCACCGGAGGCTGACTGAGGATGTTACCCAGCAGGGTAATGAAATGTCTACGGAACAACAAACCAGCTCGGCGAGCCAACCAACATCATCGCCCACAACCTGAGCTCCAAGTCTACCCCCAAACCTTAGAGTTCCTTCTATCTCTTAGTAAGTGTGCTGATGTTATGGTGAAGGGAGTGATAGGCTGGCAGTTGGGATTATCCTTTAATCTTATTAGGTGTTAAACGTGTGGCATTTGATTCTTCCTTTTTTAAATTTGGTTTTTTTAGGCTAATGTTTAGGGGCAGGTCATGGTTTTGGCATACGTTAGAAGTCTTTTTAAACTTGCCATCTTTAAGTATGTTGCCCACTGCAATAGAAATTAAAACGGCAGTAAATAGGTATAGTTTGAACTATTTTTAAAAGCTTTTTAAAAATTGCTATATGAGCTATCCAATCCAATTGGAATGTAGATGTGTAAATTCTTGTTGCCTAGACTTAAAAAAAAATGCAAAAATGTAAATTATTTTTAGGCAAATTCTAACAGTAGTATTAAAGGTTTTGTTATTTTGATAATGTGCTACTTCAGCACTGAAGGCTGAAAGGTCAAATTAAGGCTAGCGCACTTTTTAATCAGAGCAGCTCCTGTTATGCTGTAAAATGTGTGGGAAACTGTACAGGTGCTGTTGTTGACTCACTAAAATCCAAAGCTTAATCAGAGAATATTAGGGAAAATCCTCTTCTTGCTTTCAGGATTTGGTCAATGAAAATCCTGAAGTGACATGGAATAGTTGTTTTAGGAGTTAATACAGTATTTCTACTCTTGCATCTATACACAACCTAGTGTGGAAAAACAACTTGGCAGGAATATTTGATAGCCAATTGAGAATGAAGGAGGTAGCTCGTGAATTCTACTCAGTTATGTGCTGTGTTCTCATGGTCACTGGGAACTGGATTGCAGCTGCACAAATTAATAACACTTAGGACTGTCAACTGAAAGAGATTCACTTGCATATGTATGAGAAGTGAAATGCCAGGGTTTTGTTCACTGATCATTAGACTTTTTAATTAAGTGATATGAACTGACCACTGAACAAAATCATCCCAAAGCCTATAGCAGGGGATTTAGTCCAATGTCACATGCATCCCTGTCTGTTCTGCCTCACAACAAATTGCTCCATGAGATTCCCCCTCTTTTCCACCACCCAACCCCAATCCGCTATCTGCAGCATGAAGACCAGTTATTTGTGCCTCCAAGTATCCACTAGGTGCTCCAGGTCAGCAAGTACCTGAAAAGGTATGAATTGGAACTGTAGGTGACAGCCAGCAAAGAAGGAAAGATTTCCATGAGGAGGATGGGATTAAAATCCTCACCACCTCCTTTTTATGTGGACACCAGTAACAATACAAATATTGTTCATTTATAAAGTTGTTATATTTTGCACAGTGGAAAAACCTCATACCCAGACAAATTTACAATTTCACAAAAATTATCGTCTTTACCTGAGAGGAATCTCAGTTTGTGTTGTGTAACCAGTGTTCTGTTCTAATACCAGAGGTATGTAACAAAACTTGGGATGAATTTTAAAATCACTGGAACATTTCTTTGGTTCTGTAATCAGCATTTATTTTACTTCTAATTTTTCAATGATGTCTTGGATTATTGAAGTGGATCCAACATGCTCAGATTGTGAACTTGAGCAGCCTGAATTTGCCCCCAAAAAATGCTATTCTAAAATATTTTCAAATTAGTTACTTGTTGTAATGTCCCTGTACAAGTAAAGTCTGATAAAAGCAAAACTACTTACTTCATGTTTGAATCAGGACAGCTACATACTAAATGACTGGGAATGCTGAAGGAACATTTTGTACTTGGATCAGAATGTCTTTGTATTGGGAGTCATAAAATGAATTTATGTTTACAAATCAGAATTAATTTTATTAATTTCTTGAAGAGTTAAGATACCATGTAACGTTTGATGACCATTAGAATTTGATAGGATTTAATGCCAATTTCAGAAACCTCAGAAGTTTGAGGTACTGAGGGGATAAATGTGTCCATTTCGGTTTTTGAAACCAAATAGGAAAAATTGCAATTCAGAAACTGACTGCTCAATCTTACTTTGCCAACCTTTGTCTACCTCAAAGAGTCAGCAATATTGGGATGATTTGCTCCCCAGATACATTAGCTTATTTTGCAAATTTGGTGTTTGAGTTTTTAAATGTGCATGTGACATCTAGTGGCAAAGCATTAAACTGCACCAGACTTTAATTGCATAAATTACTTGCGATAGTTTGAGTCCTTAGGCTTTATGTAATATAGCACATACAACCAATAGAAGAACTTCAGGAATTTTCAGCCAAATTCTCTGAAACTTCCTTTTGGAGAAGGAAGTGTAAACATTGATTTGTATGAAGTACAAATAACCTTATTTAAATTCTTTAAAGACAGACACAGTTTATTTATGTCTCGCAGTCTGACCAATTTTTTTTTGGCCTTACTATCTCACTTTAGACGTCAATTGGAACTTCCGCATTTCCTTAATTTTAACGCGGCCTATCTTAATCTTTTACCAAACTATTCCAAACTTTCAATGTTTGGTTTGGAAGAGTGTGGTTTCGTCGTCATGTTCTGAGATTTGTTTCAAGGGGGAACTTTAAGCAATGTTCTTTTTATCTTAGCTCTTTTTCGCATAAGAATAGCTTTATGTAACCCAAAAGCCGCAATGTTTGATAAGAGGCAAAGCACAGTTCTTATCTCTTCACTGTCAGTTCAGGACTTGAACACCAAAACCTAGGCTGATATTTCTTGTGCGGCTTTGAACAAGTGTTTGGAATATGGAGGTGTCATCTTTTAGAACATAGAACATAGAAGAATACAGCACAGAACAGGCCCTTTAGCCCTCGATGTTTGAAGTGACATGTTAATCTAGAGCCTTAATTGTTCTCTTGCGTAGGTGTTGAAGATCCAGTGGCACTATTTTGAAGTAAAACAGGGGAATTATATGCATCACACCCCTCCCCACCCCCAGGCTCTCTCAATCTAGGTCCATATTTATTCCTCAATCAATGTCTCAAAAAACAAAGTTTATGCGAACTTGCTGTGGGCAATTTGGCTGCCATGTTACCTACATTACAACAGTGACTGACTGCACTCCCCAAAAGTATATGATTGACTACAGTGTGGTTTGAGCTGTCCTAAGGTTGTAAAAAGGTGCTTTATAAATACAGTCTTTCTTTCTTCATTTTAGAAGACTGGATGGTTCAAATGTATACTAAACAACATGGGGGTAGTTTTAACTTTGTGCCAATGTACAATGGGCAGTACTGCCTGCCTGCTTAGTGGAAATGTTAATGGTGAGAAATACATAAAAGGCAGCTGATTCAACAGTGCTTGTATGAATTATCACAAAGTCAGTCATTTTGTGTAGATCTGGGATTGATTTTTCAATGTTGCAATGATTTATCCTTGAATGTTTGTTCAGAGGAATACTTTGTGTTGATGAGGATACAAATGTTCTGTTTAAAATATCAATTAGTTCCATATTAGGTTGGCTCTAAATAGGAATTGCTACAAAGCAATCATTATGCATTCCCAAGATAGAAAACAGATACTATCATTAAATCTTAGTGACCCTCAAAGAATAAGATATACACAAAATGATCAAAAATAATGCAGAGAAAGTAAAATCAGTAAAAATAGTAAGGGAGCTGTAAAGTAATAACATTCTTTTTCAAAGTTAAGAGATAATGGGAACTGCAGATGCTGGAGAATCCAAGATTCCTCTACATTGGGGAAACCAAGCGGAGGCTTGGGGACCGCTTTGCAGAACACCTCTGCTCGGTTCTCAATAAACTGCACCTCCCAGTCGCGAACCATTTTAACTCCCCTCCTCCCCCGCCCCCACCACGCACCCCCCCCCCCCATTCTTCAGATGACCTGTCCATCATGGGCCTCCTGCAGTGCCACAATGATGCCACCCAAAGGTTGCAGGAACAGCAACTCATATTCCGCTTGGGAACTCTGCAGCCCAATGGTATCAACGTGGACTCCACCAGCTTCAAAATCTCCCCTTCCCCCACCGCATCCCACAACCAGCCCAGTTCGTCCCCTCCCTCCACTGCATCCCAAAACCAGCCCAGCCTGTCTCTGCCTCCCTAACCTGTTCTTCCTCTCACCCATCCCTTCTTCCCATCTCAAGCCGCACCTCCATTTCCCACCTACTAACCTTATCCCACCTCCTTGACCTGTCCGTCTTCCCTGGACTGACCTATCCCCTCCCTACCTCCCCCACCTATACTCTCCTCTCCACCTATCTTCTTTTCTCTCCATCTTCGGTCCGCCTCCTCCTCTCTCCCTATTTATTCCAGAACCCTCTCCCCATCCCCCTCTCTGATGGGTCTAGGCCTGAAACGTCAGCATTTGTGCTCCTGAGATGCTGCTTGGCCTGCTGTGTTCATCCAGCTCCACACATTCTTTTTCAAGCTTGTGCAGTAATACCACTCTCTTCATCAGTTATTTGTTTCACTAGAATTGTTGGCATTTCACTTTTATATAAGAAAATCCCAACAGCATTGCCACCTGTACTACTCAAAACTCTGCATTTAGTCAGTGAGAGCTTGCTGGTTTACATCATTAAGAAAAGACATTTTGGGAATGATATAGTTTTAACTCTTTCCAAATATAACAGCACCTGATAGCACAGTATCAGAACGACTCCATAGCCACATACAATACAAGACAAACACAGAAGGAGAGATGACACAACAAGCCATTTGCCCCACTAATGTGGTGCGGAACATGACAGCAAATTAAAGTAATCCCTTCTGCCTGCCTGTGGAATACTTACATATTGCCTTAGTATAGACTTTTGTTAATGCGTTACATTATACTATTGGGAACGCTCAGAATAATTGATATTGGAGGCATGACTAGAAATGCAATATATTTTAAGAGCTAAAGGAAAATCATCGTAAAAATTTTGAATGCTGAAGGGGAATATTATTAAGCTAGCTGTCTCATGCTACTGTACAGTGACGAGTGTTCACAACTAATAGGTTGCTGTCATTCAGCTTAAAAATGTGTTCTGCCCATCACAGATGGCTAATGTGGTTTATTTGTACAATGGCAGGTATGTAAGTCATTCATCCCTAAGACTGATGGATCATATCAAACAGCATGTCTGTCCAGCGATTCGCAACAATCAATGTGCTGACTGTTGCAAATGTGAGTCATTTGGGTACACTCAACATTAGATGTGATTCTGATATGGATAATCCTGACTTTACAAAGAATTACACTGACACAACCTATTTATGATTCAATCCGGCTGACAGTTACTTATGCAGCTTCTAATGCAGACGTGTTAATGCACAGGGACCTGTTCTTTGCGGACCAGAAGGACTCGTGCAGACACTGTCTTTTTCAACTCCACAACAGGTGATAACTATTTGCTTGTTCATTCCTGTGGGCAATGTCCTGACAAACCAGGTGGCTTGACTCTAATTAATTTGAAGTTCTTAAAACAGCCTGAGAGTTAACTGCCAGTCATTTAATTAGTGTACTCTCCGTGGCAAGTCCTTAACTATTGAGTCCATTTGCCAAGCCACAGAACTCCCCTCTCATGTGGTGTAAATCTTACTTTTCCCTTTGAATGTGGATCTTTGTCCTAATAAGTGCAAGATGAAAGGCTTCAATGATATGTCTCTTTTTTTTATTTCAACAATACTCAGGTTCTGTATTACCAAACGTTTATTTTGGCTTTTGTAACCAAAACAAAGGTGCAGACGTGATAGCAGCAGAGAATGGCAATCTTTGACTGTCTCTTCATTATCACAGTGGCTGCACCTTACACGGACTTAGTCAATATGGATAGCAACTTCCATAACAGCAATCACACTGGGAGATGAAAGTAATGCCTTTCAAGTGATCTCTGTGTGTGGGGACCCATTGTAGCTAGACTATTATGAACTTTTGAAAGAATTGACAGTGATTTTAATTAAAATAAGTCCAAAGCATTGATGGATAAAATAGAAAAGATTCCACTTGTGTAAGCTGGGATATTGTTCTTTTGGAGGAAGTTTATCCTGTATCCTCATGCTCCTTGCTGGTGCTGAATTCCTTGATCAAAAAAAAGTATTCTTTCTCAGCAGAAATATTGCTCACCTTGATAAACAATCCAAGTTTAGTCGCTACAATTACTAAGTCATCAAAAACTAAGAAAAAAGTAACACACAAAAAAAATAAGCATTATTTCTCTCCAAGTGTATAATGAATTGAACTATTTGTATTCACGCTAATTACTAAGAATCACAAATTGGTATATTGGTGAAGAAAGTATTAGTTTCAATTACTGAATATTCCATTGCTTTATTGAAATATTTAATTTCCAAAGTATTTACAGATTTTTGGACTAAATTGCCGAATGAATGATAAAACTAGCCAATCTTTGTAACATAACCTCTTCTTTTTAACGTGCGATATAAGGAAAACCCTGATTCAAGCATAATGTTGACTTCAGCATGTTGATGAAGTCATTGGAATTTATCAGGATTTGACTTGATTAGTGATTCAGGTTTAGACTTCTGATTTACCAAACTGACAGTCTGAACCTGTAATCAGATGCTTTGGGAATTATAATTCAATCTCTAGTACTTGAGTAATAACAAGCTATGGCATTCAGTTTCTGCTCTGTAACCACTTTGAAGAAAATTGTGTCCAGATTTATGTTTACTTTATGGAACACTTTTTTTTGTCAATTTTTCATGGATCCTAGCATGGGAATCTTTTTGTACCCATGTGTGCACATTCAGGTGACATTTCCTTTGCGTTAGTCATTGATCAACTCTCTCTTTCTACTTCATCTCAGTAATAACAAAATCTGTTCCCTCTGTATGACCAGCATGATATTTCAGTGCTAATTGCCTTTTAATACCTCTTGAATTGAGAATGATCATTTCATGCCAATTGGTTCCAATCTTTAATCAGTGATCTAAATTTGAGTTTGATTGAACTGCCTGAAATAATCTCGTAGGGTTTTCATAACCAAGAAAACGAAAACAGTATTCATAAGCATCATAGGACTTGAGGCATGGGCAGGCCCTTTGCTCTTTTTCAGCTTGTTCTATCATTCAATAAAACTGCAGCGCTGAGTTGATTGTGGTTTCAACTCCACTTAACTGTCTATCATAACAATCTCCATCTTCAAAGGGAGATCTCTTATTTTAAAAATCTCTGTTCACTGGTTTTAGTCTTCTCCACAAGTAGAAACATCTTCCTGGTGTCTAAGTCCCCACAGGATCTAATGAATTTCACCACCAGTTTGCATAATATTCAGATCCATGTCCCATAATTAAATCAGAAGCATTGGAATCCAAACCTATAACCATTGTATGATATAGCTAGTTAAGAAATGTAAAGCAAACTCATTAGCAGTGTAACCTATTGAAGATGCAAGAAGAGTTTCCTTCTAAAACATCAGAAAGGTCATCAATGCTGTACTCCAGTCGAGTTGTATGCACACTCATGATTAGGCATTCCTAAGCTCACTGCCCTGACTTTGTCACATGATCTCTTTGAAGAGGCTGCCATACGCCCAGATGAACATTGGCAAACTGTTGCTCCTCACCGGAAATGTGATGTATAGCAGCCACAAAACTGAAATATTTGTGGCACATAGCCAGCATGGCTGTACTCCCTTACGCAATCCATTCTCATGTCTTAGGTTTTGCTTAATAACCATGTCACATTCTTGTCCTTATCCTAGCCCCGTCTAAACCCCCTTTATAAGTCACCACTACTATCCCCATTGTACCTTGTCATTTGTGCAGTAGGAGTTCATCACATTCAGGCAAGCAAGCAGACAATTCCAAACTTGCTTATTTATAAGCAGTCAGCAGAAATAAATACAAACAAGATGAATTGAGGCAGCACTTCTTGCCAAAATTTTTAATGCAAATGTTAGCATCTTCATCACCAATTGTACAGTCCACAATGAGAGCTGATGCAGCAGACCACTTATTGAAATTGAATTGAGTTTCAATCAGGTCCTGTCTGACTTGCAGCCTCTGACACAGCTGAGCTCTACCATAGACAAGCTGAGCTTCATCCTTCCTGGTATCCTGGTCTTCCTCATTAGAAGTCCGCTCCTATTTTCTCCCAGCTTCTCAGCAATTTTTTCTTTTTGCTATATCCAATTTGTGGGGAGCACAGCATGCCAGGATGATGCAGCATACTCCTGGATAATTTTGGAAAGACTGCTGTTTTCCCCCACCCCACCAACATCCCAACCCAGTTCCCTTTTGCTTGAACTGGTCTTGTGGCCAGTGGAACGATATCCTCGGCAGCTCAACTGTCTGTTCCATCAGAGGCACTTGTCAACATGTGGGCAGCATTGTATCTGTCATTTGCTTTAGTTGGGGACTTTTACAGTGGTATCATAAGCCTAGGCTGTAATGGATTAACTCTCCTCCCCCCACTAACCCAACTTGTAAGCTTATAGATCTCCTGGACATGAATCGATTGGAAACTCTCTTTTATTGATGTATTTGGCATGTTGTGGAATGGCTTTATGACCTTTTTCACAGGGAAAGGAAATAAATCACTTGTGATCTTGTGCAGATGGTATTGGTCACTGTCCTACTGTGTTTGTGGGAGCATGAATGAGAGATCCCACAGAAATCACTTGTCAGTCTCTGGAATGAGCCAGTTATACAGAAATTCAGAACAGTAGTCACCTTCATGTCCACCAGGATAGGAAGGTCTCCCAATCTGTCTGCCCCCTTGCTGTGCTCCTGCATCCAATACAGTTCTGTCAGTGTCTTGGAGCATACACAACATGCACTGAAACTGCAACCCACTCATCTGCTGGAAGCTGAGTCTAGGTTGGGAAAAAAAACCTGGGACCTCCTCCTACCCCGAACCATCAAGTGCCTTGTGGTTGCCACTTCTACATCATCTGGTTGTTCTTTAGCTTCCGTGAGGCCTCCTGACCATAGAATCTAAGGTTGTCCTTGTTTTACCACCGGCCACCGTGACCAGCATCCCACTGGCTGGTTACAAGTCTCTCTTAGTGGAAGTGACCTCTGCTGAACACACATAACAAAGAAATCCTTCAACAGGCAAACCCTGCAGTTGAGGGCTGCTCACATTCCACCCAGTGCAACATGCAGTACCCCAATAACACAAATCATGTCTCCATCATTCTCGCTGCTTCAACCTCAACATGTGCACTAACTTGAAGGTGCGATGCTGGCTGAATGAGTAACACATTACATCAGAAAAGGAAGTGCCTGCTGAGCACCAAACCACTTCCCATCCTAGACCCACATCAATTGCTCAACTTCTTCTCTTTGTATCCAGCACAAACCATCATACTCGCACGATTACGTGAAGATCTCCATCTCAGTGTCCTTGAGGGGCCTCTTGTAATGGCTCACCATCAGCCTGCATCTGTCTTTTTTTTGAAGTCATGGCATCTCACTGCAGCTTGTAGCAAATGTTCAGTTTGCAATGACCAATGCACTTGCCTCCAATCAGTATTCAAACCGTAATTCCATTCGCACTGCATTACAATGATTTCAGTGCCCATGTGCAAATTAAAGATAGCTGGTGTGTGCAAGTGCCTGCTTCATGTATTTGGCCTAATTGTATCCCAGCATTCAGGAGACAAGGAACCCATTCTTTTGCCTAACCAGCCAATGCTGCCTTCCCCAAATGAATGTTAACAGTCATTTTCCAAATGTGTGTCTTGCATTATTGTAGCCATGTCCCTTTAGTGCAAAGGACAATGTCCATTTGGCCTATTTTCCCCATGTGGAGACCCACCACATCCAATTTCATCTCTGACTGTGTGTCTCCCTGCCCCTGAGTCCCTACATTGATTCTTAATGATATCCACCCTCTTCCTCTATATGCCCCCCACCCATTTGAGGCTACAGTGATAGTAATTGCTACTAACTCCCACCCCCACACCATAGCCTACCATGTCCGCTGACGTTCTGCGTATCCTGCATATAACTTCTCGTTATTGCATTTGTTCTCACCTGAACTATTGCCTCTGCTTTTCCCTCCCAATCATTTTAATGAGGATGCCACTGTTAATGAGGATTTAACAAGCTTTTAATCCGTCAATTAGCAACTCAGTGCTGTCTAGTCAGAATCTCTCCTCATCCGTAAACAAATGCATTAAAGATGCTCCTGACATTCCGATGGGCCTCGCTGGATTCCTCATGTACTTCTACCATAAAACCCACCGTAGCCACCATAAATCCTCATTAACAGTACACCTCATTAATATTCAGCTTTCTATGGAGAAAATTCAACACGAAACCTAGAGCAGGTAACTGGTGAATTCATATCGCTGCGAGCTACAACCTGAAGTTACTCATCACCAAATAGATCTCCGGGTACAATTTGCAGGCACCTCTCTCACATGGGTATTGCATCCAAAATCTTCCCAAATCTCAAGACCATCATCCATGCAAACCACATTGGTTCCTGGCATTGAAAGGCAGTCGCATTGCAGGGACCATAGCCAACATTGCTAATAAGGCTCTGCCTATTGTGGTTTTTTAAAGTTTGGTTGATTTGATCTTCTTATAAGACGATCCAAAGTTAATAAAACATGTGGTTGGCCATATCAGGAACAGGGTAAAACAATGACATTTTATGTTGGAAGCTTTGGAGTTGTGGGACTAAACAAACAGTGAACTCTTCCCATCTTAGTCGTAACACTACCTCTTGACTGAAGTAGGTAGTGAAATTTAATCCTTTATTGGTAATGGGAAGTGAGAGAAACTTCACTTGACAAATGCTATGTCAACTATTATCATATACACTTTTTTTAATGGTTCATTTTCCAAAGTATCTTTTATCTTGCCTGTTATCATCTCTACTGGTGTCCAATTACATCCTTTCTTTTGTTTTCCTGTTTTATTAGGTCTGCTTATATTCATTGTATAATAACCCAAGTTTTTAAAATTAAAATCTAGTAATAGCAACTAGGCACCTCTTTCTTTTGAGACAAAATAGTTTAATCCACTTAGAAAGTTATGATAGGCTGTATAATAACCGGTGTTAAATAGCTCATACTGCAGCAATGCAATAAACCAAGGGAGTCATATGGTTCATCAGTGTCTTGTTTTTGCTGTTTTTCTAAAGCTGCCACTTTTTTGCAATTTAGAGATTAGACTGTTTGTTTTCCCCAAGCTCAGCAACTACCATCCAAAGCAGTATAAATCATTGTTCTAAAGTTTAATGAATTGTAAATGTTGGACCTCATTACTGTACCAAATACATCATGAATTTAATGATGGCCAAGGGTCAGGATTTCAAATAGATATATTACTTGTACAGCTCACTTGAAGTTATTCACCAAATTTACAACACTGATAAAGATAACATATGAGAGGCAATGTTTCTTTACTGAAAAAGGCTTTGACATTGTCAAGAACTTTTCATGTTGTGACGAACGACAAGAAATTGTCTTATCAAATAATGATGTGAATTACTTCAATCTTATCTAATGGGTTAGTGTCAAAGATTTACATAGAGTAGATTACTGCACTAACATAAATATGATTGGCATTAATGTTCCCCCGAGCTCTCTATCAGGTCCTTTACAAGTTCTTTGTTATATTAATGACCTCAGAAACCTGCTCTCAGTCTAAAGTCTGTTTGTTTGTCCTTCGATAACTCCATTGTGTAATATCACCAAAAATCTTTAGCATCTTTTCAGTTAATGTTTCTGGGTGAACATGAACCATGTAAGATGTATATATCCGAGACATAGCTATAAACTTAGCACCTTTTTAACATGTTTTATTTTTGGTCATTAACATTTTGTTTAATTTGAAATAATCCAAATAATAATTTATAAGGATTATAAATATTCAGTCACCCTTGAAGTGGTGTTGCCAAGTATAAAAAGGTACTGGGATGCTTGATGTTGATAGCTTTAAAAAAAAATGCTATGAGCATTG
Organism: Stegostoma tigrinum; assembly: GCF_030684315.1. NCBI lineage: Eukaryota > Metazoa > Chordata > Chondrichthyes > Orectolobiformes > Stegostomatidae > Stegostoma > Stegostoma tigrinum. The sequence continues at coordinate 25,427,361 of NC_081382.1, forward strand.
CTAGTTAATTCACATGTTTATGGCAGCAGAGATCTCAACATCTACTCAGTAACTCGTGAGGAAACTTGGACAATGTCTCCCCTTGCTGTCAAAATCAAGTCAAAAGAATATATCCCACAAGTTTAAAAATAAAAACCATTGAATGTAGGAAGTATTCTTGCTCACTTACTTTCTGTTGGCATCAAAGCTCTCCAAGTCTTTATTTTTTTTTTGTGTGTGGTGTGCATTTGGATGCAATTAAATGATAGATGGACAGTACAGATGTGCGGATTGGATGTTTCAGAAAAGTCATGTGGGTTACTGATCTTGGATGTTTCTCAGACAGGCACCAAAATACAAGATTTAAAAACTAGAAGAACTTGTGGATGCGGTAAATCAGAGGCAAAAATAGAAATTGCTAGAAATGCTCAACAGGTCTGGCAACATCCATGCAGTTCTGAGAAAAGGTCACTGGTCCCAAAACATTTAACTCTGATTTCTCTCCACAGATGCTGCCATACTGTGGTGTTCTTTTTTCCTGAAGAAAGGTCCCGACCTGAAATGTCAATTTTCCTTCTGAGATTTTGCCAGGCCTGCTGTGTTCCTCCAGCTCCACACTGTTGTCTCTGACTCCAGCATCTGCAGTTCTACTATCTCTGAGATATGAAGCTGCTGCATTGGCCAGAGTTGTATGTTTTTCTATAGCTCACAAGTTATAAAGGCCAGACTGAAAAGCAAGTTCAGGCACTGTTAAACCAGCCATGATCGTATAGAATGGCGAGAGCCGAGTCAAACTCCAATGACCCATTCTTTCTCCAAATTCTTAGGAGTCAAATGAAGAATGTATATCTGTTTTATTTATGCATGGGATGTGGTTGTCACTGGCTAGGCAGGCATTTATTGTCCCTCTCTAGTTGCCCTTGATAAGTTGGGGGTGAGTTGCAGCCTTGAACTGTTGCAGTCCACAATGTGTAGGACTACCCACAGTGCTGTGTGAGGGAGGGAGTTCCAGGATTTTGGCGCACTAATAGTAAACAAATGGCAATGTGCTTTGAAGGTAGTTGGATCATGAAACATGGACTCTTCACACCTCATCCTTACTCATAAAGCAAAATCCTGATCTCAGCGAGCTGTTTGGCTTGCTTGTAAAGTTGAGCCCTTCCACCCATAAGGAAGAGGACGATAGGGTGAGAGGAAGGCAAATCAACTTGCGTTGTTCTTTGGGATCATTCGTTTTGTTTAGGAGAAGCATTAGTTCAGGCTTTGGTATAGACTTTTCTGTCCTGCCCTCCTCTGGGGAATGGTCCATGTCGTAAGAGAGAAATTATTTCTTTCTTAGAAACTTAAAAACAGTGAAAACCTTGCAGTATACAATCCGTCATTTTAGAAAAATGTAAAACTGACTAACAGTTTTTCTAATAAGCAGCACATTAAAAGAAAAATCATCCATTGGTGTGATTTTTTTTTTCTAAAATACATGAACTGTACTTCCCACCAATAAAAGGGTGTAATTGTCAGGTTGGCTTATAGGTACCACTATATTAACAGGAAACAATTCTTCCTGCGAGTCCGTCAACCCACATAATTGCCAATTCTTCACACTATTCATGAATTTCTGGGCTTCTTAAAGTCAGTAACATCTAAAATCCAGCAATGTAATCCCAATAACAAATTAAGCCTCCCTTAATCATCAGGGTTTTGCATTTTTATATAACTGTCAAATGTCCTGAAGATACATAATCAAAAAGTGCTGAGACAAAACAGCAGCATTAGATGATTTGGGTTAAATCTGGGCCAAACACTTTTTTTAAAGGATATTAAAGAGGGATTGGATTTTGGGAAAGAATTATGGAACTTGGGGCTGAGGAGGCTGAAAATATGGTGACCAATGGTATGTGAAATGTAGAAGTCTGGATTATGGCTCGTTGTCATGGCTACAGGATATAACAAAAATGTGAAGAAGCAAATGATAAATGATTAAAATGCAAAACTGTACATTTTTAAAAATTGAGGCATGCTGACAAATATGCAAATGATTCCTCAGTAAGAATTGATCCAGATATGAATATAATGGGCTGAATGTTACTGTATTTTGCCAAAGAGTCATTTTATTCAGTTTCATGAAGGATTTTTCTCTGCGGAGCCTGAGTTTTTTTTGCCATTGGATCTTCCCAAGCTGATATCATTAACTATTTACCTTCAACCTTATTTGTGCTGTCTTGTCAAAAGGCTATCACAATTCTCCTGCTGACCACTGCTGGGATGTCCCAGGATGTATTGGTATTCTCATTGATACCATCTTTAAAAGGCCACTGTGCCTAGTGAATTACTCGGTTCATTCACAGCCGCCCTACATGGATCATGATATTTTGCTCTGGGTGTGCAGATAAGGTGAAGTTGATACCCCACTTTGGAGACAGGCTCCTGGAGGTTTGGTAGGTGGAGTGATGCTGTGGAGGGATGTCCTCTTTGCAATGATTCAGAACCTGACATCACAGCACCAGACTCTTGAGAGCCTGGCCTGAGGCTGGATGTGATCTCGGCCATAAGAAGGATCACTTAGCTGTGTAGGAGGAAAGTTTTTAATGACCATCACCACTCTGCCAGGGTAGCAGCCACTATTTATTTTTCTGCTACCACATACCCACTAAATCTCTGCCACCACACACATGGATTTCATCAAAGCTTATACTCTACCACTTTGGAGTCAATATATTCCCTCACCCCACCCAAATCACCCCACACCACAAACCTGCATGGTCTCTGTGCTGCCCACTGAATTAGTCAGGGTATCTCATCACTTTTTCCTCCACTTGCACCAACACTAAATCTACTGACACGTTTTCATCTTGCTCAATGAGCTACAGCCTAGTCCAAACTGAGAGCAGATTGTGTCTGTCTGTTCCTGTGCCCATAGTAGAATGCTGCTGCACAGACCGTCTTAGCTGCTCAGGGATAAGTGGGAACTGCCAACGCTGGAGTCTGAGATAACACTGTGTAGAGCTGGATGAACACAGCAGGCCAGGCAGCATCAGAGGAGCAGGAAAGCTGACGTTTTGGGTGTGGTCCCTTCAGAAATGGGGGAGGGCAAGGGGGCTCTGAAATAAATTGCGGGGCGGGGGTGGAACAGGTTAGACTGTGAATAGTGGAGCAGCTAGGTGGAGAGACAACAGAGATCAAGGAGGTGGGGATGAAGCTAGTGGAGGTGGGGGTTAGTCAGTGAGGTGGGAGGAGCAGATAGGTGGGAGAGAAGATGGACAGGTCAAGAAGGTGGGGATGAGGGGATGCTGGTCTTGGGATGAGGCTGGGGTTGGAGAGACTTTGAAGTTCACAAAATCCACATTGAGACTATTTAGTTGTAGGGTTCCAAGGCAGAATGAGGTGCTGTTCCTCTAGTTTTCAGATGGCATCATTGTGTCACTGGAGGAGGCCCAGGATGGACATGTCATCCAAGGAGTGGGAGGGGGTGTTGAAGTGGTTCACGACTGGGAGGTGGTGTCGTTTGTCGCAAACCAAGCATAGGTGTTCCACAAAACGATCTCTGAGCCTTCACTTGTTCTCCCTGATGTAGAGGAGGCCACATCAGGAACAGCGGATACAATACACCACAGTAGCAGATGTGCAAATGAACATCTGTTTAATTTGGAAGGTTTACCTGGGGCCTGGGATGGAGGTGAGGGGGGAGGTGTAGGGGCAGGTGTAGCACTTCCTACAGTTGCAGGGAAAGGTACCGGGGTGGTGGGGCTAGTGGGGAGTGTGGACCAGACCAGGGAGTTGCGGAGAGAGCACTGCCTCTGGAAGGCATAACATCCTTCCTAGTGGGGCTCGGATTGCAGGTGGGCAAAAAGTGAGGGGTTGAATTCAGAGGTTAATGGGGTGGTATGTGAGGACAAGGGGAATTCCCATCTTTTTGTTTTTATTGCAGGGAGGGGCTGTGAGGGCTGAGGTGCAGGAAACGCAAGAGATGCAGTGGAGGGTGTTTTTGACCGCCGTGGAGGGGAAATTGGGATGTCCGGGAGTGGAACACGTCATCTTGGGAGAGGATGCGGCGGGGATGGAGGATTTGGGAATCGGGGATGGCCTTCTTGCAGGAAAGTGGGTGAGAGAAGGTATATTCTAGGTAGCTGTGGGAGTCAGTGGGCTTGAAGTGGATTTCAGTTTCCAGGTGGTTACCAGAGATGGAAACAGGGGTCCAGGAAGTGGGGAGAGGAATCGGCGATGGTCCAGGTTAATTTAAGGTTTGGGTGAAAGGTGTTGGTAAAGTTGATGAACTGTTCGAGCTCCATTGTGGGAGCATGAGGCAGCGCCGATGCAGTCATTGATGTAGTGGAGAAAGAGGTGAGGGAAGGGTCTAGGCCCGAAACGTCAGCTTTTGTGCTCCTGAGATGCTGCTCGGCCTGCTGTGTTCATCCAACCCCACACTGTTATCTTCCCTGCAGAAGAGGGACTGTTCCATGTATCCTACGAAGAAGCAGGCATAGCTTGGGCCCATGTGGGTACCAGTGGCCACCCTCTTTGTCTGTAAGAAGTGGGAGGAATTGAAGGAGGAGAGGTTAAGGGTAAGGACGAGTTCAGTCAAGTGGATGATGATGTCTGTCTAGAGGGACTGGTTGGGACTGCGGGAGAGGAAGAAGCAGAGGGCACTTTAGGCCATCTGTCTGGGGAATGCAAGTGTACAGGGATTGGACATCCATAATGAAGATGAGGTGTTGGGGACCAGGGAATTGGAAGTCTTCGAGGAGGTAGAGGACGTGGCTGGTGTCCCAGATGTAGGTGGGAGTTCCTGGACGGGAGGGGAAGGAGGGAGAAAATTGAATCGAGATAAGTGGTGATACATTCAGTGGGGCAGGAGCAGGCAGAAACAGTGTGCCAACGAGGGCAATTGGGTTTGTGGATTTTGGGAAAGAGATAGAAGTGGGCAGTGCGGGGTTAGGGAATGATGAGGTTGGAGGCAGTGGGTGGGAGCCTGAGGTGATAAGGTTACAGATGGTCTAGGAGATGTTTTGGTGGTCATGATCAAGGGGGCGGTAGGAGGAGGTGTCGGACAGCTGGTGCCTCAGCGATGTAAACATCAGTGCGCCACACCACAACTGCACCTCCCTTGTCCGCTGGTTTGGTAATGAGGTTAGGGTTGGAGCTGAGGGCTGGACGTTCTGTCGGGGAGGAGGTTGGAGAGGTTGAGGCGATCGTGGCAGCAGTTGGAGATGAGGCCTACAGAGGGTAGGAGGCCTGAGCTGCTGGCTTGTTCTAAAGAGCAACACTGAATTTCAGTGCTGTCCACATCAGCCATATTGTCCACTTCAACTCTCACTTGGGAAGGTGTACAAACTGCTTTGTTATTGAAGGCAGTCATCCTGAAAAGGTTATGTTGATGTCAACTGGCCCCACAAATCCTATCGATAACACAATTGCAGTCAAAGTCCTACTAATCTGTTCTATCTGCCTAAAGTAATTTTATAACCTGACTGAATTTAGTTGTACGTATTGATATCTTTTAGGCTAGAGCTGCAGAAACAGCAAGGCCTCAGAATTAATTCTAACCTGAAAACAAGAACATTTAAGGAAACGTTTTGTGGACGTATCTATCAGAAGATCAAAACTCAAAGGAGAAAAAAGATTTGGAAGGACAATGACTCTGTATGCCCATCAAAATCATGCTTAATTATTCTACAAGCTGCAGCCAGAGAACTTTATTTAGAAATACAGAAGAAAATGCTTGGTATTTTAGACCATGAAAGGTGGGAGAACAGCCTTTATTCTAACCAGGGCAGATGCAAGAAAACACTCTCGCAACTTCTGGGAATCCCTGGAAGTGGTGGTAGTCACTATTTAATTGTTAGTGAAGGTGGAAAATCCCAGTGAGCAGAGGTACCATATTATAAAAAACCTTTTCAAAAAAAAAGTTGAAGTAGCTTTTCAGGATAATTCAATACAGTATCTCAGAAATACAAAGTTTTTAACAAAATAACTGGCAAATTCTGCAACAATGTTCTTGTACAGAAATCAACAAACTTTACAATAATTCAATCTAAGATAGCATTACATAATCATGCTCAAGGACTAGCCGATTACAAACAATCCTGCAATGATACAGATTTTAAACAAGTTGACAGTAATAAGATTCTTCACATTTAGAATAAATGGAAAAAGACCATATTGAATACTAGCAGATTGAAAGTTGGAGATGGACTTTGCAAAATACAAAATTTTGACAGTGCGGAGATGACTGTTCTTAAGATACAGCTTTGTCTCAATCAGCTGCGAAGTGCAGAGGTAGCGCACAGTTTTAAAGAGTTACAAAGACCTTAATATGGCATAGCAATCTCCTTTTTTTTTTAGGAAAGATAACCAACTGGATTTGGAAGAGGATTTGGTGAACTCCATGAACCAAGATTTTACAGAACTTGTGTTAATGGACATCCTGTTAGATTTTAAGATCGATACAAATACTAAGGTCACTGTACTCTCACACCAGTTGATGGTGGCTGGAGGGAAAACAGCCACAGCCTACAGAGATGAGACTACATGGCGTAGGGGGAATGACTTTGAAGAACACTGACACTACAAGTTTCTCTGCAACCAAGGAATGCCAGAGTTGAAAAATGTTTTATGATTCACAATCAACACTCATGTTATCCGTAGCTTTCTTAAGAACACAAAAGGAGTCACACCAGTTCCAAGAGAATAGCTAGTCCAGAACCATACAGTTGTTGAAACATTAATCTGTGGGTGACCAGCTGGTCAAGGGGCAACCAGCAGAAGATTTAATTTGGACTCCTAGAATCATGGAAGGAGCCCAAAAATTTTTTTTCCTTTTTAAGGAATCACATGTCGACCTCAAAACATTTCGAAGGGCTGAGAGTCTGGCCACCTGAGGGAGGTTCAATCAAAGTCACCAAGAACAAGAGGTGGTAAGGAAGATCCGTTACCTTCATAGTTAGTGGATTCGAGTAAAGGAACAGGAATATTTTACTGCAGTTACAGAGGGGCGAGGAGAGACCACACCTTGAATATAATGTGTAGTTTTGGCCTTTTTTCTTCTGAGAGAATATTGTTGCTATAGCATGAGAGAAGTGAAGCTTTACCAGACTGGAAGCAGAGCCTAGTGGGGAAGACAGTAGACCAACACTGGCAGGAGTTTCTGGGTGTAATTGAGGACACAGTACAGGGGTTCATCCCAAGGAAAAGAGATTATCCGGGGTGGGATTAGACAGCCATGGCTGACAAAGGAAGTCAGGAAATATATCAAAGAAAAAGAGACAGCCTATAAAGTGGCCAAGAGCACTGGGAAATCAGAAGATTGGGAAGGCTACAAAAACAGACAGGATAACAAAGAGAGCAATGAGGAAGGAGAGGATCAAATATGAAGGTAGGCTAGCTAGTAATATTAGAAATGATAGTAATACATAAGAAACAAATGAGAGGCAAAAGTAGATATTGGGCCACTCCAAATTGATGCTGGAAGGCTAGTGATGGGAGACAAGGAAATAGCTGAAGAACTTAAGTACTTTGCATCAGTCTTCACAGTGGAAGACATGAGTAGTATGCCAACAATTAGGAGAGCCGGGGGCAGAGTTGAGTACGGTAGGCATTACAAAAGAGAGAGTGCTAGAAAAGCTTAAATGGTCTAAAAATTGATAAATCTCCTGGCCCCAATGGGCTACATCATAGAGTTCTGAGGGAGGTGGCTGAGGAAATAGTGGAGGCTTTGGTCGTGATCTTTCAAAAGGTCACTGGAGTCAGGGAAAGTCCCAGATGATTGGAAAATTGCTGTTGTAACTCCCTTCTTTAAGAAAGGATCAAGGCAAAAGATGGAAAATTATAGGCCGATTAGCCTAACCTCGGTAGTTGGTAAAATTCTAGAATCCATTGTCAAGGATGAGATTTCTAAATTCCTGGTAGTGCAGGGTCAGATTAAAACAAGTCAGCATGCTTTTAGTAAGGTGAGGTCATGCCTGACAAACCTGTTAGAATTCTTTGAAGAGGTAACAAGTATGGTAGACCAGGGAAACCCAGTAGATGTTATCTACCTAGACTTCCAAAAGACCTTTGATACAGTGCCTCACGGGAGGCTGCTGAGCAAGGTGAGGGCCCATGGTGTTCGAGGTGAGCTACTGGCTTGGATTGAGGATTGGCTGTCTGACAGAAGGCAGAGAGTTGGGATAAAAGGCTCTTTCTCAGAATGGCAACTGGTGACGAGTGGTGTCCACAGGGTTCAGTGTTGGGGCCACAGCTGTTCACCTTGTATATTAATGATCTGGATGAAGGGACTGGGGGCATTCTGGCAAAGTTTGCTGATGATATGAAGATAGGTGGACAGGCAGGTAGTACTGAGGAGGTGGGGAAGCCGCAGAAAGATTTAGACAGTCTAGGAGAGTGGTCCAGGAAATGGCTGATGAATTTCAATGTGAGTAAATGAGAGGTTTTGCACTTTGGGAAAAAAGAATACAGGCATGGACTATTTTCAAAATGGTGAGAAAATTCGCAAAGCAGAAGTACAAAGGGATCTGGGAGTGTTGGTCCAGGATTCACTAAAGGTTAACTTGCAGATAGAGTCTGTGATTAAGAAAGCGAATGTAATGTTGTCGTTTATCTCAAGAGGGTTGGAATATAAAAGCAGCAATGTGCTTCTGAGGCTTTATAAAGCTCTAGTTATGCCCCATTTAGAATACTGTGTCCAATTTTTGGGCCCCACACCTCAGGAAGGACATACTAGCCCTGGAGCGTGTCCAGCGGAGATTCATTGGATGATCCCTGGAATGGTAGGTTTAGCTTATGATGAACGGCTAAGGATCCTGGGATTGTATTCATTAGAGTTCAGAAGGTTGAGGGGAGATCTAATAGAAACTTACAAGATAATGTATGGTTTAGAAGGGGTGGACGCTAGGAAGTTGTTTCTGTTAGGCGGGGAGACTAGGACCCATGGGCACAGCCTTAAAATTAGAGGGAGTAAATTTAAAACTAAAATGAGACGACATTTCTTCAGCCAGAGAGTGATGGGCTTGTGGAATTCATTGCGGCAGAGTGCAGTGGAGGTCAGGACGTTGGATGCCTTCAAGGCAGAGATCAACAAATTCTTGATCGCAAAAGGAATCAAGGGCTACGGGGAGAGTGCAGGGAAGTGGTGTTGAAATGCACATCAGCCATGATTTAAATGGCAGAGTGGACTTGATGGGCCGAATGGCCTTACTTCCACTCCTATGTCTTATGGTCTTATGTGTCAGTCCTGCATTCCCGTGAGGAGGGTTTGAATTGGTTAGGATTATATTTATTGGAACTCAGAAGTATGAAGGAGATTTCACAGAAACCTTTCAAATTCCAACTGGATGAGACCAGGTAGATGCAGGCAGTATGTTCCTGAAGGTGGGGCAGGGGGAGTCCAGAACTGAGGCCCCAGTCCAATGAAATGTCGTAAACTGTAGATGAGGAGCATTTTTTTTCCACTCAAAAAGTAGTGACCCTGTGGAATTCAGTGCTGCAGAAGGCAGTCAAGGCTAAAATATTGTGATTACAAGAAAGGTTTGGATGTAGCATTTAAGATTAGAGAGACCAAAAAAATGGGATAAAAGCAGAAGCAACCTAATAAGTTGGATGATCAGCCCCAAAAACCCAGTGAGTTGACCAGCATGGTACTTTGAGCACTGACAGCAAGGCGATACAAAACAGTCAATGCCAATGACAGAATTGGTGCTGAGTGAACAGCAACCTTATCACGATGAACATCAGAGTAGGCTGAGACTAACTACAGAGTCTGATTGGAATTTATTACTGTCTGCACCAGTGTTTTCAGGAATAGCTAGCCATCTGCACAATATCGTGTGGTGACCTGATTGTTCAAGGTATCTTGAACAATCAAAATTAGATCTTAATGCTATCAGCCAACTTATTGATGATATTAACAGTATTGCTTACCTTGTTCATTCCTTCCAGGATTAGAAAAAATCACCTTTATCGGTTGTAAGCTGTTATTTCACAGAAGCATACCCTGTAAAATTTATTAATTATTTTATTCACTTCATAAACTTCCTTTTTTCATCTCTGCAACCTTGATTCAAATCCAGCCAATACAGATGAGATGAAGGTTTTTTTCTGTCTGATGACAGTTAAGCTTACTAAGTGAAATATCGTTTGGCTTGTCTCCGTTCCTGCTCAGTACCAGCTCACTAAACAAAAATATCATCACATTTGGAAGAGTCTGTGATATTTAACACGTTCTATCCTAGTGACTTTTCCTGAGTGAACATGTGGAGATTTAAAATAAAATAAGTGCAGTAGAAGGTGTTCATCATAAGACAAAGTAATGGTTTATTATGATGTTCTATCTAGCCCACACAGTAAACTAGAGGGTTATCATAAGTACCTAAAAATTGAAAGAGTTACAAGTATTGGAAATCAGAAACAAAACCAAACTGCTGGAAAAGCTCAGCAGGTCTAGATCTGACACATTGACTTGGATTTCTCTCCACAGATGCTGCCAGACATGTTGAGCTATTCCATACCATTAGTACATGTTGTCTACTGTGACCTTTTTGTATTTTTCTTTTTTAAAACCACTGTAGAATATTCTGTATAGAAAGAATGAAAACGAGTTTGGAAAATGTAATAGCAGAGTCACAACGGAGGGATGCATGCGCCCCATCCCAAGTAAATTTTGTCGTGTTTATTTTTCTTAACAACAGATGGAGTTTAACCCTGAAAAGTGAGAGATGATTCATTTTGGAAGGACAAACTTGAAAGCAGAACACAGGGTTAACAGAAAGATTCTTGGCAGTGTGGAGGAGCAGAGGGATCTTGGGGTTCATGTTCACAGCTCCCTGAAAGCTACCACCCAGGTGGATAGAGTTGTTAAGAAGGTGTATGGTGTGTTAGCTTTCATTAATAGAGAGATTTGAGTTCCAGAGCCGTGAAGTTATGCTCCCAGCTGTACAAAAGCCTGGCTCGGCCACATCTGGCATATTGTGTCCAGTTCTGGTTGCCTCATTACAGAAGGACATAGAAGCATTGGAAAAGGTGCAGAGGAGATTTACCAGGATGTTGCCTGGAATGGAGGAAAGGTCTTACAAGGAAAGGTTGAGAGAGCTAGGGCTTTTCTCTTTAGAGTGACGAAGGATTAGAGGTGACTTGATAGAGGAGTACAAAATGATCAGAGGTATAGATAGTGGATAGCAAGAGATTGTTTTTCCCTCGGGTGGAGGTAGCTATTCTGAGGGGCATAGTTTTAAAGGTGAGTGAAGGTAGATATAGAGGAGACGTCAGAGGTCAGCTCTTTACTCAGTGTTAGGGGTGTGGAATGCATTGCCAGAGATGGTAGTGGAGTGGGCCTCATTAGGAGCATTTAAGCGGCTATTAGGAAGGGGTATGGATGATAGTATAAGTTGGGGCTGGGGGTTAGATAGACCTTAGGTTTAGGGCATAAGTTCAGCTCAACATTGTGGGCTAAAGGGCCTGTACTGTGCTGTACTGTTCTATGTTCTCTGTTAACTCTACTTCACTTCTGAATTTCACTTCTTCACTTTTCATCGTTTCCAACTAATATATAAATTTTAGAGGTCCAGATTCTGTGGAATATAAAATGATGCCACAGTCAAAATTTCTGCCACCCCCTCCCCTCCCCACCCCCCCAACCCCAACCTGGGCAGCTGTAGGCCTGTGTAGGACTTAGGATTTTGAAAATTCAAAATCCTACAACATCTATCGGTGAAAGAAAGGGCTCTGTGTGTTTTCACCATTTGCAGGGTACGTAGGAACTCATGAGCTGGAATAGGTCATTCAGCCCGTTAAGTTTGTTGACTATTCTAGATCATGATTGATCATCCATCTTCTGGGCTAATCTTATGTCCTTTAATGTTGTTACTGGTCAAAAATCTGGCAATGCTTTTTTGACTATACTTTGATCACCTATTGTGTTTTGCTGTAGAGAGTTCCAAAGATCTATCTACCCTCTGAAGAGAATCCTTTTAATTTCAATCTTAAATGGTGTGCCTCTTACTCAGACTCCTTTTGATTTTGATTCTGCCCTCTTCCAGCTAAGGGAAACATTCCTTATGGTCCTACACTGTCTAGAACATCAATGAATTTTGTAAGTTGTAGCAAGACCACCTCATTCTTGTCAACTTTAGAGAATACAAGCCAAGTGTTGACTTCACAGGACATTCCCACCATCCCAGGAATTAGTTTGGTAAATCTCCACTGCACGCCCCTTGGACAACAGCTTCTTCATTAGTTATAAGGATCAAAGCTGCATATAATACTCCAGGCATAGTGTCACCAAGCTTCTATATAATTGAGGCAAAACATCACTACTCTTTACTCATTTCATATTGCGATTAAAGTCTGACATATTGTTTGCCTTTTGCTTCCTTGCTGTAACTACATGTTAGCTTTCAGTAATTTATGAACAAGGACTCCTAGGTGCCTTTTGGATGTCAACATTTTCCAATCTCTCTCTCAATTTAAGATGCACTCTACTCATTCTTCCTACCAAAGCAGATAAGCTCAGACCGATCCATATATATGTTCCATCTGCCATGTTCTTGTCCACTCACTCAACCAATTTAAAAAGTAAGGAGCTGTCCTTTTTTGTCTGAAGTTTTTTTTAAAACAAAACAAGCTTGAGCTTGAAGAAAGCCAGTTTGTTTCCCCTTCTCCGTTGCTGTGGCTTTTAACCAATAATTCAGACGTTTAAAAGCATGAACAACTTAATTTTTTGCTGAATTCGAAAGTGCTTCTGATCCTCGGTTTTTTTGACAACTTTGTAAGCCTCTTCCTTTTGATCAAATACAGTTTTCAACTTCTTTTCCAAGGTGCCATTAGACAGATAGGCGTTGGCATGGATTTTGGCTTCAGCTAAGGAACTGGGGTTCGAACCTATTTTTGGTGCAGCACTCTCCACTAGGGACCTGAGATCTGAATACAACAAACAAGATGTATCTGCTAGGCTTGCAAAGTGCAAACCAGATAGTATCAGTTAAGATTTAATTCAAAATCCCACTTTTCTTTCTGTAAGTAATTTGATAATGAAAGAGTGAGGAAATAAGAGAGAAATTATAAAGCAATGATAGTCTTTTTAAACTCCTACAAACATCCTGATAATTTTAAAAACTATAAGAAAAAGGGAGACTACACTTGTAAAAGTTAACTTAAGTTCTGACCAAGTTTTGAACAATTCAAACTCTTTCTGGTGAGTTAGGTCTGTATCTAAAAATGTGAGCTCTGCAACTTGGCCCCCATTTATATGTTTCATCGACCCTTTTTTTTGTTATTTATTGGCGTAGTGCATCCTGAGGAATACAGTAACTTGGATGGCAATTTTCTGATTTCCACATTTTATTGGACATGTGCGGTTACAAGAGATTGCAATCTGATTTTTCACTTTAATAATGTTGAGTGCTATTATCCTCAATCATCAATTTTTAAGCGAAACCTAGGCAATATATCAGTTGAATAGTTGTACTATGTTAGTCATTGTTCCAGATTGTAGAATAGACATTGTTTGGTCCCGTCCCTACAAAAGAAAAACTACACTGGACACAAAGCCAGCTGGTACTGGGAGAGTTAAATTCATTAGAAATTCCAAATCTCAAATGGTTTTGTATAACCTTGGTATTGCATTTTGCATGATATCCTTATCATTTTCCACTACAGTTTATCTAATACTGGCTGGATTTATTCCTTTTAGTTACTGCATAATTAATAAAGTGTGCCTGCAACAGGTGTGGTCTCACTACTGTATGTTCATCATTTATCTCCAGTTCTACAAGATGTCCCTGACTTAAACCACTGTTTATGATTGTATGTGCCATAGCCTTGCTTCATACTGGCACTAGCTGAGGATAACCTTGTGCATCTCATTCTGTTGATGCACTGAAAATTTTGCATGGAGTTCTTCTCACAAAGTGATAGTTGTTTGCACCTGCCTCAAAGGAGAAGAGATGGGAGCAACTTGCATGACATGCCCTCCAAAATGAGTCAGAAAATACGAAAATGATATATACAAGTTATCTATGAGTTCAAAGAGGACTGACTTTACAATGGAAAAAGAAGCGATAGGCAAATGTGTGAGTGCCATCTTGGTAACATTCAACTGTTCAAATTCTGTACTTTCCACAATTTGGGTGTGCTGGAATATTTTCTTCCTTTGTTGCATAAAATAAGATAAATGTGTAACTTGTGTTTTCAGAAAAGTCTACAAGCACAGATTTGCTGCAATTATTTTATTAGTAAGAGTAAAGCACTGGAGCATCAACATCTCATTTCAAATTCATTTTTTTCACTAACAGTATTTTATTGTAATAAATCATGGTGCAAATTCTCAGCATTTCTTTGAGTATCTTTGGTGTGTTTCTGACCAGTGCAATAAAGCAACTTTTTAAGAGCAGAGCACCAATGGTTTCTGTTTGATTTAAGTGGGGGAGGTGATGGCCCAGTGGTATTACTACTGGACTGTTAATCTAGAGGCCTAGGCCATAGTCTGAGAACCTGGGTTCAAATCCCACCATGGCAGATAGTGGAATTTTGAATTCAGTAAAGAATCTGGATTAGGAGTGTAATAATGACCATGAATCCATCGCTGATTTGTTGCAGAAAAGCCCATAAGATTCACTAATCTTTTTTTCGGAAGGGAAACTGCCATTCTTACTTGGTCTGGCCTACATGTGACTATAGACCTATAATAATGTGCTTGACTCTTAGCTGCCCGATTGGGCAATAAATAATGACCTCACCAGTGATGCCTTATTCATTCGCAGGAATAAGAAGGGGAAAAACTGGATTTCATGGCTGTTCAAATTTTGGATTTATCCTTGTATCTCTTTTGCATTGAATCATTGATGCAGGTGAGGTCTATCCACTTCATTTTTTTCTGTAATTGTAAGGATTTTTGTTTGAGTGATGATAATTGCTTTACTTTAGAGATTACAGTCTTCCATGGCTTAGGAGAATCTCAGCTTGGTGATTACTGACTTGTTAGTTTGTAAAATTCTAAAATGGTGTCAACGAAGCACTCTGCATGCCACGTTCTTTGAGGATCTTGGAGGCGAGGGAATTTTGATTGCAAAGTCACATTAGCGGAGTATGACAACAGCACACACACTATCAATGCCACCAGATCCCTTTTAAAGCAAATGTAGAGTCTGTGTAAAATCAGTGAAGGTGCATCTAGCTATGCAACTGTCAGCTATTGTTTTAGAGAGTTAGGGAATTCATTTGGTTCGTCATTGGCAGTGAAGTAACACAAT
Organism: Stegostoma tigrinum; assembly: GCF_030684315.1. Classification (NCBI taxonomy): domain Eukaryota; kingdom Metazoa; phylum Chordata; class Chondrichthyes; order Orectolobiformes; family Stegostomatidae; genus Stegostoma; species Stegostoma tigrinum. The sequence continues at coordinate 25,442,576 of NC_081382.1, forward strand.
AGAGCCAATAAGTTCCAAATATCACTTTTTTGGATTTCTCAAAATGCTCAAGGTGAACTAAATGGCATACAAACAGTAGTGCAAGCTTTTCAACATTTTTAATGGCAGGAAGTGCTGCACATTCATGTAGATTATATATTATCTACAAAGAGACGCAACTGGTTTTAAAAACCTCCCCTGCTTGAGTTTCTCTTGGTCCATGATCCATGTCAGGAAGCTCACGATTCCACACTTGGATCTCCAAATAAAATTTCAATTGGCTCCTAAAGACATGATTGAATGCAGTCTCCATGTTTAAACATGACCATATGTGTGCAGCCTGCTAACTTGTTGATGTGAGCAGTTAATGTCAGGATGCAATGCAAAGGCGGTCGGGATCATACTAAGTTTCTTAGGGAAAAACTGTCCCCACTCGGCAGGTTTCTGCCATTCGGGCAATGTTCAAATAGAGAGTTAACAGCATACCTGAGTCATCTCTACAGTTACCTGTTTCTCTTAACCATTCACCTTTTTCCCCTAGCATGCTGATTTAAAAAGTTTTAGTCATGCAATACTTTTTAAAACCTACACTAGAAATTTTCTTTCTCCTCTGCAGCATTAAACTCCTGCATTGTACAGGAGCTTCATTCAGTCTCTACTGATAGTACAGGATTTGCTTGTTTTCATATGATGGGCAGAATATCATTGCAGAAAATGGCTGTGTGGAAGTGGAGAAACTGTTTCCACCTCAGCTAAAATATTCCTCTTGTTTATCAGGCAACAAACTAGCTGTAATTGGATGACCATCTCCAGCCAAGAAATCATGAGTTTGGAAATTGGCTTTGTGAGGCAGTACTTTTCTAAGGTGAGGCTGTTTTGGAGCTTTTAGCTATTTATCATCCTCCACACCTGTGCTTAAACCCAACTTGAAGATAAGTGTAGTAGGAATGAAAGGGTGGAGTTTTCTTTTTGAGATGTAGTGGTGAATCTGACAGCAGGATGGACTCCCACAGGGAGAGTGTCAGGCTTTCTGATGCAATTACATTCTACTCTTGGCTATATCTTCATGAGCAGGTAAGATGCCATTTCTTTTGGCAGGAAGTTAAGCTGGGACCTTCTAGGCTCCCATTGTATTGAAAAGGCCACCACACAGCAACTGCATTCTAAGAGTATAATTTTATATAACCTCTGCTCGTCACCATCTAACCCTTTTGAAGATATGAGACATCAGGCAAAAAGTGGTGCCTGGCTTCAGGTGGTGCCTCCCTAGATGCTCTCCTGAGGCTGTGCAGGATGAAAGGGGCATTCTTTTCTCTATGGACAGTAGGACAAGCCCATGCTTGCTTTGACCACACTGACTCCAGTGCTGCATGAGGATAAATGATCTGCTACCCTCTGCCACCGTATAAACCTGTCTCCTCGATATTTCACACGCCTGAGTCTTAGCCAGGGTTTTAGGTTGTCATGTCCGAGGACTGTCGCACAACAGGTTCTCTACCTGGTATCTGCAGCAAATTGCTGGTAAGCAATCAATAACTAACGCCTTATTTCCATTACAAACTGGCAACAAAGTAGTACTACCCTTCAGATCTGCCAGGGTTCACACTTAAAACATAAGGAACTAAAGCATTCAGTAGCTCACAAACCATCAGACAACTGACCTTTACATCAAAACTAGGGGACATATACATCTGATTAGCTTTTCACCAGGCACTTCTATGGGACAAGAACACACCTCAGAAAATGGCTTTTTGGATTGGACCCTCTCTTGGAGTAAAACTCCACTTGATTGTTCTGATCAGATTAGCTGGTGTCAATTACTGCATTGTTTGTTTGTTCATCTGGTTAGGCTTCCACTCTAACATTCTCTATTTAGTTGCATAAAGAAACACCTTGGAAATGAAGGACTGAAGTCATTGAAGAAAATTAAACTCACTAGAAGCTGAAGAAAGGAGATCATCTCACCAGGAAATATATGGGGTTTTGAATATGTATTTCCCAGCGTTTGGCTAACTAGATTGTGCCTGTGAACATATAATTTCAGTGGGCTAATATGTTAATGGATATTTGTGATATGCTAATTAGTACAAATGGGATTCCCACCCATGAAGATTGCGTAAACTTCCAAGCCAAAAAACTTAAACATGGCATTGGAAAACTGAAATTTTGCCTCTTTGCCCACCTTTCTACAAACTCCAGGGTGGGCTTGGAAACATTCCAGACCATAGCTTTGGAAATTAAACAATGAGTTTTATCAAACTGTATTTGCTTAAGACATTTGCATCAAATTCCTCCCTTGGGAATTTTTAACCTAATAAAACCTGTAAACAGCTTCATAAAAAATGCTTGAGGGGAGATATTGTGCATTTAGACATTACAAAATTTTAAAACTGTAAATATCAAAACAGGTAGCGTTCAATCTTGAGTGAAAGAAGATAAGAACTAGAGTAGGATATTCAGTTATTGCTTTTATTCTTTTTTAGATCATTGGTTAATCAGCATTGCTGATCCATTTATCCACAATTTTTTTCATATCCTTTTGATATTCGTAATTACAAAAATCTGTCAATACTGATGAAGCTGATGAAGTCCACATTGATACCATTGGGCTGCAGGGCTCCCAAGCAGAATATGAGTTGCTGTTCCTGCAACCTTCGGGTGCCATCATTGTGGCACTGCAGGAGGCCCATGATGGACATGGCAACTCATATTCCGCTTGGGAACCCTGCAGCCCAATGGTATCAATGTGGACTTCATCAGCTTCAAAATCTCCCCTTTCCCCCACCGCATCCCAAAACCAGCCCAGTTCGTCCCCTCCCGCCACTGCACCACACAACCAGCCCAGCCCAGCTCTTCCCCTCCACCCACTGCATCCCAAAACCAGTCCAACCTGTCACTGCCTCCCTAACCTGTTCTTCCTCTCACCCATCCCTTCCTCCCACCCCAAGCCGCACTTCCATCTCCTACCTACTAACCTCACCCCACCTCCTTGACCTGTCCATCTTCCCTGGACTGACCTATCCCCTCCCTACCTTCCCATCCATACTCTCCTCTCCACCTATCTTCTTTTCTCTCCATCTTCGGTCCACCTCCCCCTCTCTCCCTATTTATTCCAGAACCCTCACCCCATCCCCCTCTCTGGTGAAGGGTCTAGGCCCGAAACGTCAGCGTTTGTGCTCCTGAGATGCTGCTTGGCCTGCTGTGTTCATCCAGCGCCTCATGTTTTATTATCTGAGATTCTCCAGCATCTGCAGTTCCCATTATCACTGATACAGATTTCCACTAGCCTGTGTTTTTAAAAATACCATCCTTACTGATACTACTTAAATTTAATCAGAAACAAATACATGATGCTTGCTTAAAGAGTGGATTCCAACATAGTTTAATTCTTGAAATAAATTGCATGGCTTCTTGAATTTGGTTTTAAATTGCGCATATTTGAAGTTAAATGTTTGTGTGGATTGTGTTTCTAAAATTGGCGTGCTAAGCAGATTCTTCCAGCTTACAACCATGGAAAGTTATAAAATAAAAGGTCAAAGAACTAGTTCACATTTTCAATTTTCTCTTACATGAAAAATTTACGTTCGAGATGAACTTGATAGCAGTTGTTCAGATTAAGTAGACATTTTGCTGACACAAGTTCACTTTATGGCTTACGGGCCTGTCACTCATTCAGAGTAAAAAATGGTCTTGCTTTTCCTGACTGAAAACAATTTCAATACTAGGGACACCCATCTTAGCCTTGGAGTTTATTGTATGAAGGTCAGAATCTAGTGCTGTAACAGAACAACCTGCCAAACACATCTTGCAAGGGCCTTGGGGCTGATAAAGTATGTTCTATCTAACGATGACACTGGTGATCCACCAAAGATCAGGTTAACAACTGTGACGTTACTCAATGTTAATTTGTTCAAATCCCAATCAGAAACCATGGAATGTTGGCCTTCGATGCTAAACCATGACACACACTGTCAAATCAATTCTGGTTCACTAGAAAGTATTTCAATTGGAGAAAAAAAATACCTATTTGTAGAAATTAAATAAGATGATGAACTAAGCTTTTCATAGGTAAAGCCAGCTTACATTCTGAATATACACCCACTATATAAACTCATGAGCAGAAATGCATTAACTTCTGAATTACTGTTAAATGACACATGAAAATAACACCTCAGATAAAATGGTAACACACTCGCCAGATGCCATTCAGTGACAGTGTTATCAGTGCTAATGGACTGAATTGGATCTATTATTTGTATTGACAAAAGCTGCTAATAGGTAATTGAAGTGTGATTTTATTTTTTGATTTCTATTAATATATATTGCTATGATGCTAGAACTACTTAGCTGGTTATATCTAATTAACAACGATCTACTTTGTGAAATTCAATTAATTGAAATGAATTGTTTAAATTGTAAAATTAAATAAATACTAGAGTCTTTTCTGCATTGCAGTTTTTTACTAATCATTGATGCGCAAGGCAGATTTGCAATAGCAGAATATTATATCTTAAAAACAAAGGAACTCAACCACCCTTGGAAAACCAAGCTTTGTGAAGCAGAATGTCCACAGAAAGTACAGTTTCAGAAAACAAGTTTTTTATTACTGCTGTAAAGATAATGAGACTTGTGTATAAAAATCCATACAAATTGCAAGAGAAGTGACTTGGCACAATTTACGAGCAACTCTTTTTTTTGAAAAAAGACTTGCTGGATGATGGTGTTACTGACAAGGCTGGCATTTATTGCCCACTCATGCAATGCAGTCAGGGAGGTGGTTATTTTTCAGGCTGATGGATAAGTACCAATCAAGCAATTTGCTTGCCCTGACTGGTGTTGAACATTTTGAATGTCATTGCGACTGCCCCCATTGAAGCAAGGTGAAAAATCTCACCTGTTCTTCAGCTGTGATTTGAAGTGGTAGAGGAGCTCTATTAAATCAGAATTTGACTTGCTGCTATAGTCAGGACTTTTTTTTTGCAGGAGATCCAACTGACTTCCCAATCAACGGTGCAATATGCTGTTTAAATTATTCCAAAAGTTATTGGTTGCATAAAGAAACATTTTAATCAAAAACAATTTTTTACTAAGCTTCTAATCACCAGGGATTAGAAATTGCAGTAGATAATAAAATGTCCCATCAATGTAACAACGAGTTAGTCAGTGTGCCAAGGATACTAAAGGGAACAGGTAAGATAGGTGAAACAAACTACCCCCCACTGGTTGGGGAATCCAAGATAAGGGGAATGGGCTAAAATTTAAAGCAAGAAGTGAGGAGTGAATTTAGAAAACAATTTTTTTTCTACTTACAGAAGGGGGTAGAATTTGAGATGTTTCCTGAAAATGGTAATTGATTCTAGATCAATTCTTACTTTTTGAATTTAAGATTGGTTAACATTAAATTTATCAATCAAAGGTATTGAGGGGTATGGATATATGAAATTAGGACACATCAGCATGATCTCATTTAATGAAGGGTCAAATAGCTATTTGCTCTTCCCATGTTCTGAAAGGACATAAAACAACAAAAACAAAGTTGCTGGAAAAGCTCAGCAGGTCTGGCAGTATCTGTGGAGGGGAAAAAAAGTTGATGTTTCAGGTCCAGTGACCCTTCCTTAGAACTGGTTTTTGTTCTGAAAGGACATGGTAGTTTATTAAAATAAATCAGAAGGAAAAATGGGATCAACGTTGCTTGCAGGTGATTTAGCTCAACCTTTTATGGTCAAAAGATGTAAATATTACAAAATGCATCACTGTAGTTTAACAAGTGTGCACATGCTAAGTATTCGTACTCCAAGCGTTTTGTGCTGTCTGTCACTCGTTGTCAACTCTCTCTCATTTGTCCTAAATCTGTGGCTAATGGTCCAGACAACCCACTGTGCCCCTTTTTAGTGCAGCTTCCACTGCACAAGGCACGGGACCATTCAAAAAAACCTGGAAATCTCTCTCTTTTTTTCCAGTGTGTAGAAATGCCAATCCAGCTATGTGGAAAGGATTGAGATGGAACAGAGCGGTATGGAATGAAAGAAGGGGGAGAATATGTGACAGTAGAATAATTAATCAAGTTTGGAATAAGTTTTATAAGTTTTTTTTTAAAAGGTGAAACTAATAGTAGTGAAGATGAGCAAATGCAATTGAAAGGGAAGGGAAATGGAACAGAAATTAACTTGGAAGAATGCAGAAGCTGTGAATGGCACTTTTGGGGTGTATAAGGAAACAGTGCCAACACGAGGGAGGCACAGTGGCTCAGTGGTTATCGCTGCTGCCTCTCAATGTCAGGGACCCCTCTTCAATTCTAAACTTGGGAGACCCTGTCTGTCTGTCTGTCTGTCTGCCTGTCTGTCGTCTGCACATTCTCCCCATGTGTGTGTTGGTTTTGGCTGGGTCCTCTGGTTTCTTCCCATAGTCCAAAAATGTGAAGGTTAGGTGAATTGACCATACTAAATTATCCCATAGTGAGCAGCGATATGCAGGCCAAGTAGCTTAGTTATCATAAATGCAGCATTTTGGGGGAATATGGTAGGAGTCTGGCGGGGATGCTGTTTGGATGTTTTGCTGACTGGATGGGCTAAATGGCCTCTTTCTACGCTGAAAGGATTCGTTGATTAACAGGATAGAAATGGAAAAGATCAACATGAACTGATGCAGGAATGATTACCAAATTTCAGAGTATGAAAGAAGAGTAGTTTTGAGGGAAAAGTGTGCTATGTTGTTGATGGAGAATGAAAAGAGTGACACAATGGAGTGAGTGGGCTAAGAAGATTGGTTGGAGACTGTGTAGGTGAAAAGGTACACTACTAATCTGAATGGAGTCTGGATATTGGACTGGAATAATTGGGCTTGGACGTCAGACAGTGAGTACTAAAGTAATACAAAGAACAAAAAATTACAGCACAGGAACAGGCCCTTCGGCCCTCCAAGCCTGCGCCGATCAAGTTCCTCTGTCTAACCTGTCATCTATTTTCTAACGGTCCTGTGTCCATTTGCTCCCTGCCCATCCATGTACCTGTCCAAATATATCTTAAAAGACGTTAACGTGTCTGAGTCTGCCACCTCCGCTGGCAACGCGTTCCAGGCACCCACCACCCTCTGTGTAAGGAACTTTCCATGCCTATCTCCCTTAAACTTTCCTCCTCTCACTTTGAACTCATGACCCCTAGTAATTGAGTCCCCCACTCTGGGGAAAAAGCTTCTTGCTATCCACCCTGTCTATACCCCTCATGATTTTGTAGACCTCAATCAGGCCCCCCCTCAATCTCCGTCTTTCTAATGAAAATAATCCTAATCTATTCAACCTCTCTTCATAGCTAGCACCCTCCATACCAGGCAACGTCCTGGCGAACCTCCTCTGCACCTTCTCCAAAGCATCCACATCCTTTTGGTAATGTGGCAACCAGAACTGTACACAGTACTCCAAATGTGGCCGAACCAAAGTCCTATACAAGAGCAACATGACCTGCCAATTCTTGTACTCAATACCCCACCCAATGAAGGAAAGCATGCCATATGCTTTCTTAACCATCCTGTTGACCTGCATTGTCACCTTCTAATGTTGGGTGAAATTCTAAGTTGTGTTCCACATTTTAACAAGCAATGACGAAGAACAGAAGTATCTTAAACTATTGGGGGGGGGAGAAAAAACATTCACAGTGAAAATTCTTTTTCCCAAGGAAGCCAGCCTACCCCCTCCTCCCTTACTAAAAAATGCACCATCAGTTTGATGTCGTCAACATCTCTCTCCTCAGGTTTTTCGTGTTTCATTCCATTCAATGCAATTGAAGGGATATGTATATGTAGTGCCTTAATTACAAAGGCCATGTAACTACATTACTTCATTGATCAGGGCTATTGTTGACTTCTTGGCTTTCATAAATCCTTGCCTAAACATTGCTTGTGTTCTATGTTGGCCTGTATGACATTATTGATAGATATTAAAAATGTACCTCAGTGAGCCAATCACATGGTCAGTTACTGTACATGATGAAGTTAACTTTTTGATTAACCGTCACTGGCTAAAAACAGCAGCTCCTCTGAAAATTGCTGCCTAAAGCCATATTGAGTACAACCAAGTATTTCCTGTTTAGCAGGCCACTTTATTCAAGGAAACTGATGCAACTGCATCCTTACTACAAAGAATGAGGGCCAACGAGCAGTTCCTGAGGTCTTCAGCCAAAGCCCCCAAATCCTAATGATTAGTTATCCTTACTGAAACAGTTACAGCCCATCTGAATGCTTGGAAAAATAAGCACAGAAGGATTTCCTGAAAATAATGTTCAAGCCAGCTGCTTTCCTTGGAATACACTCCACAAAACATTCAAATTGTAGTCCCCTGAGATTAACCCTTTTTTTGTATAAAACAAACTACGATTTGGTAACTATCCATTTTGCTATCTCAAATTGCTGATTGATCTGGTATTGCATTTGTCTCTTGTACACGTTTAAAACTGGTGAGGAATTAGGCAGCTCTACAGGTAGTATGTGTGACAATGCCTTAAGGTTTTGAGCTTACAATTGTATCTAACTCCACTGAGTGTTTAGAACATCTCCGTTATTGAAAGTTGTGAAAGGGCCAAGTAAAATAGATTTCAGTCTCTAGATTATCAGACTGTGGGAATAATCTGCCTATATTCAGGAAATTTTTAATAAGAAATTTCACACCAACATAACCAGTAAAATGTGGAATCACTGCAAAGGTTCTACTTGAAGTCTGGTTTGCGATGACGCCAACAGCATGGGATCAATTCCCTCACCCTCCTGAGGCCACCATGAGAGCCCCACCTTCTCAATCCCTTTGCTCATCTGAGGCGTGGTAACCTCCAGTTAATCTCACCACTAATTGTCTCTGTCTCTAACGAGAGAAGAAACTCTATATGGTCTGCTGGGACTATGGCAATTTTCTCTATCTTGGAGGATTTTTTGGGAGAATGCTTAGGTCCCTTCATGACCCCTAACTTGCACTGCATGCAACTTTATTTGAACCAGATTATCTGTTTAAAAGTTGCATCAAAATGGTAGGGCCTGAGGAAGTATGAAGAAACAAATTGACCTTGATGTGCTTGCCCATAGATACCTGGAGGTTTCATCACAAGTAGACAGCGTGATGAAGGAGATTTACAGGACATTTACCTTCACTAGTCAAAGCATAGAGGACAGGAGCAAGCAAGTGTTGTTACAACTTTATAAAACATTAGTTAGGCAACAGGTAAAACGCTGAGTGCACTTGTGGTTACCACACTATTGGAAGGAGATTGGAGAAAGTGCAGGAGAAATTCACCAGCATGTTGCCTGGGACACCGAAGATGAAAATTAGGAGAGACTGGATATGCTGAGCTTGTTTTCCTTGGAGCAGAGGAAGCTGAGTGGGAATCTGATTGTGAAAGGCTTCCGGTAGATCAAGAATCCTTTCCCAGGGCAGACGTGTCTAAGACCAGAGAAATAAGTCTTCAAAGTGAGAAGCAATTGGTTTAGAGGGGATCTGACCTGGAGGGTGGTAGAAATATGGGAATTGCAGCCTGAAAGGGTGAGATAGGTGAGCACTTAAAATGCCAAGTATGGACCAAAAGGAGGTAAATGGGATTACTTTAGTTTGGTGTTTGTTCAGCGTAGACTGGGTGGGCTGAAGGTTCTGTTTCTATGCAGTGTGACTATAAAAGAAAAAGTAATCATCTTCTTCTACTGTATTCAAATAAGACTTATGTTTTATATCACTTTGGTGAAAGGTTTAGTTTTTGCAGCATCTACTGTTATCAAAGCCAACTATCACTTCTCAAATGGCTACTGTCTTAGGACAGGAAACAGATACTTCCATCTGTGCTTCATCTATTAAATGAACCACAAATTACATAAGTCACAATGTCATTACCATTGTAAGACCATAAGACATAGGAGTGGAAGTAAGGCCATTCAGCCCATCGAGTCCACTCCGCCATTTAATCATGGCTGATGGGCATTTCAACTCCACTTCCCTGCAATCTCCCCATAGCCCTTGATTCCTTTTGAGATCAAGAATTTGTCGATCTCTGCCTTGAAGGCATCCAACGTCCCGGACTCCGCTGCACTCTGCGGCAATGAATTCCACAAGCCCACCACTCTCTGGCTGAAGAAATGTTGTCGTCTCATTTCAGTTTTAAATTTACCCCCTCTAATTTTAAGGCTGTGCCCATGGGTCCTAGTCTCCCCGCCTAACGGAAACAACTTCCCAGTGTCCACCCCTTCTAAACCATGCATTATCTTAAGTTCTATTAGATCTCCCCTCAACCTTCTAAACTCTAATGAGTACAATCCCAGGATCCTTAGCCGTTCATCATATGCTAAACCTACCATTCCAGGGATCATCTGTGTGAATCTCCGCTGGACATGCTCCAGGGCCAGTATGTCCTTCCTGAGGTGTGGGGCCCAAAATTGGATGCAGTATTCTAAATGGGGCCTAACTAGAGCTTTATAAAGCCTCAGAAGCACATCGCTGCTTTTATATTCCAACCCTCTTGAGATAAATGACAACATTACATTCGCTTTCTTAGTCACGGACTGTACCTGCAAGTTAACCTTTAGAGAATCCTGGACCAACACTCCCAGATCCCTTTGTACTTCGGGTTTATGAATTTTCTCACCGTTTAGAGAATAGTCCATGTCTGTATTCTTTTTTTTCCAAAGTGCAAAACCTCTCATTTGTTCACGTTGAATTTCATCAGCCATTTTCTGGGCCATTCTCCGAAACGGTCTAAATCTTTCTGCAGCCTCCCCACCTCCTCAGTACTACCTGCCTCTACCTACTTTCATATCATCGGCAAACTTCGCCAGAATGCCCCCAGTCCCTTCATCCAGATCATAAAATATATTCATTTTATATATTAAAATAATATATTATAAAGGTGATGAGAGTTTGTAACATGCCTGGTACATTCTTGGTTGAATCAAATGACAGTAGGTTTTCTTCCTCCATACTTGTAGACATGCTTCCTCACTAGATATACCCGGAATGGATGATAGCAATGGCAACCATCTGCATTTCACAGGGATCACCTTTCTTGACATACAGCACATTCAGCCTTTACTGACTACGTCCAGCAGTACATCAATTTAAGAGATAGTAGGAACTGCAGATGCTGGAGAATCCGAGATAACAAGGTGTGGAGCTGGATGAACACAGCAGGCCAAGCAGCATCAGAGGAGCAGGAAGGCTGACGTTTCGTATTGAGACCCTTCTTCAGAAGTGGGGGAGGGAAAGGGGGTTCTGAAATAAATAGGGCGAGGGGGAGGCAGATAGAAGATGGACAGAGGAGAAGATAGGTGGAGAGGAGATCGACTGGTCAAAGAGGAAGGGATGGAGCCAGTAGAGGCGAGTGTTGATGTGGAGTTAGGGAGGAGATGGGTCAGTCCAGGGAGGATGGACAGGTCAAGGAGGTGGGCTGAGGTTAGTAGGTAGGAAATAGGAGTGGGGTACGGCTGCCAGCAGTGGTGGTGGAGTACTTTAGAGATTTTTAAGCGATGCCTGTTTAGGCACATGGACAATAGTATAATGTATGGTATGCAGGGTAGTTTGATCTTTGTAGGATAATAGATTGGCAAAACATCATGGGCCAAAGGGCCTGTACTGTTTTATTTTCTATGTTCTCGTCACATGCATGTCAAGTTTCAAAATTTTCACCAACTTAGCAATATTTCTTCTTACCCACATTGCATCACTCGCTGGCAACTTGCGTGATATTGCCTGGGTGATGATCTGAAGAGTGTCCCAGAATTTTGCAGGAATTTCATTTACCCAAGTGCACCTCACCTAGTTGTGCGACAAGGGAATTAGTGTGCATAAGCTTCAGAGGAGTTAGGAGTTTCCTTACAAGTTTATGATATGGTATTCAATAGTTCACAGCTTGAAGGATGGATGTGAAGTAGAAATTATTAGAATTGTATTTTGAGAGAATGAGTAATGAAAAATATATCAGGCTGTTTGGACTCAAACAGGCCCCTCCTTATGGAAAGGGGGAATCAGAAATCCGAAAACAAAACACCAGATCACCCAAAGTTTGCCAGTGGGGAAAATGCCAGAATGAATTTCTAAGGAAATGGTGAAAGGATATTTAGAAAATAATAAGACAAGCTTTTATAAGAGCACAACCGGTCGAGTGGAAGAGTAAAATAAATGGCCAGTGCAACAGTTTGCCAAAAGCACCACCTCATGAGTGTATTGTATGGCAGATTCTTCAATGAACACGTGTCAGCTGGGGACAGAGGGGCTTCCTGTTACACCATTTGCATTCACGTTTTTTAGCTATGAATAGTTATGTAGGCTCATCAGTTCTCCAAGTTTACAGAGTGATTGTCGGTCCACCTTGTGCTCCTTAACAGTTGACATGTCTCCAGCTTCTGTAGCATCTGCATCAGCAGCGCTGCAGAGTAAGGCACTGCAGTCCCAATTCGCTGTTACCTTGTACTTGGGAGAGGGTAGTACCATGGAACAATCTTCCTCATGCCAATGCAGAGCTGTTCGTCCTGCTCTAAATCATGATTATACTGATTACTACAATTACGCAGACCTGATTTGAGTCTGTCCCTTAATCCAAGTATTTTAGGGGCTTGTGATAGCATTTAGTGCTGTCAAATGAGAAGGAATGACAAATAGCCCAGGAGACTGTGCATGACTCAGTCCACACATGCATTTCAACATGCAGAAATGATGCTAGCACAGTCCCCCGTGAACATTGTGAACAACCATGATAAAAGTGTGCTGTACGTTTAGATAAATGTACCCTACCCTATTACAGCAGAGGAAGAATAAAAGGACAATACACTATGGCAGTAACCATGGCTGCTATTAATAGCTAAATCAGCTTGCACAGAACTTTTCATAAGAGAAAGGAATGCCTTTTGTCCTTGACAGAACAAGAGTCCTTGAGACCATTTGAGTGTATTTGTTTCAGTGAAAATAAAATCAGTATTTTAATATCCAAAATACTGGGTGGTGACCTTTTGAACTTATCTACACTGCAGGAGGCAATTTATTTCAGTGCTTGAACATAAAAATGGCAACACCAACTTGGGATTGTGCTGGGAATGAAATTATATAATTGTTTTAGTAAACTAAGTCTGTGCTAAAGATTATTTGTAAAACATTCCCAAAGTAAGCAATGTTTGTTCTAACTATTGTGCCACCATCCATCAGTGCTGTTAGTAAATGGCAAATTAAATCATGCATTTTTATGGACACCACTTATTTTTGTATTTCACTCTCGCCAAACATCTTATTTGTGGCTGAGCTTTACTTCATAGGATATACTCCATTCAAATTATACAATTATCATTTTTCAAATACCACCACTTAGAACAAATGGTATAATGTATACAAATGATATTTGTAAAATATAAGGACAATTTAGCACAGGAAACTGAGTCACAGGAATATCTAAAACGAGAACTGAAGCAAGAACAAAATTTCCTTGATGAATTAATATAGCCTGATCTTAACCCTTTTCTTTAATTTAGGTGCTCTTTCTGCCTAGATTCTGACAGGGTTAACCATTATCTAAAGCACTGAGAATTGCTTCAGGCATCCCTATTGTTCAATGTTACACAAGACATTTCTATCCAAAGTTTGTTTCTTCTTACAAATAAAGGACCGAAACACTCAAACTTGATGTAACTATCTCAAATTTAGTGTTTTACTTATTTTGGGATAAGTTTTATTGATGAAATTGATCTTATTCAAAAGTCATCAACAGAAAAATATAACAAGTTTTTAATTGATGTTAAATCTTAAATACATTGCCTTCAGTCCTGCAAATGTGTACAATCTAACTGTTCTATGAAGAAACATGAAATCCAATTTTTTTTTATAAATGTAGCAGGAAATAGGCCACTGACATAATTGGTAGAACTCAAAATCGGAAGGCTGTTACAGACATTTGAGTATCCAAAGCTAGGCTGACACCCCAGTATTAAAGGAGTGCTCCACGATTGGAGGTTATTGTTTAGGTCAGAGTGCCTTTGAGTTCCTCAATCAACGTCATGTTTTTACAAAAAGGATGATCTGGTTATTATCACTTTTCTCTGGCAGACTGCTGTGTATAAACTAGATGCATTGCAGTGGTAACTTTAGAAATATATATTTGGTAGTAAAGCACTGAAGGATACCTTGACATCGTGAAAAGAGCAACACAAATGGCATGAGGCACCTGGTGTCTTTTGATCTTACCATTTTTCTTAAAATTTTAAGAAGTCATATTTCCAAAATAGGGCAACTTTTTTGAATTTTTCCTCCTTTTCTCATAAGTCTCTCTCTCTCTCTCTCCCCTATCACTGCTGGATTCAACCAGCCTTTGTACAGTCTTCGCTATGTCACTGGGAAGAGTTGGGAGTGTGGTTTGAGGAGTATGTGTTGGTGAAATTGGAGGAAGTGTAAATGGCCACACCAAGCTGTTAAGTTAATACTGAATGTAAAAGATTCACTGCAGCTTCTAACTGTGCCATGAGCAGCTTGTAGCAACTTATGAGTAATGTGTTCTCATGTACATTATTATCTCACTGTTACCACCTTAACATGGTAACTCTGTTTCTATAAACAGAGTGGTATTTCAATAAATACCCATGGGGGAGACCTCCAAGCTGTAAAGAAACAAATGCAGAAAAGTGGTAGTCTAGATTTTTACCCTGAAGGCAGAAATCTGGATTTGGTGATTTCCTGAGGTTTCAATCCCCTCTTCTCCAGGTGGTAGTGCCCACTGGCACCTTGCCATGAAAATGGTATCAGGGAGGCTTAGTGCTGGGAGGAGGAGAGAGGTTGGCTGGAATCTATCCAAATTGTAAAGGTCTGTCTCAATCTGTGAAGACCATTTTTTAGAGTCCTAGAGCTGTACTGCATGGAAACAGATTCTTTGGTCCAACTCATCCATGTCGACCAGATATCCTAAATAAATCTTGTCCCATCTGCCAGCATTTGGCCCACACCACTGAACCATTCCTATTCATGTACCCATCCAGATGCCTTTTTTAAATGTTTGAATTAAACCAACCTACACCACTTTCTCTGGCAGTTTATTCCATACACATCACACTCTCTCTACATGAAAAAGCTGCCCCTGAGGTCGCTTTAAATCTTTCCTTTCTCCCCATAAACCTATGCCCTTGTGTTTTGGACTCCCCACCTTTGGGGAAATGAACTTGTCTATTCACCCTATCCATGACCGTCATGATTTTATTAACTTCTATAAAGTTATCCCTCCGTCTCTCTTCCGAGGAAATTTATCCCCAGTCTATTTAGCCTCTTCCTATAGCTCAATCCCTCCAACCCTAGCAACATCCTAGTAAATCTTTTCCGAACCCTTTCAAGTTTCATGACATCTTTCCTATAGCAGGGAGACTAGAATTGAATGCATTATTCCAAAAGTGGCCTAACCAATGTCCTGTACAGCTGTAATATGACCTCCCAACTCTCTTATACTCGATGCACTGCACTGACCAATAAAGGCAAGCATACCAAACACGGCCTTTGCTACATATCTGTGACTTCACTTTGAAGGAACTATGAACCTGAACGCCAAGATCTTTGCTCAGCAACACCAGGATCTTCCATGAAGAATCTAAGTCCTGCCCTGATTTGCCTTTCCAAAATGCAGCATTTCATATTTATCTAAAATAACTTCGATGTGCCACTCCTCGGCCCATTGGCCCATCTGATCAAGATCCTGTTGTACTCTGAAGTGGCCTTCTTCGCTGTGCACTACACCTCCAATTTTGGAGTCATCTGCAAACTTACCAACCATACCTCCCTATGTTCCCGTCCAAATTATTTGTATAAATGACAAAAAGCAGTGGACCTGGCACCAATCCCTGTGGCACACCACTGGTCACAGGCCTCCCAGTCTGAAAAGCAATCCTCCTCCACTGCCCGCTTCTACCTTCGAGCCAGTTCTGTTTCCAAATGGCTAGTTCTCCCTGTGTTATGTGATCTAATCTTAGCAACTAGTCTACCATGAGGAGCCTTGTCGAGCAACTTGGCGAAGTTCATGTAGATCATGTCCACTGCTCTGCCCTCATCAATCCTCTTTGTTACTTCTTCAAAAAAATTAAATCAAATTAGTGAGACACAGTTTCCCATGCACCAAGCCATGTTGACTATACCTAATCAATCCTTGCCTTTCCAAATTCCTCAGGATTCCCTCCAACTTGCCCACTTCCAATCAGGCTTGACCAGTTTTAAAGATAGACTTGTGCCCCTTAACCCTCTTCCCCTCACGTTCCATACCTCTCCAATGTAGTCACTCAATATTCACTACAAATCACAAGCCTTCAAATAATGTCGGGAAGTTTTAGAAATTTGCAAGTCTGTAACACTAAATTGCTCACTGAAGTGTCCAGTTTCTAAAATACATGAGTTGGGCAGCTATTTTATTTTTTAGCAGGGTTTCACCTAATTCCAGACACCAACAATTCTCCAAACCACATTGTGTGTTAAAAAACAGCCATAAAACTCAAGAAGATGGCCTCTGATAATTCACACCATGTAATTATCTGAAGTGGCCTAGTTTCCAAGAAGCCACTCTTTTTTTTAAGAAAAAGCTTTAATGCCCAAAGGATCTGCATTTTTTTGTTAGTTTTTTTTAAACCTCATTGAGATCATAGAATCATAAAATTCCTAGAGTGTGGAAACAGCCCATTCAGCCTACATGTTCCACTCTAACCCTCTGAAAAGCATCCCACCCATCCCAGACACCACTCCCGCTTCTCCCCCCCCCCCCCACCCCCAACCCCTATCTATCCCTGTAACCTTGTATTTCCCAT
The DNA here is from genome assembly GCF_030684315.1 of Stegostoma tigrinum. NCBI lineage: Eukaryota > Metazoa > Chordata > Chondrichthyes > Orectolobiformes > Stegostomatidae > Stegostoma > Stegostoma tigrinum. The sequence goes on from NC_081382.1 coordinate 25,459,328, forward strand.
TGCCAATCCACCTAACTTGCATATCTTTGGATTGTCCCCATGATATGAGAGAGACCCATTTTTCCACAATTCTTCAAAGAAATGATTGGCTTCATAACAGTAGTTTTCCCTCTGAAAATGCCATCAAGGGAAATGCAAGCAAAAGTGAAGAATGGAGATGATGTCCAGACCAGACTTGTTCCAATTGAACGGTAGAGCAGGCCTGAGTTGTTAAGTTGCTGTTGGTCCAAGGTCTTAGAATTTTCCTGTTACTAAAATGACTTGTTTATACATTTTATGGTTTATCACCAGGTTATGCTAACACAAAATATGTAAATAACCAACCACTTTCAGTAACAAACATTATATTTAGCTGAAATTTTGTTGCAATTTTTGTGTTTGTGTAATTTGACTTAAGGTATCAGATGCTGAAGAAAAACGAATTGCTGGGAAAACTCAGCAGGTCTAGCAGCATCTGTGGAGAGAAATCAGAGTTAATGTTTCATTAACTGAGGATTCTGAGGAAGGGTCACTGGATCTGAAACGTTTACTCTGATTTCTCTCCACAGATGCTGCCAGACCTGAGCTTTTCCAGCAATTTCTGTTTTTCTTTCTGATTTCCAGCATCTGCAGTTCTTTCTTTTGTTATCAGATGCTAAAGCTTGTTTAAAATATTTATGGTGTATGCAAGTTCCTGTACTACCTTGTGTTCCAGAATTTTTGGGGCTTGGTAGCTATTGTGCCTCCCTGTTCACAAGTGCAAAACCATTTGTTTTCCAATCTGGTTTAGCAAAGATTTCTGCTGCTGGTAATTTAAGCCATCAAATCTTGAGATATTGTTTCAATAACTATTCAATTTTATGTGGAATGAGAACTCCAGTCCATTTGCCCAGATATAGTCAAGGTATTGTAAAAGATCAAGTTGATTGCAATGCCTTTAAGGAAAAAAAAACACATTAACACCTATTGGCTTTCATTAGCAGGGGGATTGAGTTTAAGAGTCGTGAGATCTTTTTGCAGCTCTAAAACTTTGTTTAGCCCGCACTTGGAATACTGCGTCCATTTCTGGTCGTCCTATTATAGGAAAGATGTGGATGCTTTGGAGAGGGTTCAGAGGAGGTTTACCAGGATGCTGCCTGGACTGGCGGGCTTATCTTATGAAGAGAGGTTGACTGAGCTCGGACTTTTTTCATTGGAGAAAAGGAGGAGGAGAGGGGACCTAATTGAGGTATACAAGATAATGAGGCATAGATAGAGTTGATAGCCAGAGACTATTTCCCAGGGCAGAAAAGGCTAAGACGAGGGGTCATAGTTTTAAGCTGGTTGGAGGAAAGTATAGAGGGGATGTCAGAGGCGGGTTCTTTACACAGAGAGTTGTGAGAGCATGAATGCGTTGCCAGCAGCAGTTGTGGAAGCAAGGTCATTGGAGACATTTAAGAGACTGCTGGACATGCATATGGTCACAGAAATTTGAGGGTGCATACATGAGGATCAGTGGTTGGCACAACATCGTGGGCTGAAGGGCCTGTTCTGTTCGGTGCTGTACTGTTCTATGTTCTATTATGTTAAGACTGTGTGCAACTTCAAATCTCAAAGAGGAATTGGATGAACATCACATACAGACAATAGCTCGCATATAGATGTTTTTGAATAACTTTATAATTCATATCTTTTGGAATGTAATTTTTAATGTTAGGATTTAAAGCTTTAGCAATAGAAAAATGGGGGAATCTGGTCAAGAAACAACTTTGACAGAAATACACCACAAAAAAAGCCGAAAGTTCATTCCAACTAAAAGTTAACTGATTTGTTCATCTTCAGGATCAATGTTGGAAGTTTCAACACTGAACAATAAATGACCCACTTCTGAACCTTTTTTGTTGGAGTCAGGTTGCCTATCATCATGTTTATACAACCTAAAAGTTAGCAATACAGTGCAATATGATTCATTATCACCAATCTATTTTAATCACATGAGTCACAGTCAAAGATCTAAGTTGAAGATAAAATAATTGGTTCACACTCTGTTTGAAGTCACCCCATAGCATAGCTGTCATGACAGTGGTCTGTGGGGATAATTAGAATGTTCTCTTGTTTAATTTATTTGTCTATATTTCACAGAAACAAGTGGACAGCAGTCAGTTGGCTGGAACAGGCAGGGAGAATAAACTACTGCATATCTGAGCAATGCCATGTATGAATTAAATTGTTCGTGCACGGTCGGACATGTAGGCTGTAGCCTGATTTGAATCAAGCAAAACATTTTTCTGGAGGAACACAGCAGGCCAGGTAGCACCAGAGGAGCAGGAAAGCTGACATTTCGGGTCGGGACTCTTCTTCAGAACTTCTGATTTTTCTGAAGGACGTCCCAAACCGAAATATCAGCTTTCCTGCTCCTCTGGTGCTGCCTGGCCTGCTGTGTTCCTCTAGCGCCACACCTTGTTATCTCAGACTCCAACATCAGCAGCTTCTCCCGTCGCAAAACATTTTCTGGCTGTTTTTGTAATATGCAGAATACAAGGTATGTGGTCAACAGCCTGTGCCTGGAAACCATAGAACAAATGTCTACTATGATTGGGCAGTGTTACTGAACGATCGTGTGTGCTAATAGATATATTAAAACCAATTTAAGATTAGTAGTCAAGCTTCTGATATGGCTTATTTATACTTGCTAGAAGCAGCAAATATCCAAATTTAGGGGACCATTCTCTCCAAAGAATTAATCATGTTCTCAAGTCTAGTTTCTTTTTTAAAATTTCCAAGAAGCATGTGGAACCTATAATTCCTCATTGGTCAAGGCGTTGGCGTGGAGAAAGCAATCAGCATTGACCACACATCAGATCAGCACCTCTCTTCAACTGTATCAGTTGTAATTGCTGGAAATTTGGCATTCTTGCATTTTGTCCTGGTGAATTCAAGATAAAATACTTTGGCAATATATCTCTCTTTCAATATTATTCGAGTTCTGTACCAGTAGGCAATGATTGTTCTGTTTAATTCTTATTTACATTTTTCCAGGCCTGCACTTAAACAAACAGCATAATTTTTGCCAGTAAATGTGCATGACAATGGAGATAAGCTTGTCAGGTTTATCATCTGTTTTATAACTACCTCTCCTTTACCATCAATCTGCATTTCTTGAAATCTTGTCAATGTAATTTTTTGATCAACTATCCATAATTAGCACCAGGACTCTGGGCAATCCCCTGCCTCAATAGCAAAAGCAGCATTGAAGGTTATCTAAGATTACAAAGGGATCTTGATTAATTGGGTCTATAGGCCGAGGAATAGCAGATGGAATTTAATTTGATTAAAAGCATTTTGGTAATACAAACAAAGGCAGGACTTGTACAATTAATGGTAGGGCCCTGGGTAGTGTTGTGGAACAGAGACCTGGGGGTTCAGATACATACTCTCTTTAAAATTTGCATCACAGAAAGAGAGGATGGTTAAGAAGGCGTGTAAGCATGCTTGCCTTCATTGCTCAGACCTTTTGATTATAGGAGTTGAGATGTCATGTTGAGGTTGTATAGGTTGTTGGTGAGGCCTCCTCTGGAATACTATGTGTAGTCCTGGTCATAGTGTTCTGGAAAAGATATTATTAAACTGGAGAGGGTTCAGGAAGTATTTACCAGGATGTTGCTGGGAATGGAGATTTTGAATTATAAAAATAGGCTGAAGAGCCTGGTGCACTTTTTCACTGGAATGAAGGAGATTGAGGGGTGACCTTACAGCCATTTATAAAATCATAACAGGCTTAGATAAGGTGAACAGCAAAGGCCTTTAACCTAAGTGGAGGAGTCCAAAACCAGGGTCACATTGTTAAGGTAAGAGGAGAAAGTCTTAAGGAGCAACTTTTCTTCTAAAAGGAGTGGTTAGTGTGTAGAATGAACTCTTACAGGAAGTGGTGGATACAGGTACAGCTATAGCATTTTAAAAGATAATTGGATAAGCACACAAATAGGAAACGTTTTGGAGGAATATGGACCAAATACAAGGAAGTATGATCAGTTTAGTTTGGGAATGCGATCAGAGATTAGTTGGACCAAAGGACTGGTTTCCATGCTGTATGACACGGACTGTCGGCCCGGGAACCATTGGCAGACAAGACTGTTCCCTCCCAGTCAGGGAACACTTTAGCAGCCGAGGGCATTCGGTCTCTGACCTGCAGGTAAGCATCCTCCAAGGCGGACCTCGAGATACACAACAATGTGGAGTTGTTGAGCAAAGACTGATTGCCGATTCTGTACCAATGAAGGTGGCCTCGTGTCACACTACAGGTGAGGCCACCACACTTTTCTGTATCCATAAAATCTTTCTCACTGTCCTGTTTTGACAGCATCACCTTAAATTATGTTCTCTAACTTTTTAAATTAGTCTGTACAGTTTTGGACCATTTATTACTTTGGTCAGACCCGCAGCATGTTACACTTTTACCCGTTCTGTTAGTCCAGTCATTTAGTTTGTCTCCAGCACCACCCTTTTTTTAATTTTTTTTTGTAATTATCTCTCTGCCTTATTTAAACCAATTTAATACATTATCCCTTTGGTTATTCAGCTGTTGACGGTTTACTCTCTGCCTAACACTCTTGGTCACCTGCAGAGGCTTATTATCTGACACTGCACTCACACCAATTATATCATGTTTTGATCTCTATCTATAAATTCTGTGACTGTGTGCTCATTTCTCTCACTGCACCTGACGAAGAAGCTATGCTCCGAAAGCTTGTGATTTCAAATAAACCTGTTAGACTATAACCTGGTGTCATGTGACTTCTGACTTAGTCCATTACTGGCCCCTCCACATCATGGTATTCCTTATACAATCGAGTTTCCTTTTGTATTAAACATGAAGTCTTATGGCATAATCTCGTCAGTTAATCATGGAGTATTCAGATTTCTCTTGAGATGTTGTCATTCCCTAACAGGATCGAAACACCAAGAAATATGTCATGGTAATTCAGGTGGAAAACAGTGATGAGGTGCGAAGTGTAGACTCTGTCTACTGTTTCAATGCCTTTGAAAAGCATGTGTCTTTGGCAAATACAAAATTATGCTAATGTAAAAATTTAAAGAAGATACCTTACATTTGACTTCATGTGAAACCAATCTATTTGTGTCTGATGATAAAGTAGTTGTGAAGATGTTTTGACTTCAAACTGGCTGAATTTTTCTTTTATTTGGGCCTGGACTGTCTGGAATTTTAATGATGCATTCACAAATTAACTGAACAGGAGAGAATGAACATTGTTGCTATCATAACAAGTATTAAGACAAACATCGGTGCTTGTAGCAACGTGTCATTAATTTGGCACAATATGCTGGATTGAAGGTTTCAAGAATCCTACTTCAGAAGAATGAAGAGAAAGCAAGTTTGGAAGTCAGTTAGCATACACTAAAGTCATTCTGTTCAATCAGCAACAAAATGTGAAGTCACATGAACTGTATGGGGAGGTGATTGTCTAGTGGTTTGACCGCTGAACTGTTAATCCAAAGACCCAGATAAATGTTCTGGGGTCCTGGGTTTGAATCCTACCACAGAGGATGATGGGATTTTAATTCAATAAATATCCGGAATTAAGAATCTAATGATGACCATGAATCCATTGCTGATTGTTGGGAAAACCAATCTGGTTCACTAATATCCTTTTAGGGAAGGACCATACCTGGTCTAGCCTACCTGTGACTTCAGACCCAATGCAATGTGGTTGACTCATAACTGCCCTCCGGGCAATAAGTGCTGCCTAGCCAGCAACACCCTCATTCTGTGAATGGGTTTTTTAAAAAAGGCTAGGTAATTGGTGTGCCCATCACTGCAGTGCTCCAAGTGGACAGCATGAATAAACACACTAGCTGGAATATAGACCTTGTGAATGTAATTAACGGCAGTAAGCCACAATAAGTTAGACATTTTAAAACATTTCATAAAGTATCCCAAGGTACTACACCAAAACCATAAGTCTGCATCACACAAGACATTAAGTCAAATGACTAAAGTTTGGTCAAAGAGGGGAGTTTTAAGGACCGTCTTCTTTTAAGGAAGAAAGAGATACTACTAATTCCACAGCATATAGCTTAGATTGCTGAAGACACAGCAACCACTAGTGGAGCAATTAAAACTGAGAATGCTCAAGAAGACAGAATTGTTGCAATTGTGGGACGAGGGGGGATTACTGGACTAGTAAGGATGACACATGGTGGGTTTGAAAATAAGAACAGAATTTGTAAATCAAGATGTTGCTTGTCTGGAAACAGATGACATTTATATAGCTGATCCAGTTAAATTTTTTTCCAGTCAATGTGAGCCCTAAGTTTGCTAATGATAGGGGGATTCAATGATAGTGATGCTTATTGACGGTCAAGGGGGAATTATTAAATTTTTTTTTGTCAGACATGATCAGTTCCTGATACTTAGTTTACAAGTAAGATTCACACCAATCAGCCCAAGCCTGAATATTGTATAGCTCTTGCTGCATGTATAGTGGACTGTTCCAAATCTAAGGTACTGTGCTGTGAATGGTACTGAACGTTTGCCATTTCTGACTTAATGTTCCAATGTTGGAGAGAAGGATTTTGGTGGGACAGCTGATGATGATTGGGTCTACAACACTGCCCTGAAGATCTCATGTACTGATGTCCTCAGATTGATATGAACTAATGCCAACAACCCATCAGTGCAACATATAAACGTGAAGGATTTGCTTCATATTCTGCCAGAAGTGCCAAGGAGACGATCTTCTTCCTGAGGTCCTCATATCACAGTGTCCATCTTTGGCTAATTTGATTCACTTCACTTAATGTCAAGGTACAGCTGCAGGCACCGAATGCTGCAAAGGCTGGCAATAGTACAGAGAGTAGTTCTTCACTCCTGTCCTTTAAAGGAACTTCTCTTATTCTGATTCCTTTAATATCTTGGGGCTACCTGGAAGATGAAAGTTACACAGAAAAAGTATATATTTTTTTCTCTCATTCATTTGTGGGTGTCACTGGCTGGCCAGCATTTATTGCCTGTCCCTAGCTGCCCTTGAAGGTGGTGAGCTGCCTTCTTGAACAGCTGCAGTCCTCCAGCTGTAGGTTAACCCACAGTGCCATTAGGCAGGGAATTCTGGCATTTTCACCCAGCAACAGTGAAGGAATATTTATATATTTCCAAGTCAGGATGGTGAGTGACTTGGAGGTGGTTTTCCCATATGTCTGCTGCCCTTGTCCTTCTAGATGGAAGTGGTTGTGGGTTTGGAAGATGCTGTGTAAGGATTTTTGGTGACTTCTGCAGTACATCTTTGTAGATAGTACACTGCTGCTATTGAGCGTCGGTGGTGGAGGGAGTGCATGCTTGTGGATGTAGAGCCAATCAAGCAGGCTGCTTTGCCTTGGATGTTGTCAAGCTTCTTGAGTGTTGTTGGGGCTGCACTCACCCAGGAAAGTGGGGAGTATTCCATCACATCCCTGACTTGTGCCTTGTAGATGGCATTAAAATTACAGAACCCCGAAAAAACACAACATAATGTTGCTGATTTCTTCTGAGACATTAACTAACGTTAATTATATTTTATCTTTCAACCATGCTTTATCAGTACAAATGGTTTCAGGTTACCAAAAATTCAGAAAACAAAATGGAGTTGGGAGATGAAAGTTGACAGATTCTGTTAGTGGAACAGTGGTGATTATTTTATAAAAATGCTTTGCAAAGAAAGGAACCACAATTACAGATTGAAGGATGCAGCTGCAGAATTTGCAAAAACAGAACGTATTTTGTACTGACCTGTACTACTACTTCATTTGAAATTGACTCATTCTACCACACATCAGCATACAACACTGAAGTTAAAGTTTTTCAATACACAATATTCACTTTTTAGTCTGTTAGCTGGAGTAACTTTACCGTCAACAGGAATTCACAAATAATAGGATCAAAATGTAGCTTTTTTAGATGATTCCCTACTTAAGGAATGGTGATATATTTCCAAGTCAGGATGGTGTTGTTTGGAGGGTAACTCAGTTAGTGATGTCCCCATGTATCTCCTGCCATTGTCCTTCGAGATGGAAGTGGTTGTAGGTTTGGAAGGTGCCATGTAAAGATCTTTGAATTTCTACAACACATTTTATAGATAATACACATTGCTACTACTGAGCATTGGTATTGGAGCTGCACCCATCCCGGCAAATGGAGAGTATTCTAGCACACTCCTGACCAGTGTCTTGTAGATGATGGACAGGCTTTGGGGGGAGTCAGGAGGTGAGCCACTCACCACAGCAACACCTAGCCTCTGACCTGCTTGTGTAGCTACTGTATTTATAGGGTGAATCCAGTTGAGTTCCTGGTCAGAGGTAAAGCCCAGGCTGTGGATGATGAGAGACTGTGTGTGACAGTAACAGCACTGAACATTAATGGGTGGTGGCTAGATTGACTGACTGACTGACCTGACTCTTACTGGAAATGGTTATTGTCTGTCTGGCATTTGTGTCGTAAGTATAGAGATGTACAGTGCAGAAATAGACCATTTGGTCCAACTCATCTATGCCAACCAGTTATTCTACATTTTAGTCTAGTCTCATTAAGCCCATATCCCTCCATGTCCTCCCTATTCATGTACCCATCCAGATGCCTTTTTAAATATAATTATACCACCCTCCACCATCACCTCTGGCAGCTCATCCCATACATGCACCACCCTCTATGGAAAATGACCATGCCTCCATCTTCAGTCAGATGTGAGGATGTTTGCTGATGTCTGTACAATGTTTGGCACGATTCACCATGCCCCTTGGGTCCCTTTTTAAAACTTTTTCGCCCTAACCTTAAACCTATGCCATCTACCTTTTGAACTCCTCTACCCTGGAGAAAAGGCCTTGGCCATTCACCCTGTCCATGCCCCTCATGATTTTATAAACTTCTATAAAGTCACCCCTCAGCCTTTGATGCTCGAGGGAAAATTTACCCCAGCCTATTCTCCCAATAGCTCAAACTCTCCAACCCTGGCATCATCCCTGTAAATCTTTCTGAACCCTATCAAGTTTCACAACATCCTTCCTATAACGGGGAGACCAAAATTGAATGCAGTATCCCAAAGGTGGCCTAACTAATGTCATGTGCAGCTGTAAAATAACCGTCCGACTCCTGTACTCAATGCACTGACCAATAAAAGCTAGCCCACCAAACACGGCCTTCGCTACCCTGGGTACATGTGTCTCTGCTTTGAAGGAACTGCACTCCAAGGTCTCCTTGTTCAGCAACACTCCCCATTTACCATTAAGTGTAGAAGTCCTTCCCTGATTTGCCCTACCAAAATGCAGCACCTCACATTTATCTGAACTAAATTCCATCTGTCACTTCTCGGCCCAGCTAATCAAGGTCCCCTTGTACTCTAAGGTAACCTTCTTAGCTGTCAATTACATCACCAATTTTTGGGGTGTCATCTGCAAACTTGTGAATCATACCTACTGTAGTCCCATCCAACTCATTTTACATAAATGACAAAAAGTGACACACGGCTAGTCACAGGCCTCCAGTCTAAAAAGCAAGAGGCTTCCACCACCGCCCTCTGACTCCTACCTTTTTTGAGCCAATTTTGTATCCAAATAGCTAATTATCACTGTATTCCATGTGATCTAACCTTACTAAGCAGTCTACTGAGCTGAATCTTGTTGAATGCCTTGACTGAAGCTCCTAAAGACGACTTCCACCGCTTTGCCTTCCTCAATCATCATCTTCGCTTCTTCAAAAAACTCCATTAAGTTAGTGAGACATGATTTCCCACGCACAAAACCCTGTTGACTATCTCTATCCATCTTTGCCTTTCTAAATATGTGTAAATCCTGTTCCTTGTGTGGCATGAATGTTACTTGTCACTCATCAGCCCAAGTTTTTGGTGCATTTGAACTTTATTAACTCTAGTATTTAAGGAGAAGTGAATGGTGCCAAACATTGTACAGACACGAGCAAACATCCCCACATCGGACCTTGAGATGGAGGCATGGTCACTGTCAGCTGCTTCAATGTTTGGTTCCTGGATCTGAGATCACTGATCTCCAACATAACAACCATCTTACTATGTGGCACATATGTCTCCAACCAGTCATGAGTTTTTCTTCTGATTCCAGTTTTGCCAGGGCTCCTTGATGCCACACTATTAAGTATGGCCCTGATGTCAAAGGCAGCACTCTCCCCTCACCCCAGAAATTCATCACCTGCGTTGCCCATGTTTGGACAAAGGCTGTCATAAGGCCAGGAGCTGAATGGGTTCTGCCAGGGCCAGACTATGTCAGTGAGCAGTTTATGTTTATAGGTGCTGCTTAATAGCACTATTGATAATATCTTCCATCACTTTTATTGATGATCAAGTGGAGACTGATGGGGTTATAATTGGCCACATTGGATTTATTCTGCTTTTTGAATACAGAATATACCTGGGAAATTTTCCACATTGTTGGGTGGATACCAGTACTGTAACTGTGTATTGGAACATCTTGGCTAGAGGCATGGCAAGTTCTGGAGCACAAGTCTTCAGTCCTGTTGTCAGGGCCTGTAACCTTTTGCAGTATCCAATGCTGCCTCATGCGGAATGAATCAAATCTGCTGAGGACTGGCATCGGTATTGCTGGGGGACCTCCTGGAGAAGGCCAAGATAGATCATCCACTTGGCATTTTGGCTTAAGATTGTTGCAAATGTGTCTTATCCTTTGCACTGATGTGCTGGGTTCCTCCATTATCGAGGATGGGAATATTTTTGGAGCCGCCTCCTCTAGTGAGTTGTTTAATTGTCCACCACAATTCACACCTAGATGTGACAGGACTGCAGAGCTTAGATCTAATCTGTTCGTTGTGGAATCACTTAATCCTGTGTCTTACTTGCTTCTCGTACTATTTTCTCTACATGTAGTCCTGCTTTGTGGCCTCACCAAATTGAGATTTCATTTTTCTAGCAATGCCAAGAGGAACTTGCAATGGGAGGGGTTGGACCCAGAGGCATGGACTCAAATCTCAGGCCCAGGCCCCTGGATCAAGCTCCCAAACTGGACTCAGCAGCCTCGTCCCTGACCTGAGTACTACAGGCCCTGGAGTTCTGATTTATCTGATGTGAGGGGCGGCACGGTGGCTCAGTGGTTAGCATTGCAGCCTCCCAGCACCAGGGACCCGGGTTTGATTCCAACCTCCGGTAACTGTCTGCGCGGAGTTTGCACATTCTCCCCGTGTCCACGTGGGTTTTCTCCATGTGCTCCGGTTTCCTCCCACAGTCCAAAGATGTGCAGGTTAGGTGGATCGGCCATGCTAAATTGCCCGTAGTGTTCAGCGTGTGTGTGGGTTATAGGGGGATGGGTCTGGGTGGGATGCTTCAAGGGACGGTGTGGACTTGTTGGGCCAAAGGGCCTGTTTCCACACTGTAGGGAGTCTAATCTAATCTGTGCCCCAGGCTCTAGATGAAACCAGTTTTTTTTGGTGTAATCATGTAGCTAGAATTAGGGGGAAAAAAAATTCTTCTTGAGTCTCTAAGCAGCTAGGGTCTAAATTACTACATAGAACCTCAAATGCAATTATCTTTAGGATTACCTGAGCCATGAGATAATTGGCAGTTAACTATGTGGCTGAAAGGTTGTTGTAGGACAATGGGTGTCAGTGTATGTGGCACTGGCATTACTACTAAGGGGAATATGAGCTGTAGCAATGGTACAGTCTTTATCTGAATCATACTGGCTGTATAGCTAGATGGTGGGTGGGAATGGGTGCTCGAGGGAGGAAACGGGTTTAGGAAGCTTTGAATAAAGATGACGACACAAAAGAACAGGTAGCAACAAGGAAAATGATGTTCTGAGCATGACAGGAATGAACAGATATGTGCAAAGCTAGTAAAGTAATAGATTTTTAAAAAAATTAGAGGTTCCAAAGGCAAAATAATGATAGTGTTTGAGACATGAGTTTAAATTGACTTAGACATGTACCTGAACATTGAGGGGTGCACAATATCATTTGGGAAGGAAGTGAATCTAGGAAGAAGTGAAGGGTAGCTTTGTTAAATAAGGACAGCATTGGTATAATAGAGAGACCTTGGTTCTAAAAATGGAGATGTTTCAGTTTGAGATGAGAAACATCAAAGACAAGATGGAAGGAGTACAAGAAATAATAGGGACTTGTGAGAAAGTTATGGTGATAAAAATGGGTGATTTTTAATCTACTAATGTGGATGAATCGGATTGGTAAAGGTAGCCTGAATGATGAGATTGTTATTGGAATAGTTTTACAAAGCAGCAGTTTTAGAACCAATCAGATTGTACATCTTCAGATCTAGTAGAGGCTGTAATGAAATACGATTTTCTCATTGTGAAAGCTAGGTATAATGATCATGTGATTGCAAAAGATATTCAGTTGGATGGAGAGAAGAATAACTGGTCTTTTAAATCAAATGAGCGATTGAGGGCATAAGTCACAGCTGAACAATGTGAACGGAGTAATGAGGTTAGGAGAGGTTGGAGGGTGTGAACAAGCTTGGCCTATATTGGAGTTTAGAAGAATTTTTAAAAAAAATATATAATTTGGGGAGTATGAATTTCACTGGTAAGATCAGCATTTATTGTCCATCCCTATTTATTTGTACTTATGAAGGTGGGGTTGAGATACCTTCTTGCATTGCTGCCATCTGTTCAGTGTGAGTACAGCTACAATGCTGTTGGGGAGGGAGCCACAACATTTTGACACAGACGATGGGTTGTTCTCATCTATCGGCTGACTTCTTCTAAATGCTAGTGGATGTGGTTTTGTGAGCCTTGATGAAGTTCTGAAATGCATCCTGTAAGTGGTATATACGGGTGCATTGAAGGATCAGTGGCAAGAGGAGTCTGTTTGTGAATGTGGTGCCAATGTTTTGTCTTACATGGTATTCAGTTTCTCAAATATTGTTAGAGGTGCACACATCCAGGCAACTAGGGAATATTTTGTCACACAGCTGACTTTTATGCCTTGCAGATGGTGGAGTGGGTTTGGGGAGTCAGGAAGTTAGTTATTTGCTGTAGGAATCCTAGCTTCTGATCAACTGTGGTAGCCACAGTCTATATACAGCTAGTTCAGTTCAATTTCTGGTAAATGGTAACCTACAGAATGTCATACATATGTGACTGAAACATACAACCTCCAAGATTTGACAGAGTAAATGCTAATGTTCCTCGTGTGGAGGAGGCTAAAGCTAGGGCCACAGTTTAGAAATAACAGATTTTTCCAAATAAGGCAGATGATGAGAACTTTATCTGACAGTTGAATGTCTTTAGATCAGTCGTCTTCTACAGGGAATAGTGGAGGCAGGATCATTAAATATTTTTAAGGTAGATGCTGATTCTTTGATTTAACAAGGGAATAAAGGGTTTACAGGACTAGGAAGGAATGTGAAGTTGTGGTCACAATCAGATCAGCAAATATAACCACCTTATTTAGCAGGTTCAGTTGTCTGAATGGCATACTCTTATTTTGTAGGACCGATTTGACTATTTCTAAAGGTACACCATATAGATACACTCCATCTAAATGAATTATTTGCTGTACATCCATCATCTTTCACAGAAGGATGATGACAGAATGCCTAAGTACATGACCGCTGGATCATAAGCATTTAGCATTTAAAAAAAACCCTGTCCTCCCATTCCTTCTGCTGAACGTCTTGATCTGAAACTTCACCTGTTTCTATCTAGAGATGCAGCATAACCTGCTGAGTGTTTTCCTTTAACAGTATTAAGAATAAATTGATTTTAAATAGTCAAATCTGCAAAACACTGAAATAATTGATGTATCCAACTAAGTTATTCAATTTTCATGTAAAAGTTATCCAAACCTCTAATCAAGATTTGGTTATCATTTTGTGGATCAGTTTCTAATTGTTTCAAAGTACTTTAAAAGAACATTTTTCAAACAACTTGTAATCTTTAGAAGGCATGATTACACCATTATACTATAATGTCTTATTTTCCTGTGCATCTATGCTGAGCTGATTTTAGTTTTTTTAAAATTTGATCTGTTTGGATGTGATATATCTGTGACAAGTAGGACTTGAACTACACTTTATGGTCCAAACTCAGGGGCTTTACCACCATGCTGTAAGATTCTATGCTAAAGGTGAAATGCAATGTTGGTATTGTCAGAAAAGTGTTATTATTGGCAAGGTAATATGCAGCCCACAAATCTGTAAATATTAACACAATAATTGACAAAAATGGATTAGCTTGATAAGTTGATTCACATTTATTTTTCAAATTTCTAACATTCTAAACATGCTTTAACACTTATTGGTCACATATTTCTCAAAAAGGTAGTCAAGTTATAGAGTGGAGCAAACAGAAATCCATAAAAAAGCCATAATGACATTTCACAATTTCTAATATATGGGAGAAAATGTTGTACACTCTTTTGAAAACAATAAAAGGCCTGTAGGTTGATTCTGTTGCCCTGTACTCTGGATGTGAATAAGCAGTGATCCTTTCATAGGCGAACGAGAACATTCACTATCAAAGGTTAAACTGAAGTGACATCATGTCTCCCTAACATATTCAAGGGATCTTGGGAAAAGCTAGAACTCTTTTGAACTGTATAAACTGACCATATTTTTGGCTGTTCAAAAAACATTGTAGTAATTGCAATCAGCTTCAGTTTACATGTTTAACTATTTCTGACAAAGAAAAGGCAGCACATTGGTTATATTATTGCAAGTGGGAGCCAGCAGTACTATCTGCTGCAATTTACACCAAGGAACAATGCAACCAGATGTTTAAAATAAATTAAAATTTAAAGACTTAGTATTTCTCCAAGCTCAGAGCAGCAGATAATCAGCAACATTCTTGCCACTGTTTTTATCCTTACTTCATAGATCCTATGTTCTTTAATGCATTGCATTTTAACAGTTCAAGTGACGTCATTTTGTGGAGCAAGTTTTAAAACTACAATGGGAAATGGCTACTCATGAGTACATGTTACAAAACAGAAACCAATCACAAGGAATAATCAAAACATGCACTGGAACCTAGTTATGTTTTTTATGGCTTCAAGGGCATTACTTGAAATTACAGTATTTCCTGATGCCTAGTCATTTTTGTCACACTGAAGAAAAATTGGAAAAATGATATTCTGAATACACAAACACATCAATGGCACTAAAGGGATGGAAGTTTAGAGTTGTGACATCTATCAATGTGATTTATCTGCTGAGTATTTAAAAGAAATTTAAATGATCCTTTTGATTCTGAGTAGCTAATTAATAGTTAATAATTAAATGTCACATGCTTTGTCATTAAACAAAAACTTCAAATTTTGTTTGAAGTAGACTTATACCAAATTACAAAAGTTAGCTTTACCAGGAAGGTGGGGAAATCCAATTTAATAGTAGATTTAAAAAACTGACTGCATGACTTCTTGCCAAGGCTAAGGAGCTTGGGACTAAATTTATTAACTTAAAAGGCATTATGGTCAGAGATAATGGGAACTGCAGATGCTGGAGAATCCAAGATAACAAAGTGAGGAGCTGGAAGAACACAGCAGGCCAAGCAGCATCTCAGGAGCACAAAAGCTGACGTTTTGGGCCTAGACCTTTCATCAGAGTGCTCCTAACATGCTGCTTGGCCTGCTGTGTTCATCTAGCTCCACACTTTTTTTTATATCAGGCATTATGGTCAAATGATTTCCTCCTGTGCCGTCAGATTCTTTGAACACTAGCATGTAACAAATGAAACAGTTTCTGCAAGAAATATACAGATATCTACTTTTTTGTGTAAAGGCTGCACCACAGACTGATGAAGCCTCATGACAAAAGAATGGTTAAGTTGAAGTTGTAAGTTTGGAAGATGTAGTGTCTTTTCAGATGGCAAGACACGGCAGAACTCATGACATAATATTGTGAAAATACTGTACAGTTTTTCAGTCTGTACACTTTTTTATGTTCTTCATAGAACAAGGGGGTCTAGTCATCGAGGCTGAATCAGATGAGCACTATTCAGCAAAGCACTAAGTATCACCAGCCTGTCTGAACATGACACCAGCACAAGAGTGTTTAAGAGTCAAGACACGACTCAAAGGTGAAACAGAGGGTAAATCATGAAGAACTGGTGCAGAAGGGTTAGGATGTGAAGATTTATGATTGCACTGAACCAGCTGGCCAACAATGCTTTGTTTGTGTTACCCCCGAATTGCATATGTTGCAGAACATAATGGGCCATAATGAGCATCTTTAAACACTGTCAAATTTATTGCTGTTTATCATTTTGCTTATGTGCCGATTTAGTTTCACATTCCTATTTATGTAGCTCTTAAATGTTGGGTCTGAGAATTACACTTTTGCGTGCAGCTGCAGGATGCTGCATGATTTCCTTAAATTACTACAGCTAAATTAGCACTTTAATGCCTGTTTAAAAATTGAATAATGAAGCAGCAATATTCAGAGACCCAAAGAAAATGTGATCTACACACAACAGGTAAATATGATCTGTGGCATCAGCAAAAGTCAAAAATGGTTAACGTCACAAACTGAAACTAATTATCAATGAAGAGGACAACATTGAGATTAGGTGACAGAATTTGTATAAATCGGGTTAATGACATTATAATTAAAACCAATGGTGCCAAATGCAGCTCATTTAAACTGCCATTTAATCAGTGACCCTTAACATGCCTACCAGCCACCACATTTGGAAAATTATAACAACTGAGCTTTCAAATCTGGCAGAGGATTCACCCTGTGATGTAGGTGAGTTCATTATTCTTCGCAGATTTTATTTTGGCAACAGCAGTTATTGGTGCACATGTAATAATTCTATTGTTGCTGTTACATTCCTCAGAAAGCCCTATTGTGTAAATAATCTTTTTACACACTAATCCAAATGAATGAAAGTGTTTTTCACAGCCCACAATTTTGTAAATTGACACATCTGACCTTATTCTTTTCATTTATAAGTTGATCTTGGCTTACAAGATACCTGACTGGTCCGGCAATAAATGAGGATGCACTAAGCATACAACAATAGCTCCTTTTCACAGTCAGGGTTAAGACAGCACTTAGAGTAAACTGAGTTAGTGAGCTTCAGACAACACATGGAAATAATGAAGCTTCACCAGAATTATGTAGGTTTAAAACATAATAATCACTAGCTATGCAGAATTGTTAAAATGTCGATTTTTATATTCGAACACCAGAGTGCTTAATTAAAATGTCAATGTGAACAGCAAAAAATAATCTACATTATCCCTTGATGACATTAAACAGGATGTCACGAGGTAGTTTTTCCATACTGTCACTTGTGTAAATTATGCATCAACTATTATAAGACACATTCCACAATTCAATGAAAACACAATTCACAATAAGCAATATGAAGCTGATACTCAGATAATCTGGTACCTTGCGCCATTGACTGGCGCTTTCCAGACACATTGTGCTTTTCTCATGGACATATTTGGGATATCAGAACATTCTTCTACGTAAGTGTTAGAAATATTTATAAACAATAAAACATCAAGACACTTGTGTTGCGTTCTATCACAATCCATTTGTTCAGTCTGTTGTTAAATGTTATGTATTATGTTTTTGGGTGCCAAAAAAATGTTTTGCTAAGTAGCACAATAATTTTTAATTCTTTTCATGTTAAGCCATTTTCAATTTTAGAATATTTACATTTTGTTCATATTCTATCAGTTAGCTAGTATTATCAAAGATTTAAGATAGAAGTCAAAATACAACATACGATTAGATTGATATTAAGCATGTAAAAAGTAATGTGCATGTTATCAAGAACTCTAGTACCAGAGAACTGTTTTAAACATGTAGCGGAATACAGTGGTATTCTTTCATTTTGTAAGAATAATAAAAAACAGGACATTGAGACAGATCTCTGGTACAGGTCTAGCTGATTAGGCCAATTGCTATTCCAGACTCATGCTCTTTTGTTCAGTATTTGACAGTACCTACACGTGCATTTGAGGTTAATACAATTTTGCAAAATTTTCAAAATTTATGTTTTGACAAATACATTGGATATATAATTACAGACTTGATAGCACTATGACAATATTTCATCAGATGGACAGCAATGATTCAAGGAGACCTACTGCCACTTTCTCAAGCACAACTAGGGTTGGATGAGAAATGCTGGCCTGTTTAGCATGCACATATGCCAAGAATGGATGAAGAAAGAGCTTCTGCAGCAATGGTCCCTTTAAAAATAACACTTAAAAGTTGTTAGCTGTTGCATCACATTAAACAGTCACTTAAGATTTGCCATGTCTCAACAGTGACAAAACCATCAACTTAGTTGTTGTGCAAAAATAAAGTGTACCTAATCATACATATTACCTAGGATACTCTAAATAATTTTCTGGCATAAACAAGAGGAAGTTAAACGTTAAATTAATCTAGAACTTGATAGTTTCAGTTTATAACATGATGATGTTGAAGGAATATTTTGACAAAATAAGAGCAACGTGGAAATGGCAAATCTTTGGTGTCATAATGCAAAACATCGTATGGAGTGGTATAGCAAATGACTATTTAATCTGAACCAAACGTTTGAAAAATTATAGTCATAAATATGCATTTACGATTCGCAGCCAAGGTTGAATGTTATTTATATAAGATCTGTGTTGCCAAGAATGATAAGAAATAACATTCAGGCTC
The DNA here is from genome assembly GCF_030684315.1 of Stegostoma tigrinum. NCBI lineage: Eukaryota > Metazoa > Chordata > Chondrichthyes > Orectolobiformes > Stegostomatidae > Stegostoma > Stegostoma tigrinum. Next base: position 25,477,942 of record NC_081382.1, read on the forward strand.
AAACCAAACGAATGTTGCTGATATTCTTTTAAAAATAACTTGCATTTGACTTCTTAGCCCTAAATTTGTCCACAAAAAAAAGCTTTCAGCATAAAGTTAGTTTTTCCAGTGGGCCACAAATTTAAATATAGATCCCTGAGCTATAAACTGCATTGCGTGCAAGGCAGCGATGACCCTTGGAAAAATGCAGACTTTATGTTGCCATATAATGTAGTTGTCACTTAGGATCAAACACTTTCTATAAACACTACTTGTTTCTTTAGTTTCACTATACACCATCTTTATTCCCCCCCCCTTTCCTGCTCTCGGATACATAGCAGGACTGATTGCCGCTTATCATCCTGAGAAAGAGATACATTTTCACAAACATCTAACTTGAAAATTTAACTCAATTACAAAAAGTAAATAATTAATTTGTGGTTTACTTTCACCCACATTCACAAAAAACTTGTAAAAGATAATTAAAACAAAAAGGTAGAAATGAAATTCAAGTTTAAAGAGGGATTCTGCTTTGAAGGTCTGGATTAATGCTATATTTGAAGGAGGTTGGTTAATATACAGAACTGACAACTGACTGTAATGCCTCTGCATGTACATTCCAAAATATAAGCAAAAGTTTAGTTCCATACATATCTGTAATGCATTTGTTCCTTCATTTTTGCTAGTTGTTAATTTTTTTATTGTTTTGTGTTTTAACATTTACCAAGTAGAGTTTTGAGAATGGTCGCAACTAATAGTGATGTTTCTTTGTAAAACAGTTACATATTTGTATTAATGCATAAATCAATGCACCAATCTCTGCCATAAATGACTTTCATAACACACTTATCTGGGAAGGTGGAACAATTTGGCAAACAACAGCTCTATGATCAGCAGTGATCATTACTACATCACATTCTGGTTAGTCAGATATTGCAGACTTTTCCTCTTCTACTTCAGATGCAACACCTATTACAATAATTATCAATTTTAAAAGTGTTTAAAATTGGTAAAATCAAATGTTTACTTTTCAGTGGTTCCCAAATTTATTATATTCTGGTTGAAAAGCAAAAGCTCAAAATTCGCCAATATGGCTAACAACAAATTTGTTTTTATTGTGTCTGTAAATATTATGTGCCCCATATGAAATAGATTCTCCAAATTAAGTAGCTCATAGACTTTTCTTTGTTTTTAGTGCCAATGCTGTTCTTTACAGGAGTTGGCAGTCTTTCTAGTTTGGGCCTACGATTTGGCCTATATTAACACAGCCAGCTAACTTGGCTGTACACTTAAATGGGACAAGAAGTTATGATAGCAGGCTGTGCATCAATACAGATGAAATCCCCCATTATCTGCAATTGCAACTGCTCCATGGTACTAATGAACATACAAGTATTTCCTTTTTACAGGTGGGAATCACAATCTAACAAAATTGATGTGCCATTCTACTCTGGGTTTAAAAAAAGCCAGTGCTCTGCTGAGAAGTACCGGAAAACAACTACCTGATCTCTTACTTGGCAAATGTTTCCCACATTGCTTGGAGATTGTTATCACAGTTTCAATGTTCATCCTGCATTTTTTTAAACATGTGAATAGCAAAAATGTGAATAGGTTTTTAAATCTGTATAATAATGTAATTTAGACCATCAATTCCCTGAAAAAAAAATCCAGCCTTCAATTATTCCCCTCAATTGCAATGTTAAAGAGAAAGATACTTAGTGGTTCAAAATTTCTACTTCTAAAACTAGTTCATCTAATTTCATCATAATACCTGAGTAATTTTCGTATGCAAACGACACATTCACTTTACCCTGTTTTAAAACAAGTCTTAAAAGACTTGGTTGCGAATAAGATGAAGATACCTGCGTATAAGAGTTCAGGTATGCTTATTTTGAGCACATTATATCAAACAAAATTATAACTATTGTAAAATAATTGTAGTTTTTTTTGGTCATCTCCATATCAACTTATGAACATTTTTTGACAATTCTTTTGCAGACTGATTACACAGGTAGGAAATTTTGCAAAACAAGTCAATACTTTACACAATCTTAAATATTCTTCATCAGAAACTAGTCCAGAAATTTGAAACAAAGAACCATTAATCAACCAATTAATCTCTTGCCTTAAAATGAGCATATCTGGAATCTGATTGCAGGAATGATTGAATTAATAAGATCATAAAGGACAGGGAGCTAAAAGAAGACCTCACATAAAAAGGTTTTCTTGTTTATGATATAGTTAATGGAAAAAAACAAAAGTAGTAAAACAATTTAGAGGTACAAAAGGCACCTACAAATCTTCCCTGTGAACATTGTGGTAAGATGGTCATACTGAATCAATTTCATATGACTATATAGTAGGTCAAGGTTGTGGGCATAGCGGGGGCTGGTGTTAATTTCAGTAACAAGCTCTCTAGCTATTTTAAACAGTTCACTGCACACTAAACTTAACCAACACTTACAAATCCCCATCCACTGCATGTATATAAAATGCATTAAGCAATTTTGTTTAATTTGAATTAACACTAACAGTAATTTTGAAATCACATCTATTTCCCAAAATGTCATTATTTTGGTGAATGGGCAGCAAAATTTCAGGAAATACTTGGTTACTTTGTGAGAATATAGGGAACAATCATGTAACTTCACAGGGAATCCTTCACAAGATATGTGAATAGAGAATGGGATTAACTGCAAAAATGTGCCAGCTCAGAGTGTCATACTAATGAAATTAGGTGAGTTACATGTAAGGGAGTTAATAAGAACTAATGGGTGTAAGCTTGCAGTAGTGTTGCTGTATCAAAACTCAGTATAGTCTAAACTACCCAATTGCTGAAGTAGAGAGTTTGAGAAAAAAATGATGAATTGGTGAACTCAAATGCGTGTTTCTGTAATGGTCTAAATATCTAGCTTAATGGGATGATATTGAACCAAACCACTCTTTCAGCTGATTCACCAACATAGACTGAATTCAGAATGTGTTTGGCTTGTACAAATGGTTACATTTTGATTATTTGCGGGCAAGAGACAACTACTCATTTTGTGGTTAGCAAAGCAAAGGCACTTGTCTCTAACCGTTAGGAATGATGCCCACAAAGATCTAGCTATCTTTCAGTCATCGTTTTCTCCTTCCTAAATCTGGTGATAAACCAGGGGAATATCTTTGTGTTCAACAACAGTAATGTCAGCAAGCAAGTTAGCAGCTAATCACACTGAAGTATTCACACACACAAAACGAGGAAGTTAAATTTAAAATGCTGAATATCAAATGGTTTAAGTTTTCAGGTAGTGAAATAAATATTTATGATTGGATTAAGTTAGAAGCTAAAACAAAGATAAAGAAGTTTTAGAAGATTTTTAAAGTATGGAAATTTTGATATGGTACAATTAGTTTTCAGGGTCAGTGAATGAGTTAAATATTATTTTAAGGATGGTCTCATTTTAAAAACAACACCTCATTTAACAAGGTACACATTTTAAGGGTATTTTAAGCAGCAGAACTAAATGGTGAGATTGTGAAGGTTCTCAATTTAATGGATTTCTATTAAATTCAGATGGAGGGAGCATCAATAGCGTACCCTCAGAGTGGAATCACCGTTAGCAACTTCTGGATTTCCATGACATTCTACATTTCAGAATTTGCTGCCAGTAATAATGGAATAATAATAGCAAACGTGAGTAGTCTTGCTGTCAATACCACAAGTTCCAAGCCAATATGCAGCTTTGGATTTCAAAGTGGGTTAAAATCATTGGACAGCATGAATCGGTTTCCATAAATCTAACGATTTAGCAGAAGTTACATAAATCACAAGGACACTGTCTTTGTGACAAAACATTTAGCAACCTTTTCAATTTTTAAGAAACAAGGTGAGATAGCACACATTGGTGACCAAATGATACTGTGCAATGTAATTAACAGCACCATTTTGTTTCCGAATGAATAAAAGTTTGCCACACAATTTTTCATGAAGATAATGTCATTGCATCGAGATCCAGAATAACCCACAGTTGGTGTTATTTAATTGTAAAACTGGTGAGTGCACTACCTGATCACAGAACTTTTATATTTAAAACACAACTTTACTTGTTTTAGCAGAGGTAGGTTATTTAAAGACAGCAGCCCCCGCAAAGGAGTTGTGTTGACGGGGAAGATAAATAGGTGCATGCGCCTTGGAAAGCAATGCTGCCTTGTATTTAACATTCTAAAACTTGAAATAAAGCCTTCAAAGTCAAATCACTTTTTCTTTTAAATGGTGCATTCAAGAATAAAAGTTTAAAACTCCCATTTAAGTCCTTAACAGTTATTCTTAGTCAAGGATTTACATATGCTATAGTACTGGTTAACATTTTAAAAATGCAAATGTACAGTGAATGGGAAATATTTATCATTTTGAATTTTCAAAATCTTTGGCTCTTAGAAATATACAGTTATACATCCTGTTGTTGCTGTAGTAATGATCTGCTGAGAAGCAGTGTAAAAAAAACTTAATGACATCATTAATATTCTAGTACTATTTAACAGGACATTTTTGGTTTACAATAAAGAATATCCAAGATGGTATTGCTTCTTTAAATCATCTACGTCATTTCCGAATGTAATGTTAGTTTGAAAAAAAAAGGCTATATAAAGAAAATCTATTACATCTTCCAATTAGGAGTCAACTGTGACAGTCTCATCAGTAGGAATATGAGTTTGAAAGTAGCATGATTAGAGCACCTGGATGTGTTTTATTGCACCATCCACATTTAAATCCTTCTGTAGGATCCCCACTGAGTTTGTGTTTTTAAAAAAAACGACATCCACAAAAAAATAGAAAGTGTTAAAAATAAAACTTCTTGCAAAGACTGGAAATGAAGAAGCAACTAAAATTTGCAATCGATATGCTTACAATTAGTACCGATTTGTTGCAACAAGGCAGCAGCTTGCCAAAATGGACCACTTTAGTGACAGCCTTAAGGCATTTGAAAATGAAAAGAGAGACATGTATCTATGTCATCTCATTATTGAGGTAGTCTTAATAAAACATTTTGCTCAGCCCCTCACCCAAAAATATAAAAAAAATTCAACTAGACCTAAAATGGCAATACTGTAACATTAACACCCTACACACCGTAAACTGCAAGGAAAATGCATTAACTGCATTGTACAGAAGCATGTGCACTGTGTTGAAGATCATACATTCAACTCTGTCGTGAAATAAATAGATAAAGTAAAATATAGCTGCTGTCAGAATCACAGGGTTTCACTCAATCTGAGGATATTCCCTGCTCTTCGAGTCTTGGCTGACTTTTCCCCTCCAAATTCTTCTCCACCTGAGGCACCAAAATAAGGCATGGCAAATTCAAGAGCCACTAGGTGATGGCTCATTCTTTACTTGCACTGGCTTTGCATGAGTGCAGGACTGCTTTGAAAAGCAAAGGCAGTTGTTCCAAAGGGATATTGACCAGTTTACCTGCAACAACAATCGATTAAGCATGTATTAGTTATTTTATGATTCACAAGCAATTGATCTTGTTTGATTATTTATATTACATTAAACCCAATTTTCTGCTTGTCTCAATTTGTTCCAGACAAATAATTACAACTTCATCATGCTTGGCTTTAGAAGCAATTCAATAACGGGCTTTTTACGTTTTTTTTGGCAATGCCATGAAGCCAAGCTCAGTGAGATTTCTCACCGTATCCTACGAAATTTGCCTCATTAACTCCACGGGTGGAGTCACACACATCTGCTTCTATCCCCATCTTGCTCCATGTAGTTCCCAGGGCAACATGCCACTTACTGAATATCTACCAAAAGACTGGGATTTCTTGCTCCAGTATCACCTTGGAAGCTGCTGTGCACCTGGACAAGCAATACCACCCAGTGTTACCCTTCACCAGCATGGAAATAGCATGCAGCTCATGACGCCTAGCCAGGATGGTGGTACTCGCTCGCACATGCAATACCCATTCTCTCAAACTAGTCACTGATTAATCACCACGCCACACACTGTACCTGTCCAGATACATCCCGTATGAAGAACTTCTGAGTGCACGGTACCGTTTGTCCAATGACCAGCGGTCAGCTGCATTTTGTCATTGTCGAATTGGGGAAAATCACACACAGGCAAGCATTTGTCCAAATCTAAACATGACCTTTTTTGACAGCCAGTAAAATAGGACACAGAAAACGCACACAGGCTGCAGTTTGCACCCACACAAGCTGGCATCTTGACGTCGACAGTCCATGATGGCCTTCCGCAACCAGCTGGCATCCACTGGACATGGGTGTCAATCAGGTCCTGCCTGCTCTGTAATGCCCAATGCATCCAGAAGAAGCTATCTGGCAGCTGAACATTCTCATCCTTCTCTTCGGACAACTGCTCCTGTTCCCCGACTTCTCAGTGTCTATCACATTACAGTCCTTGGAGCAAGCAACAAGCCAGAGGAGTGTTCTGCACCACCCACCACCCAACCCCTCTCCACACCCCCCAGACCACTTCAAGCTGTGGGATACACATCTGAACAGCCTTATTATCTGCTCCACCATGGCCTTGGTTGCAGCACCAGAGGCGACACATTACATCCAGAGTGCTGTGTTCTGATCCCTTTCCCATTCCAAACTCAACCATTCAACTTTCTATTGCATTCATTGATCAGCTACATTCCCCTAGCCCACAGGTCTCTTGTAAGAGCCACAGATGATGGGCTGCCTGTGTTAGGCATTCATATGATTTTAAATTGCCAGTAACTTGTGCACACTGAAATGACAGTGCTAGTTTAGCCAGTATCAATGGCATGGTGCATCCATTTTTGACCACCATTTGATGCCTAAGCATATTCACTCTTCTCGTATTGCAATACGTGCACGTAAATGTTTGCAAGTAAAATGTAGCCGCAGTTTGCAAACATATGCTTCATTTATTTACCCTTTCAATGCCCTAACTTCCAGCAGATCTGAATCCTGCACTTTCCCCTGTGAAGTGATAGTGAATATGCCCATCTGTGGGCACTGTCCAAGCCATTTTCCAGTCAAGATAATGGCAAGAGATGGCTCTCAGCTCACTGTCGATACAGCAATGGGTCCTGTCTGGTCTTTGCCATTCCCCATAAAGTTCCCATGACACCTTTAACCTCACACTATGCCAAAAGCCAAATCCACTCGTTCCCTCCTCCATGTAGAGGCCCAGCACGTCAAACTTCACTTCCAACAATGCTTACCTGTGGCCTAAGCCCCAACATTACATTTTAACGACGCCCATTGTAACCTTCAATGTTTCCTTTACTGAGGCCACTGTGATGTTCATTGCCAATAACTGCCTCTCCTGTGGGTAACCATGCCTTCCAGTACTGTTCCACACATGTCCAAACATCTTGATTTTGTGCCTGTCACCATTCTTGTCCACACCTCCACAAACACTTTTGCTTTCCCTCCCCCAACATGACACTAACCCCTTTTAACAGTGGTCTCCCACTGCTCCCAATGTCCCTACAGCCCCTTCTGCACCTTCCTAAACAATGAACAAACACCCAAGGCTGCATTTGCCCCAGACCTCTGGCCAACTTTGATGAGTAACCTCTAGACATGAATAGCCATATACGACTTCTCCAATTCGCCTGATCATTACTGTTGGCCTAGTAATGGAGCTTTACCCACTCCCCAGGCTATATTCAGCCAGACAGCCTGATGGTAACTGTTTCAACCTGACAACCGACAGTAGCCAAGCCCTCTGGCTTCTGTGCAGACTGTGTCACAGACTGACAGCCCGAAGACTCCCCTGACCGACAACTGTCACCCCTCAACTGGCCTGAGGACTAGCCCCCAGCATGATGATATAAATGAATTAATATGAAATCAATGTGCGGTTCAGCAGCAGCTACCTGCTGTAGGTTTTTAACTGATGTTTTAGTACACCATTCATCAAGACGCCAGCCAGATTCCCACTGACGAGCAGCATGTATAACTGCACAATGCAGCTCACTGACACAATAGTAATGATAGCCTTTGGCTCTGGCTGAAGCACCAATGTGCTGACTGGCACAACAAAGCAGACAAGATAAGGCATGAATGCTGCGAGCATGCAGATAGGTACTTAGAGATCAAGTTGAGCTGCCCAGAGACGCAGCCTTGCCCAATCGGTGAACTAGATGCCTGACAATGGGCACAAAGTGACTCAGCTGCAGACTTTTAATGCTGGTTGTCATTGCATGTTGCAATCCAAGTCTGTGCTTTCTTTGTGACTGCAAATGTGTCGTAAGGGTGCCATGATGGTTGTGAGATTGCAAAGCATCAGTTACCAATGTCTGTTGATGAGGGGTGAAAGCGATGGTGCCCATTGTGACTAAGGCACTTTCTGGTGCGGCACGGTGGCTCAGTGGTTAGCACTGCTGCCTCACACCACCAGGGGCCCAAGTTCGATTTAACTCTTGGGCGACTGTCTGTGTGGAGTTTGCACATTCTCCCCATGTCTGAGTGGGTTTCCTCCCACAGTCCAAAGATGTCCAGGATAGGTGAATTGGCCATGCTAAATTCCCCATAGAGTCCAGGGATGTGTAGATTAGGGGGATGGGGTCTGGGAGGGATGCTCTGAAGGTTGGTATGGACTTGTTTTGGTCAAAGGGCTGTTTCCACACTGTAGGGATTCAATGATAATGTGGAGGCTATTCACAGCCTGTGAGCTGAAGTTACCAGACACCCACTCTGATTTCGATATCAAGAATTCTCAATATCTACCTTGTTTCGAACATTCGGTAAGATAGAATACTGAATATTAATGAGGTGACTTATGGCATTAATGAGGCCTTTAACAAGCTATAATCCCCTTTAATTGGCAACTCACCACTGCCTAGCAAGAAAATCACCATGCTGCTTGGCAAAGCCAAGCAGGGGAGATGTTGGCCTCGTGGTTTTATTGCTGGATTGTTAATCCAGAGACCAAGATAATGTTCTGGGGACCTAGGTTCAAATCCTGCCATGGCAGTTGGTGGAATTTGAATTCAATAAATATCTGGAATTAAGAATCTAGTGATAGCTATGAATCCATTGTCGATTGTCAGGAAAAACCCATCTGGTTCACTAACGTCCTTTAGGGAAGGAAACTGCCATCCTTCTCTGGTCTGGCCTACATGTAACTCCAGAATCATAGCACGTGGTTGACTCTTAACTACCCTGTGGGCAATCAGAGATGGGCAATAAATGCTGCCTAGCCAGTGATGATCATCCTGTGAATGAATAAAGAAAAAAAGAACTGTAATAGAGGTAGTCCTTGCCAGAACTCTCATTTGATTCTCCAACAAATCTTGCCATAACCCAAGTCGTTCAGATCGCTACAACATTCCACAATATATGCTTCAATAAGGTCTCATATCATTCCTCTAAACTCCATTGAATACAAGCCCAAACTACTTAACTTCAGTTCATTAAATATCCATCCATAACCAGAATCACCAGATGTTAATCTGGAATGCCACCAGCAGCATATCTTTCCTTTCATAAGGAGAGCTAACCTTTTCACAGTATTCCATGTGTAATGTGACGAGTGGTGTCTATAGTTTTAGCAGGACCTCCCTATTTTATACTCAATCCATTTGAAATAAAAGCCGACATTCTATTTCTCCTCTCTCTATTACCCACCGAACTTGGACGCTAGCTTTTTATGACTCATACATGACAGTACGCAAATCCCTCTGTGCTGTAACTTTCTGGAGTCTTACCTCATTGAAATAATTTTCAAGAAGAATAGAAGATCTGAACAACCTCACACTTTCCCATACTATATTTCATCTGACAATTTGTGCATATTCATTTAAAACTGTCTATTTTTTCTCTGTAGACTTCCATTCTCACCACTTACCTTTCCATTTATTTTTGTGTCATCCACAAAATTGCAAGTTGCTTCATCCAAAATATTAATATATCCCAAATAATTGTGGCCCAGGCTCTGATCCCTATGGCATTCTACTTCGTTACAGGCTCCTATTTTGAAAATGCCCTCTTTATCCCAGCTCTTGGTCCTTAATTCATTAGCCAATCCTCTATCTACGCAAATATGAGCTCCAACCACATGGGCTCTTCTTATTTGATAGCCTTTTGCATAGTAACACATTGAATACATTTTAGAAATCCCAAATAAATTGCATCTATTGGTTTCCCTTTACAAATCCTGCTTTTTACCTCCTTAATAAAATTGTCAGGCATGATTTCTTCTTCATGAAAACATGCTGACTCTGCAAGATCAGATTATGCATTTATAAATGCTCTATTATTATATTCTTTATAATAGGTTCTAATATTTTCCCAATGACAGATGTTACATTTACTGGTGTATAGTTATGCACTTTTTATTTCCTTCTGTTTTCTATAAGGGTGTTACATTGACAGTTGTCCAATCTATTGGACTTATCCAGAATCTCAGGATTCTTGGAAAATCACGAACAGTGCCATCACTACTTCTGTAACAACTTCATTTAAAATCCTCAGATGCAACTGATCAGGATGCTGGGGACAAATTGGTTGTCAGCCCCAGTGTTAGGTTTCTCTAGTCATAGCTATTGTGACTTTCCATACCATATCACCCCCCACACACACATACCCCTCTTAATTTTTTTTAGTATTTTTGAAATGCTATTCGAATCCTTGACCGTGAAGACTGATCTGTAGTATTTATACATCTTCAGCTATTTCTTGGTTCTCTATTATTATTTCACCAGGTTTGTTTTTTCAGGGGGCGTATGTTCATTTTGGTCGAGGTCTTACTTTTTATATATTTAAATAAGCTTAATCTTCACTTTTACATCACTTGCTAGTTTGCACTCAGTTTATGTTCTCTCTTTTGTTGGCTTTTAAAACATTCCCAATCTTCTGATTTGCCACTCATATTTGCCAATTTGTGTGTTTTTATTTAATTCTGTAACTTTAACGTCCACAGTTAACCATAGTCAGTTTATCCCCTCCTAGAATCCCCCTTTCTTATTCGAATTGCAGGTCATCTTTACTGCAAGTCAAGAACTATCATTCCTCAACCGTCTTTTCAGCTAAACTTACTTCCGATTCCATTCTAGCCAACTCTGCCCTCTTCTCCATGTAATTTTATACAAGTTTTGCAATATTTCCAACTCAAGTTTCTCACTCTCAAAACAAAATTCTACCATATCATAATCACTGCTCCTTAGGGGATCTTTTATTCAGAACATTTATTACATCTGCTTTATTACATATTACTATATCCAAGACAGGCTGACTCCTTGCTGGATCCATAACATAATGGTATTCAGCACAGTTGCCTAGAACACTTATTCTTCCTCATGGCTATCTTTGCTAACTTGATTTTCCCAATTTATATTAAGATTGAAGCCATCCAAGGATTAATGTACTGTTTTTCTTACATGCTTATATTGTCCCTTGATTTATTGTCTCCAATGGACAGCTACAGTTAGATGGCCTTTAGACAACTCCCCCTCAGTGCCTTTTCCCCCCTTTTTAAAATCTGTTTTTCTTATAGCTGACACCATCCAAGTTAATTGTAGCAACACATAGGGAACATTTGCTGACAACATCTTGTCTTTATTAATAAAGAAACAACTTTCCCTTAACACAGCTAGATGTCCTATGTTGCTTAGCATAGTAAAACCACACATCTGCTGGCTCAGTAGCTTTAGCAACATTCTAAACAAATAGAAACATTCACGGTTAGTAGGAACTGCAGATGCTGGAGAATCTGAGATAACAAGAAGTAGAGCTAGATGAACACAACAGGCCAAGCAGCAGAGGAACAGGAAAACTTCTTCAGAAAGGGTCCAGACCCGAAACGTCAGCTATCCTGCTCCTCTGATGCTGCTTGGTCTGCTGTGTTCATCCAGCTCTACACCTTGTTATCTCAGAAACATTCATGCACTGATTTTGTAGTGACCAATTTAGCTCTTGGTTCGAAATATGATCCCAATTACTGCCTTTGGTTTTATTCTCTAATTAGCATGAACTAAGTCAGCCAAAGCTATGTGGGTCAGTACGCTGGAGTAAAATAGCTAAAGACTATGAATGAATTCACAACCTGTACGCTGATTCAATACAATTCATGCTGATCGAGCAGGCCGTTGTCAGCGACTATTAGATATACAGCTTTTGGTCAAAGCAGGAATGATCACTTTGTAAAAATGTAAATCTCAGCGATCAGCTGACACTTAAAAGATTTCAGTCCCTCTGGAAGCTATTTCAAACCAACCTGACAGTTGGGGAACTGGTGCAATGGAGTTCGGTGCTGGTTTAATGACCCACCTGACTTTACTCTCCACGGCAAGTAGTGCATAACATTGAGAAGGTGTACTCCAGCAACTTACCCACAATTTCTACTGAAGTGACAAGTAACCTTTGTCTCCTTCCCCCTCTTCTTAAATAATGGTGTGATATTTCCAATTTTCCAATCCAACGACACTTCTTGAATCTAATCAGTTTCATAAAATTGAGAGTGATGCTTTTGAAATTTTATGACCCACTTCACTTTTAAAGAATCCTTGGGTGCCAACCACCAGTCCTTGGTCTATGCCAAGTCATATTATTTTCTTCTTTACTATATTTCAACTTGTACTTAATCCATTAACTTCCTCCCCTTGGCTTATTAAGGTCCCTAGTTTTACTTGCATCTTCCTCTCCTCAGTTCTCCAAAGTACCCTCTTTACAAGTCTTCTGTTCGCTTCATATGTATTCTGCAACCATCGTTTTTCTAATAAACTACATTTAGTTCTAATATTATTTTTATTGCTTCCTCAACTGCCAGTAACTCCAGCATCTGCAGTTCCTACTATCCCTGCCAGTAATTTTGTTAGGAAAATCAATGCAAGCACAAAATGGGGATTATCATTCCATACACCAATGAATTTTACTTGCTAAAACAGGAAGAATTTTATTGCATGATGTCACGTTAGCAGTTATTTTGTTAGTACAACAATAAATCAAATCTAACCAATGTAGGTTTAAAATATTGTATTTGCAATCACCTGCAATATAGCGTATCTCTGGCAGGCACATCATAAGTTCAGGGAAACGATTGGTCTGGTGTGGATACTTGAATTCAGTGTAATCCTGGCACACATACCAGTAACGCTTGTTCAACTGCTCCAATTGAGACACATTGGTCAGACCCCCAATATCTGCAGAAAAATATTCAAATGGTAATTTGATTAGAAAGATCAGCACCAATACCATCGAAAAGAAATTACTTAGTTGTCTGCATTATTTTTGACTTCATATTGTTAATAATCTACATTACTACTTTCAGGAATTTTTCGTAAAAACTTATTTTTTGAAGCAAAGTAGCCAGACCGTCCCGTAGTATTTTAATTTGAAAACCAATCTTTTCTCACTTGTTATCTTCAAGGCACAGATTCTTGTTTGTATTGGTTTCAGACATGGGCAGCCCTTCAAATACGTTGATGGTCATTTTTACCTAAATGGTCATTCTTACAAGTGCAGATGAGCGAGCTAGTCAATCTTCAAATCTGATCCTGTCCTCACTCCGCATCCGTACATTGATTCTTTTCTAGCAGGAACTAAGGGTAGTGATTAAGAACAGGAACTCTGCTTAATATTATTTCTCTGCTTGATGGCAAATACAGAAGGCAACTGTAACATGCAACTGTTATCTGGATTTTATTCAGCTGCTAAAACAGACCAGATGTGTCCATATAGGATTATAAAAACAGGTGGTGACAAATGCAACTTTTGTTTTCTCTTTGCTTTTGTTGTCATATATGATATGTGCTATATTTGGTTTGTCAACTTTTTTAAAAACAAAATCGATTCTTAAAAACCTTCATAGCAGTTAGCACAACTTACACAGATTTGAACTATGCATTTCTGAATACCATGTTATGTGGCTAAATTAAGACGAGAAATTAATTGGTATTGAAGAATGCACAAACAGAGGTAGAAAAGCTAGAAAGGTGGCAAGAGGCTCATCTGTCCCAAATTCAATTGGGAAGCTGACTGGCTGGTTTAGGGTTGCTTCCAATTCAGCTAGTATTTTACGAGTAATGAAATGGGGAGACTATCAGATAAACTCTAGAAGCCTCTCAATAGGCTGGGAGGGTTGAAATCCACTTTGGATATCCTTTGACTCATGAAGTAGTCTTGGTGGTAACGGCCTTATTTGCCCAGTACCCTCAGATTGCAATTCTCTTGCAGAGTACAACATTCATTGGTGGGTTTTCAGCTTCCAGGTGCAGCTCCAAACATCACACAAACCTGTTGAGCTGCAGGCCCTGTGTTTACCCATTGGAGTGAGTTTGTCCCACCTTTCAGCACCAAGGCCAGGATCTTCACCATTTTCACAAAACTGTAGCCTACACTGTAGCCCATTTCGGAAGAAGGGTCTAGACCCGAAACGTCAGCCTTCCTGCTCCTCTGATGCTGCTTGGCCTGCGGTGTTCATCCAACTCTACACCTTGTTAACTGTAGCCTAAATTACTTTGGAAGTTAACCAAAGCAAGTCAATAAAGACTCAAATAAGGCAAACAGTTAGAAAGACTGATATTGTTATAAATTTCAAGTAATTTAGCAATAACCTGTTGCTTTATAACTCAAATTGCTAAATACAGATACAAATAATTTCTAACATGAATTCTGCTTATGCCAACATTAGACATCAGATTAGGGTCAGTGTGACACTGAATTTAGGGGAAATGTTATGATCAATGCCAAAAAAATTTATCTTTTTCCCAAGAGAATCATAAAAAGAGAAACATTATTTATAAATAAAAGCACCAAATTATCTAATTACATAAAATTTAGCATTCCGAAATGCTGTTACTAAGAAATAACTAATCTCCAAGTGAATTATTAATCAATATTTATATCAATTTAAGCAACTTTTAAGGTAATAACACTGCAAGGTTAATAATTCTATTTGGTGAATAAATAAGTGACTAAGTATGCATGGTTTATTAATAATGATCATTATCTTCAATTTGAAACCAATAAAAAGTTCTTGTTGTTGTTGTTGTTGAAGGACAAGTGCACATAGTGTGGGCCACAAGTCTCATAACATGATAATGGCATCTTTTGGCAGCGTTCAGCTGCAGAAAACTGTAATAAAGACTCAGAGAGACAGAAATCTTACTTTGAACTATATAAAACAAAACAAAAACAGGAACCTGACAGATTTTTTTCCATGGTTCTGAGATTTTAAAGTTAAGATTAATGTTCCTACCACCATCCTAAATAAAGTTAGTTTCTCAGCACAAACCAGGTAATCAAATCTTCGATTTTTCTTGTATGCATTGCTCAGTATCTTTCTTGTGTTAACAGCTATTGAATCAGTCATAAATATTTTTGAACAAAAATAGAAGTCACTGGAAAAGCTCAGGAAGTCTGGCAGCATCCAGGAAGAAAAATTAGAGTTAATGTTTTGGGTCCGGTGACCCTTCCTCAGAACTTGCCTCCCCAAAGTAGTAAAACGTACTAGCATTCTGTTCAAATGTCTCATAATATGGATAAAATGAGATTCTGAAATAAAAGCATAACATTTTTTGTACATATTTTTACCACAAACTGATGCAAAATGTGCCATAAGGATATTACATTTGATTATGAAGTTAAATCCATCCTAAGTTAATGTCATACGCAAGAACACAAAAATTGTTCCTGTTATAGCTCAACTTTGTAATACCAGTGCCATTAAGTTATGCATAAACCACCTGTTTTGAAGACTGGAATATCTCAGCCATGACCTTTTATCCAGAGTACAACTCATGTGTGGTCTACTGAGATCTGGATTGTGATTGTGGTGATTGTCATAGGGACTTCAGTTCACAAGGGGTCATGATCACCACCAGTAATTTGGAAGTGCTTTTCACTTCTTTGTCAGTGCAATTATAACTGACTTGCAAGCAATTAAAAGATAATTGCCACACCAAATACTAATAAACACCTCAGCCTTTTCAGGTTGTACAGCAAATTAAATTCATCAATCTCACTGTTTACAATCTATTTGCAGAATATTTTTCTTACAAATGCCAATTCATTACAGCTACAGCTGTTGCCCAGAGAATAGACAGAGTTATTTTAGATGATGTTAGGTATTAATAGACGTCAAAATCAAAATTATCCTGCATTATATTTTACAGCATCAACTGCTTACAACAAACACAGTTCCAGTCAGAACATAATTTATAACCAAACTAATAACAGCTTAGTATTCAGAATGAAGATAAAATAACCTTTACTTCCAGGGAGCACATGCAACAAATTTGGCTGAAAACTTAATTTGGTATAAACCTCAGCAAAAGTTCAGAGAGAAGAAACTGAATATTTTGTTCAATAATGTAACAGTTAGAATTTTTGCCAATTTTTAAACCTGAAAACAACTCAAACGCCAAGTAAAGCAATATTCAGAAGTTAGATCCATTGCTGAAACAACTTTGTATGAACAACAGGGATGCTTATAATACACTGACAAAACACAAAGTAAAAATAGATTAAACAGAAGTATAGTAAAGTTGTGATAAGTTGAACCACAAGGAGCCGCCCACAAACTTATCTTCAGCAGAGCTTCACATTAGTGTAACCTGATTTCCCTACAAGTGTACTCTACGCCAAGAAAAATAAAAACACAGTGGCGGGTGGCACAGTAAACACAGGAAAAATGTCTCTATTTTTCAATTCATTTACACCTTACAATGGTTTGACCTTGCATAATAAAGGGCATAAAAAATGCTGGAGTTAGCTCTGAAAAAACTCTAATCTTTTTCTACATGGCATGCTGTCTTTTGACAAATCCACCATCTGGTGGAAGACATTAAAACAGTCCAGTTTCATCCATATTAAAAACCTGTCTTGGTGCCCTCTTGTTCTGGATGAAGAAATTAAGGTCATTGTTGCTAAGACTGCAGATGATACAAAGATAGATGGAGAGAGGGGTAGTGTTGAGGAAGAGGGGAGGCTGGAGAATGACTTGGACAGGCTGCTAGAGTGGGCAAAGTAGTATCAGATGGAATACAATGTGGGAAAATGTGAAGTTTTGGATTTTGATAGGAAGAAGAGAGGCACAGTCTATGTTCTAAATGGGGGGATAGTTTCAGAAGTCTGAAACACAAAGGGACTTAGGAGTCCTCAGAATTTTCATAAAGATAACATGCAGGTTCAATTAGCAGTTAGGGAAGTAAATGCAATGTTCGTATTCATTCCAAGAAAGCTTTAATACCACACCAGAGATGCACTGCTGAGGTTGTATAAGACTCTGGACAGACAGCACTTGGAATATTGTGAGCAGTTTGCATCCCAAATCTAAGGATGGATGTGCTGGTATTGGAGAAGGTCCAGAGAAAGTTTACAAGACTGTTTCCAAGGATGATGGACATGTCATATGAGAAGCGGTAGAGAACTCTAGGTTTGTACTCAATGGCGTTTAGAAGGATGGAGGCGGGGATCTGTTTAAAACTTACTGAATATTGAGAGGCCTGGATAGAGTGAACGTGGAGAAGATGTTTCCACTAGTCAGAGAGAATAGCAGCTAAAAGGACAGCTTCAAAGTGAAGGGGTAATCCTTTAGAACTGAAATGAGGTGAAATTTCTTGTGCCAGAGGATAGTGAATACATGTAACAAGTTACCACAGAGGCTGTGGAGGCCAAGTTATTGGGTGCACTCAAGTCAGAAATAGTTAAGTTCTTGACTAATAAGGGGGATCAAGGATTACCAGAAGGCAGGAGAATCCTTTTGAGAAACATATTAGCAATGATCGAATGATGGAACAGGCTCAATGGATTAAATGGCCTAATTCTGCTTCTTTATCTTATGGTCTTATGGGTGAGGCCACTTTATAGCCACTGCTGCTGTTTTGCTCATGATTACATGCTCTAGCATGGTATTACTCTGTTCTGATTGGCTGGTATAGTCAGAATGAACAAGTTCTACTAACTTTGGCTCATCATGGGCATCCTTCTTTTGGATTTCTTACTGTGTTGAAGGGAATGGCTGTCAACTTCTCCGTAACTGGGGCTTTGCATTATTTAAAGTTGACTCATCATGATTTTGCTGTATTATTATTACTGAAGCACCCTGCTCAGGAGAAAAATCATGCAACTTCTAACGTTCTCACTCTTCAAGTGCTGGAGGCATTCAGATGTAGAATTACTGCCTTTTGGCAAGTTTATTGTAACTTTTTCTATTTGCATTACATTGAATGATATATGTTTAACTTATTACAACATTGGCTACACTCGAATATACAAACTTCCACTCCACGACAGACACTAAATAGCACAGCTACAATTATAGTTTCATCACAAATATTGATTAGATCTCCTGTGCATGAATACTAAACAGATTAATTACAGGTACCATCCAAGAAACTGGAATTAGATTGACCCACTAGATCCCAAGAATACTGCAACAGTAGACATCATTTTAAGGTAAAATTAAAATTCTGCAGATGCTGGAAATCTGAAATAAATGAGGAAAAGTCACAATCTCAGATGGCAACTCTTTCTCACATGATAGATGCTTATGACTTTGGTGTATTTGCGGTAGTTTCTGTATTACATTAATACAGAATTTAGATACGGGTATTAGTGCTCAGTCATTTAGAACAGAAGTATTAAATCCATTTTTTACAAGTGCAGGAAGGATTGGAGGCAATTAAAATATTTGCTTGTTGTGGCTGAGTTGTTGGGATCTAGGGTGGCTAGGTGCATAACAAATACGTAGTAGCAAGCAAAAGTCTGAATTAATTGGGAAGAACAGTGAACAATATTTAGTCAAATTACAGACAAAGTCTTTTTTCTTTGAGTCATGCCCATGTTCCTAATAGGAGAACTCAAAGATTTGCAGATAATGGGAGTACAAACAGAAATGGACTTTCTTTCTCTTTGAAGCCCTAAATATATTACCACTATGTCTTCTCATTGATAGTTGAAATTGAGCTTCGTGGATTCTATACTTAATTTTTAAAAAAAATTGGTTTAATCAATGTTAATTTTGAAGGAGATGCTGGCTGGGAAATTGCAAGCTTGGTCTCCCTCATTTTCTGATCAATGTTCTTCATTATTATTACTGAAGTACATTATTACTCTATGAGTGCTTCATTGGCCAAAGTATCCCAAGATAGAAAAACAGGGGAATCGATTTTGACTGCTGCTGCTCAGGTGAGAAACTGAAAGCAGAAGATTGGCTGCCAGTTTCAAAATCTAGTGGGCTGGTAGGAACAGTTAAAGTGGACTCCACTGTATTTAGGGCTTAAAAGAAGTTTAAAATCTCAGAATTGGAAAATGGAAACTTGAAAGTTAACCAAAAATAGTATCACAGAAAATCATTATACCTTGATTAAGAAAGTTGATGGCTTTCATGCACACATACTCCTCATTGCTGACCTTCAGCTGTTGAAACTTTCTAAAGAGGTAGATTAGTCGTTCCATGACTTCCATTCCCTCCTCACTGAATCTATGGAGCAAAATCATGATTTCAGTGAATTATTACATTACTTATTTCAACAAATTTGATTGAGATTTTATACAAATGAATTGAATTTTATAAAAGGATTTATTTAATATTCATATATCCACTTATTGGTCTGAGGTTACTCTCCTCTCAAGGTTATGGTAAAAAACTTCATTTTAACAGAGATATTGCCTGATGTGAGGGCAGGGCACTTGCCTGACATAAAACCTACCTTGCATAATTGGTAACAGGTGCCAAATCAGGGCGATGCGGACATGTTCCATGTTTTAAAATTTTAAAATCTCTGCATGGAGGGCGTTTACAGAAGCAATTATGCCAATTATCAAAATGGCAAAGCGCATTGATAGCATTCTTAAAATCTAGCTTATAATGGCTAATTGGAAGGTCGTCGATATCCAAAGGGTTTATCTTCAGTGACATGGTGCTATATGTAGTGGGTGAATCAGAACTTTACAATTAGTAGAAGTTAAAACATGGAACATTTGTTAGCTTTCATTGAACACTAGTAACTACTTATGGAGTTCTAACATCAAGAATCGCCACTTATCCATCTCCATGATCATTACTCCCTTGCGTTATGCACATTACAATGCATCCTTCTTATGGTCAGCAAAGCCAGAGATACAGTGAGATCCCTTCCACTGCTCCAATTTTTACTGTTTCAACTATTTCAATATTTACGAAAGTGTCATTAACAGAATATATTCAAGTACTGAAATCAAGTGTGTTTTCTATTTAAATATGATACGAGAGTTTTTTTCCTGTAAGGCTTTAAAATCAACATTTTGATTTCATCATTCTACAAGATAGGTTGTTAATTACTTTATTCGGCCAAATGATTTACTAAGAGAACAGGGTACACATTAGCTAGAAAAGTGGACACGAATACACATTAAAGATACCAAGTAGTTGCTCATGTATAAAATTACTTGCAAGTCCAATGAAATAAGAACTCATTAGTGCCAAGTTTGAGATTGTCACTGAATGGTGCAACTGCTCCAATCTGCAGCTACTCACATTCTGTGTGTCAAAATAATGCAGATAACCTTAAATCAAAATTTTAAAAAAACCTTGCAAAATGTGATAAGGAAAAAAACAGAAGACGTAAATCTGGTTCAAATTAGTGATGGAAGACAGACAGAATTTAAGATGGCAGAAATTTCCACTTAACACACAACTTTGGACAGAACATTAGAATAAATCATTCCTCCTTGATAAAAATCCTTAAAACATTTGACATACTGGAGTTAGTTTAAAAACTCATATCCTCTAGGTTGTGAAACGATAAATTGTAGATATAGCACATCAATTTAACTTGCTTTACACTATCTTGAATATGATTACTTAGACTATATGCTAAAAATTAATAAAAAAAATAAGATCGAGCAATATTACAGCTTCAAATACAGGTCGCATCTTCCTATTCCTTAGTTTTAGGGCTGGGCCTTTACTGGACTAGAGAATTAGCCAGACCATGGGATATCAAGATCATTTTGGGAGTTTTAAAGCCATTCCTTTCACTACTCCTCTATCTCTTTTATTATCCTAATGGCAAATCAGGACAGGGTTTACACACAATCATAAGATCCCAGGGAGGACTGCTTAACACATAAGCCTTGGAGTGCAAGTTCATAGTTCCTTGAAAATGGAGTCATGGGTAGACAGGATAGTGAAAGCATTTGGTATCCTTGCCTTCACTGGTCAGCACACTGAGTACAGGAGTTGGGGTCATATGGGAGCTGCACAGGATATTGGTTAGGTCACTCTTAGAATACCATGTGCAATTCTAGGTCTTCCTGTCACAGAAGGATACTGTGAAACTTGAAAGGGTTCAGAAAAGATTTACAAGGATATTACCTGGAATTGAGGGTTTGAACAAAAGGGAGAGGCTGGGGCTATGTTCCCCGGAGCGGAGGCTGAGGGTTGACTGTACAGAAGTTTATAAAATCAAGAGATACATGGATAGGGTGAATAGACAAGGACTTTTCCTTGAGGTGGGGGTGTCCAAAACTAGACGGAATAGGTTTAAGATGAGAGGGGAAAGATTTAAAAGGGACCTAAAGTGGAACATTTTCCACGCAAAGGGTGATGTGTGTATGGAGTGAGCTGTCACAGAAAGTGATGGAGGTTGATACAATTACAACATTTAAAATGCATCTGGATAGGTGTATGACTAGGAAGGGTTGAGAGGGATGTAGACCAAATACTGGCAAATGGGACTAGATAACTTAGGATATCTGGTTGGCATGGGCAAGTTGGACCGAATGATCTGTTTCCATGCTGTATAACTCTGATACTGCATTGGCATTTCCCTTGTGTGAGCTTCTCATGGCAACACAATATGGGCTATTCAATTGTAGGGTTATCATACCTGTACAGAGGTTTCTTAACCTTCCCCCTTGTTTATCATCTTGAAAGAATCTTGCAGCTTGATTCTTCAGGAATCATCAGGTGCCAAAACACAGAGGTGTCAGACCAGAGTGTCAGTTTAGGGAGATATAAATTGGATCTATTCTCTTTTGATTTGAAGTTTATTAATTGCAATTAAAGTAATCCCATTAATTTCCTTGTAATTACTGCACAGATCTTGGCGTTCCGATTTACAATTTATCCGCATATAAGGCGATGATAAAATTGTCTCTTTGAAAACACAAGCTCATAAATTTTATAAAGACCAAAACAACAAATAACAAAAAGAAAATCAATTAGACTAAGCTGTCTGAACTTTGAGGGCCAAATTGTAAGAGGAATTTTTTTGGCTATAGAGTTGCTATTTAAAACCAGTATGGACCCTTTAAATCTCTATAATGTAATAATAATCAGAATTATACCATTTTCATTCAAAAAATACAACACTAAGCACACCATAATAATGTTCTAACACGTTGTGGTTTCAGTATTTGTAAAACCTATTGATTGGTGTTCACATCACTTCAGTCACACAACTTCTCAATCATTCTTTTGCACCTGAACAGGTAATTTTAAACATAAATGTATCAAAATTCTCCATTCAAATATTCAGAGGCAATTTTAATTCTACTCAGTGGAAATTAGATAGCCAGGATATTAAATTCAAATGGATATTCCTCAGTAAACACTTCCCATTATACTTGATTTCCTCCAAAGAAACAACCAACCGAAGATGATGATGTACTCTTTGCTGGGGGAGCTCAGAAAAAGCTTTCCTATTAACATATCAAATGCTTTAATGTGCAGACACTAGATGCCAAAAGGCTAACGTAACTTGAGTATATCTTATATAAACACCATATACGTTTAAAGAAAAGCTGTGTTTAGTATTTGGCAGACTTACTTTTAAACATGAATAAAATTCAGGAGCTCACAAAATAAATGAGTTCATTAGAAGTTAAGACAGACAGTGCAAGTATACTTGCTGTAGAGCTTCAGTGGACGACCAGTTATATTACTGGGCGATAGTTCTGTGTAAAACCCCAGTTCTCAGTGGTACTTTTTAAAAATTAGGATTGAGCCGGTAGATTTGTGTGCTCTCAACAGTGAAAAGTGTATTAAATGTGGCAAGCATCCAGCACATCTAACAGACTGCCTGACAATTTTCAAACCTAGTTTCACGCTGTATAACTTAATAGTGAATGTGAAGCCTAAATGCCATGAGTTGGCTGCCTAGAGGATATTGGTTCATGTAGCTTCTGAATGCTTTTAATAAAGTGCAACCTGGCTCTGATCAGAGCAGCATGTTTTTTTCAGATATGTGTCAAAATCAGTTCACATGGATATGTAAGTAGTTGGATAATGTCAGCCAAAAATAAACGATCAAATACTACACAGTAATGATTCTATGATATATGTCTCACCTTTGGAGTTCATCATCAGATGGTGCATATTTTGAAGTCACATCAGCAAGATCTCCAAAAATCTGTCGATCGTAGACAGTGAGGGAAGATAGGAGGATGAGCTCTTGCCAGGTGGAGCTTAGCAGGCAGGTGTAGTCTTTGATTGATAATTCACAGAAGAATGGTAATTTTTTGATCCAGCCAATTTGCCTGAAAAGTAACTCATCTGCCAGCCGGCAAAGTAATGCAAAAAGCTCAGCCTGAGTTACCTTGTACCTGTTAAAAATGTAGATATTGAAATTCAAATTACAACAATCTTTGGAAAAGTGCCCAATTACAACTGAATTTTTACCGATTTAAAATATATCTAGACAATTCCAGAAGTGGGTAGTTGCAGCAATGTTTTATTTATGTTGGAATTAGAATTTTACTTCTATTGCAGATGGTGAAATAAAATAATTTTGGTTAAAACCATGATCATGAAGTGAGAATAGGGCATATAACAATTTTTTTTTAAGAAGCATTCACAACATACACCATTACGGAATTTCCATGATTTATTTAAGCTGTTAAACGAGACAAATAATCATAAGTAGGTCTTCATTAAAAAGAATCCAAAATCACTTTACAGCTTTCAACATTGAATTTAACAAGTTCACATTACAATCTCTGTCACATTCATCAACTACCCAACTCTACTTATCTCCTCGCCCTCATTCCCAAATTTATTAGCTTTTCTTTACAGGTTTCAGACATGACCTTCTCATTCTTGTTTTTGTTTTTGAATACAGTTATTTATTACTCTACCATTCAGCCCTCCTCTGGATCCAACTTTTGTTTCTTTGCCTCCTCATGCACCAACTCTTCTGTCATTTAATATTTCCTATCTTCCGTCCCATCATAGGATTTCCCTTTTTTTTCCAGCCTGCCCTATTTCACCTCCTTAAAAACTATTACATTTCTAACTGTGCCCAGTTCTGATTAAAGTCTTCAGCCTGATCTCTCCACATATGCTATCAGGCTTGCTGAATACTTTTAGTTTTTTTTGTACCTTACAACTAAAATGACTAACAAAATCTAGTCGCCAATTTAGCTGAAGGAAAACACATTTGAGTAATTCACCTATGATGTTTACAAATACACAAAGTCTCATTTTCAGAGATAATGGGAACTGCAGATGCTGGAGAATCTGAGATAACAAAGTGTGGAGCTGGATGAACACAGCAGGCCAAGCAGCATCCCAGGAGCACAGAAGCTGACGTTTCGGGAGGGTTTAGGCCTTTGTTATCTCAAAGTCTCATTTTCATTTGGTTGGGCAGGCAAAGTGATGGTAGTAAGCCAGGTAGGAAGAAAAGCCAAAAAAAAAATGGGGACAATAAGCAGACAAAAACAGATTTACTGTGTTGAAAGCAGCCCATGTCATGACAGGGTTGGGCTGTGGAGGTGGGTCAAAGGACACAAAAGGGGCCATTCAGGCTCTAACTGAATGAACTTTGTATAGAGTCCTGAAGGCTGCGGGATCCCCAAGCAGAAGATGCTGTTCTTCCAGCTTGCATTGAGACTCACTGGAGCACTGCAGCAAACCCAAGACTGAGATATTGGCCAGGGAATATAGTGGCGTCTGGAAGTGGCTGGCAACTGGAAGGTTGGGGTCATTTTTAGAGACATTCTGTAGGTCTTCTGCAAAGCATTCAGCTTGTCTGTCTTTTGTCTCCCCAACGTAGAGGAGACCACATTGTCAGCAGTGAATACAGTAAACTAGATTAAGTGAAATGCAGACGAATTGCTGCATTACCTGGAAGGTGTGTCTGGAACCTTGGATAGTGAAGTGGGGGGGGTAAAAGGGCAAATATTGCAGTTTCTAAAATTGTTTGGGGAAGTGCCATGGGCATGAGGAGAAGGAGTGGAACAGTCCTGAAATACTGACAAGGGAGTGGAGGAGAGGGGAATATTTGTCTGGTGGCAACATCTGGCTAGAGATGGTGCAAATGTTGGTTTATGATCCTTTGGATGTGGATGCTGGTAAGAAGTGAGGACCAGGGGTCCCTAAAAATGTTGTAGGAAGTTTAAAACAAAGGGTAATGGTGGAATTGCTAGGTTACTGTCAACCAGCTACCTGCTCACTCTTTCTCCCCCACCTCATCATCGGCATAAATACCAACTTTTCCTAACTATCAGCTCTCAGTCTGAAATTGATCAGCTGGAAAATTGGGCAGAGCAATAGCAGATGGAATGTAATCCTAATAAGCGTGATGAGATTTATTTTGGGAGGTCTATAAGGGAAGGATTTACACAATGAATGGTAAGTCCCTAAGGAGTACTTAGAAACAAAAGGATGTTGGTGTACAAGTCCACAGATCCCTGAAAGTGTCACCACAGGGATGTGGTAAAGGCAGCATATGCAATACCTGCCTTCAATAGCTGGGGCATAAAATATAGGAACAAGGAAATCTTGTTGCAACTTCACCTACCAGTAAGGCCACAGATGGAATACACTGTGCAGTTCTGAATGCCACACTATCAGAAGAACGTGACTGAAATGGAGAGGGTGCAGAGAAGATTCACCAGGATGTTGCCTGGGATGAAGAGTCTCAGCTATGAAGAGACTGGGCAGGCTGGGTTTGTTTTCCTTGGTGGACAGGCATGCAAAAATATGAGAGGTATAGATAGAATAGATCATGAGAATTCTTTCCCACAAGGCAGATGTGTTTAAGATCAGAAGGCATAAGCTTAAGGTGGGAAGTAAGTGGTTCGGAATGGATCAGAGGGAATTTGTTTTTAACCCAGAGGGTGGTAGAAAAATGAAACATGCTGCCTGAGAGGGTGGAAAAGACAGGTTGTCTTGCAACAGTTTAGTAGTATCTGGATGAGCACTTAGAATGCCAGGACACAGCAAGCTATGGACGAACTTCAGAGAAATGGGATTAGTACAGTTTGATGTCTGTTAATTGGCACAGACCTGTGGGCCGAAGGGCCTGTTATCGCTATGAACTTTTGTAACTCATTTTTCACTATGTCAATTTTGTCACTTCCTCAGTTTTTAAAAAGGCACCTTGACTTTGATTTATATTTTATACCTCTCTATCAGTTTATCTCTATCCTACCGTTAGGCAGCCATTCTCAGAGGAGCTTCTTTGTGTAATCAACTCTACTGAAATGCACGCAACCGTTGCTGTCAAAGCCCTTTGGTCCCTATTTTGGATTTTTTTTTAAGATAGTACTGAGCTGTTGTGGGTTCCCGTTGGTCCAGATTATCCTGTTGGGGCTCTCAGAACCTCAGAACAAAAGAAACATTTTAAAAACTCTTAAAACTATAATCTAAAATCTGGGAACTTATATATGATATTAAAAATTACTTTCAAAGTTATCACTAATGGGCATTGTGATTCATGAAATAATATGCAATTTGCTTGATTGGGAGATCTCATTAATACACATTCCCAATGACTGTCTTAAACTTTTTGGTGAAGGTCACCGGAAGAAATTTGTACACGAATCAATAAGGAAAACAAGAATAGCTTTAAATTAACTTGAGATTTTTTCCTACATGATAGAGACAGAAGTGCAATTCTGAAAGATGGTGGACAGGGAATGCATTCACAAGTGTCATTCTTTAATAATTGGCAAAATGTTTGTTGCCTTGCTCACAGTGAGTCTCATAACAGTAGATGAATTGTGGTGCGGAACATATCAGGCTGCTACTGAGAGTACGTGGTACATAATTCTAATTGTTAAGTGTGAAATCATGCAAAGGACAAATACACATCAACTCCAGTGTTGCTGAAAAGTTTCATTATACATTAAAGTTACTAATGTGAGACAGCATTCCAAAATTAATTACTTTATTGACATCCAAGACGAGTATAATGTTTATTGAGTTTGACTTGTAAAGTTACCAAATTTAAAAAACGACCAGGCTTCTTTATTTGCTGCTTTTCAGTGTGAACATAAAAATGTTCACAAAACCACTACTTCAGTGCTATTTAAAATCACAAGCTTTTCAGAGCGGTCTTAACCTGATGAAGGGGCAGTGCTCCAAAATCTTGAGATGTTAAATAAATAACCTGGTGTTGTGTGACTTCTGACTTTGTCCACCCCATTCCAACATGTGAACCTTCACATCATACTTCAATGCTAGAAGAGGCAACTGTCTTATATATACTACTTCAATGTTGTATTAATCTATACTCACCCATCTTCAATCAACATTGGTGTTCCAAGAGGTTCAAGATCTTCGGCTCCAACCAACTGGCTTACAAGTGTATGTGACTGAGGGTCTAGGTTGCGAGGTTGTGGTGGCAACAGGCCTGAATGAGCAGCATAGCTAAAAAGGTGCGGCAGGTACTGATAGTGCGCAGTGACTGGTGTCCCTATGAACTGATCCCTGAGTGCAGTGTATCCATTCAATTCCATTGATCTGCTGGAAAGGAAAGATGGATAATTTGTGTTCACTTTTATATGAACATGAACGGATAAACAGGAGGAGAGATGGCACAATGGAAGGAAATGGAGAAGAAAAAGATAACTAAACAAATTAGCTCAACATCAAAAGCCAGAAAAGCTTCCCAAACAAAAACTGAGTGTGCACATGCTGGAATGAAATAAATCTCTCTATATAGCATATAAAAGAATCATAAGTGCGTGTTTAGTTATGGAATCACCTTTTATAAATTGTAACCAACAATGTCAGTGACAAAGTAGATAGCTAGCCTTTACGAGGTGCTCCATCTGTCAATGGTAATGTAGTTAAATCAGTACTATAAAGTCCTATTTCATGGATCTAGAAAAATTATCTCAAACTCAAATGCAGCAACTAGGAAATTTAAATTTTACAGACTAAATAAATCTGGAGCAAAAGCCCACTGGTATCAATAATGGTGACCAGGTAATCACAGGATCATCACAAAAGACCCAACCCAGTTCATTGAAGCTATCCATACTTGGATTCACCTACATGTAATTCCAGACCACAGAAATGTCCTTAACACTTAACTGTACTCCATCAATACAATCAATTCAGGGGACTAAAGCTGGTTCATCAAGGAATATAGGTGGACATGTCAGAAACAGCAGCAAGTATCCCAAAAAGCAGCAGCCAACTTAGTGAAGCAACAAGGCAGATGTACATTCACACCACTAAGAACCAGTATGTTGGAGAATGCACAGCCAACAGATCAGATTAAAGATAACACAGTGTGGGGCTGGATGAACACAGCAGGCCAAGCAGCATCTTAGGAGCACTCTGCATTCCTGCCACATCCAAATAAATTACGGTGGACAATTAAGCAACTAATGTAAGAATGAGGCTTCATGAAGATCCTCAACCATAAGTGCCTCATGAATAATTCATCTCTGTTCCCACTGAGGGCCCCCCATCACAAAAGAAAACCTTCAGCAATTCAACTCACTCCACTTGATATCAAGAAGCAGATGAGCAATACAGCAACAGCAATTGTGTTGAAGACATTATTCCTAGATAGGCTGCACCTGTAGCCAGGCTGTTCCAGTACAGTTATAATAGTGACATCTGACATTGTGAAAAATTGCCGGGGTACTTCCTGTCTAAAAACAAGACAATCAATCTGATCTGGCCAATTATTGCCTGATAGGCTACTTTGAAACATCAGAAAAGTCATGGAACTCATCAGCAACTGGGCTATCAGACGGTACATGGGGACCATTAATATGCTCACCAGTACTCAGTTGGCATTGCATCAGGGCCACTTGGTTCAAGACTTCATCACAATCATGTTTCAAGCATGAACAAAACAGTTGGATTCTAGGTGTGAGATGACTGCACATAACATAAAGGCAACCTTTGATTAAATGGAGCAAAGGAAGCCAGTAAAATTGAAGCTAATGGGAATCTAGGGGTAAACTCTCCAATAGGTGGAGTTACAGCTAGCATGGAAAAAGAGGTAGTTATGGTTATTTGTGGCCAACCATCTCAGCCCCTGGACTTTACTGCAGGAATTCAACAAGGTGGTGTCCTAGGCTCAACCATTTCCACCTTCTTTATCATTAACCTTCCCCTCTAACATCAATGAATAAATGGAAATATTTTCTGATAGCTGCAGAATATTCAGTTCTCAACCCTTAATTGTCTATAGGTACCAAATTAGTGTGCCACATGCAAGAACTGGACAACATTCAAAGGTTGCACTGACAGATGATATGTATCATTCGCTCCACACAAGTGTCCGGCAATGATAACTCGAACAAGAGGAAATCTAGCCACTCTCCTTTGACATTTAATGCCTTTATAATTGCATCATCAAAATTCTGGGATCTCAGTGGCCAGAAATATAACTGGTCCTGTTACAAGTATTGCATTAACCATCAGTTCAGAGGTTGCATATTACATAAGTGCTTCATAGAATAATCTAGCTATAATACAGGATTAAATAATTAAATGTGAGCCTTTGCGAAATACAGAATTAAAAGATTTTAAACATTTAAATGCTTCTACATTTAACTCAAGAAGTTCCCACCTTGAGGAAGGAGTAGAAACAGGTGATGGTTGGTTGCCCTCAGAAATACCATTGCCAGGGGAGCTATGATCACTATCTCCATTGTTGCTCCAGGAATTATTAGCTTCCTCCTCAAATTCTTGTCCAGACATAATTCTTTCAATTTCCTCTTCAGATATCTGAAATACACAGTATTCTTTGACTGCCTGTAATTATTAATATGAGTATCTATTCAATTCAAAAGCATTGATAAATAAATGGGTGGGATGATGATAGAGGGGACAAGTGGGAGTTGCATTGTAATCCCATCACATCTTTTGCAAGTGTCTCACACTACTCCACAATTAAATAATATTTTCAAAAGGAAAATAATTACCAGTCGTAAAAAGTCACAAATAATTTTATGGAAATTCAGTTCAAGGTGGCGAGGCAACGACCTAGTGGTATTACTGCAAGAATATTACTCCAGAAATTCAGGTAATGTTCTGGAGACTCAGGTTTTAAACTCGCCATGGAAGATGGTGGAATTTGAAATAAAAATCTGGAATTAGGAACCTAATGATGACCACAAAACAACTGCTGACTGTTGAGAAAACATACCTTGTTTATTAACGACCTTTAGGAAGAAAACTGCCATCTCTCCCTGGTCTGGCCTACATGTAAATCCAGACCCAGAGCCATATGGTTGGCACAACTGGGCAATTAGAGGCGGGCAAGAAATGCTGGCTTAGCCAGAAATGCCTTATCCAGTGAATGAATTTTCCAAAAGAGGAGTTTCTACTCACCTCTTCCAAATGCAGTATTGGTTACTAGATACTTCATTGATATATTAAGTTCTCAGTATTCACGTGAATGCCAGAAAAATGAAAAAAAATTGAGGAAAAACATGCTCAGACTGAATGGGGGTATTCCACGAAGAGGTGGCCTCATTTAATGTTTGTTCCAATGGGATGAGTAGCGACAAGAGAAGGTTGTACAGCAGATGGTTCACATCTTTTGCAAGTGGTCCCAAGTTGCTTCATAATTAATTAATTTCAAATAGAAAAAGATGACATAATTCCATTGTGAAAATATGCAGCTGTTTCAAGTCATAAGGAAATTTAGCTCAAGGGCCATTGTTGTTCATTTTCCTCAATTGCAGTATTAGTAATGTATTCATTTGAGTCCATCTTGCATAAACAGAAATTAAGTACTACTTAATAAATGAGGATTTCATTTGGTTGCTAATGGTAATGACATCATAAATTCAAAAGATTGTTCTGGTGAGTTAGTAAGTACTTTCAAAATGAACGTGACTAAAATTCTCTTAGCTATACTAACAAAGGAAATTTTGTACATTTATTCAGTGTCATTTCATACCGCATGCCAAAGGAAACTTAATCCAAGGGTCTACTGGTTCACTTCAAAAAAATGTAGGGGCATTTTTGTCATCATTATGCTTCATAATTGAATGCACATGGAGATTCAGCTACAATGATCTGAAATTAGTTCCAGCTGATTTATGCTCATTTTGTATTTGGTGCCTATTTGTAGTTCAGTTTTCATGTGCTGTTGAAAGCTTCAACCAAAATAGACAAGAGCTTCCCAGCCACATGGCAGAAGTGACATAATTTAAAAATGGATACTATTTTCCTGTTTTTATGACAATGTAAGTTTACATTTTGGTCAATACAAATTGGGACTCCAGGGTTGCTTGCTGCATCTTTTTCTCCCCCCCAAGATTCTTATCAAACGTGAGTACTTTATTTTCTGGTGTGCGACTCAACAGTATAATCATTTAGCATAGAAACAAGCTTTTAGCTCACCAAACCAGATTGCCCAAACAAATTTAAAAAATACACTAATCCCAACTACCTGCACTTTGTCCACAGCCTACCATACCATTTTAAGTGCTCATCCAAATACTTAAATGTTGTTCGAGTACCTGCCTCCACCATGCTCTCAAGCAATGTCACCCATACTTCTACCAGCATCCAATCTTCCTTGACACTGAATATCATATTTAGTCACAATGTCTGACAAACTTCACGGCATATGTTCATGAAACTAACTTATTCCTTGGGTCAGTTAGTTTTCATTTTGGGAATGTCTGCTTATGTATGATACCTGAACGAAGAGGAAGATGATTAATGCAGAAGACTTGGCTAGCAACAATGTTTAATGACTAGGATATCAATACTGCATCATATGCATCACCACATCATTCCTTCTCAACTCGGTTCTAAATTGCCTATTCTTATTCTGAGACTGTGCTGCCTGACTCTGCACTCCTCATCAAGGGAAATGTCCTTCCTGCATCTGCTCTGCTGATCCCTATAAGAATTTTATATGTTTGACCGAGATCTCCTCTCATTCTCCTAAATTCCAACAAGTACGGACAGTCTAATAAATCTTCTCATTAAAAATTCCTTTATTCCAGGAATTAGACTGGTGAATTTCTGTCATCCTCTCGTATTTTCCTATAGGGAAGGAGACAAAATTTGCACACAATACTCCAGGAGTGGTCTCATCAAGGCTTTATACAGTTGTAATCCAACATCCTTAGCTCTATACTCAAATCCTCTTCTTACAATAAAAGCAATCACATCATTTGCTTTCTTAACTACTTGTTGTACTCACATTAACTTTCAATGGCTATGATCAAAAGGAATCAATGTCTCTTGGGGGCCAGCACATTCCAGTCTCTCACCAGTTAAGAACAATTCCATATTTCTATTTTTCCTACCAAAGTGGATAACCTCTCATTTCTCCAAATTGTATTCCAAAACAGAGTATTGCCACAGAAGCACTGAAGGCAGTATACTTATCAAACAGCAACATACAACAGACAGAAAGATCTGCCAAGATTGAGAAATTCTACAAATTAGTTCTGGTAAATAACGAACAAATTGCACAAAGTTATTAAGGACCAAAATGTGAAGAGAGGGAACTATTCACGGTACACATTTTTTCAATACGAACCCTTCACATACAATGAGGAAAGCCATTAAATTAACATATCTTAATACCAATAAACTTTCATGGCACTGCAACCAAGTCTGTACAAACTACTGTTTCCAATTTATGATTCCACCGTATCTCTTCAAGGAGTTTTTTGACCAAGAAAACTCATTCGATCCAAAAAGACTATTGCTGTGCTATGTGAATAATATATCACAACCTGTTGCTTCACTGACTGTGTTGATATAGTGAAGGTTCCTGATTAATGGGAGGGAAGAAAGTGTAGTCTACAGTGCCCAATACTTATTAATTCAAAAACAAACAGCCAGATAGCCGACACAAAAAAACTATATGGCTGTGTGAATGTATAGAAACAACAAGCTTGTTCAAAAGTCCAAATCACAAAAGAAATTATCTACCAGTTTACATCTGGCCTGATATTAAACAAGATTTCCAAATTCTAGGGAAGTAGAAGTAAATTTTAATATGGAGATCACACTCTTATTTTGACAATATAAAGTGCCATCATTGTCCATATGGCTTTGATGGAGATCAAGAATTTGAACATTCAAAAACAGATTCTAAAAGGTATTCTGTACTTTTGTGACCTTGGATGAGATCAAGATGCAATGTTATTTGACACTAAATTTAAAAAAATATATATACACGAATGACATTTTGGCACAACAATAATTAACTTATTTTCATGTTGAGTTTAAAGTACAGTAGTAAATCATATAAAAGCTAGTACCAAAGAAGATCGTCCCAAAACAAAAGTTACATAATTTAAATAGCTTCATCAATTGATTGTCAATGATAGCTGCCAGGAGTGTTATTGCACAACAGCCTTAAATGTGTTTGAGCCAAACTGCTCAAAACATCAGATTTCACGCAATAAACTGGATTACAAATCAAACTATACTTCTATTTAAATTATAGAACTGATAGCATAAATACTCACTACATTACCTAAAAATGCACATTGAAGCAAAGCAAAACAGAACAGCTTAATTTCAGATTATCTGTCTTTTTAAAATTTTATTTACATACCCAGGCCCAGATTTTCATCCCTGAGACAGGAGTTGCATGGAGCCATTTCCTACATCATAGTCTCGGCTCCTGACCAGCATTATTTGCCCACACTATTTTCATGGTGTGGTGGCAGGGATGGGTGCAGCTTGGGCTGGCATCTGAGGAAATGGAGGTGAACACGTATCTCCTTTCACAGGGACTTTGGCCTAGTTCTGTGAAGGTTAGGCACTTAATCCTTAAAACCACCTCTCAATTTCCACGCACTCTCCCTTCCCATGCCCTATGACCATTTACCCAGTAACCCATTATGAACAGAACACAAATTCTGGAATAATGTTGGGAAGTTTTTGAGATGATTAGTTGTTTTAAAACAACTAGTCATTTAAAGACCTCTTCATAAGACCATCCAAGAAAATAAAGCTCACAGTCCCTTTGATAACTGTATCAACAACTCCTGTGAGACTGACTCTACAGGTGGGGCCTGGAGGTTAACCAAGCATTCATAATGAGATTCCAAAATACAATCATGACAACAAAGCCTCCACGGCTGAACACATTAAAACATTTTGTAGCAGTGCAACAAGTTCCCTGGCCCTGATGGCATGCATCTGAGGATCCCAAAATAAATATCTACATGATAGTGAATGCATTGGTTGTGATTTTCCAAACATCCTCAGATTCTGGGGAAATACCAGAAGATTGGAAAACTGCCAATGCGGCACCCCATTCAAAAAGGGGAGGAGACAAAAGAAAAGTGGGTAACTACAGACTGATTAGCCCAACATCTATTGTTGGAAGAATGCTGGAATCAATTAAGAAAATAATAGCAGCAGATTTGGAAAATCATAATCTAACACAGCAGAGTCAGCATGGATTCTGACCAATTTATTAGAATGTTTTGAGGAAGTCTCAACCAGAATAGATAGAGGAGAACTAGTAAATGCGTTACGTTTGAACTTCTCGAAGGTGTTTGACAAGGTACGTCAGAAAAGGTTAAGTCATAAGAGTCCATGCGTTGAAGGCAGTATACTGGCATGGGTAGAGAACAGGCCAATGGTCTGGAAACAGGGGTTTCTTTATCAGGTTGGCAACTTGTAACCAGCGGGGTTGCACACTGATCAGTGCTGGTAAAATATATTATATATATTAATAACTTGGAAGAAGCAAGTGGATATACTGCAGCCAAATTTGCTTTCAACAAACATGGTTGAAAAGAAGAAGAAGAAGATGATTCTCCTCTATCCATCTTTGATCCGCCTCCCCCCTCTCCCTATTTATTTCAGAACCCTCTTCCCCTCCCCCATGTCTGACAAAGGGTCCAGGCCCAAAACGTCAGCTTCCTGCTCCTAAGATGCTGCTTGGCCTGCTGTGTTCATTTAGCTCTACACCTTGTTATCTCGGATTCCTGTGCATCCTTCTTTCAAATGTGTATTTTAAATTGACCTTGCACAGTAAACTCACCAGTTTTAGAAAGTAAAACTTTAACCTCTGCCTGAATTTAAAATTGTGCAATGTAATTTACAGGATTTCCAAGTGTAACTCCTCATTTTTAAACATTTTTATTTTCATATTATAATGAGATATCCTCAGATGATATTTGAGTAAGATTGTGTTGGGTATCAGTTAGGTCAGTTGGCTGGATGGCTGGTTTGCACTGCAGAGTGATGGCCTCTCCTCCTCAAACTCTCTCCTTGGCTGAAGTGTGGTGATGCTCAGGTTACAGTACCACCAGTCACCTCTCCATCTGAATGACAGAGGGGACTTATGATCCAATAGAACTATTATGATGACTATACCTTTAATGATTGGCATTTTTTGCTGCCACACTCAAACTCAGTGGGTAATTATAACTACGTTTAATCAGTAAGTTAGGAAAAATTAGAATTATAGTTCTCTATCACTTTTATGCCTGTCTTTTGCTTGTAGATTTAATGTAAGATCGAGATTACGGATTGGAAAATAAATTTATTATACTGAATTAGTCTAACAATGCAAAAGGTTAAAAATCTAACAAAAATGTTAATATAGTGAAGAAAAAGAACAAGAACAACAGTTAATACAATGATAAAAAATTCAGCATGGTGATCAGGCTCATTAGTTATAAATGAGAGTATCTTGCTAATGGAATACTCACTCTTAGGACTGCATGCTGTAACAGGGCTGAAAATAGTCATTCCCCAAATGCCCTCGTTAAAAGTAAATGTATGACCAAGCATCACTCTTTGAAAATCTGCATTTTCAGATATAAATATTATCTCAAGAGCTCTCTTATTAAAATAGCAGTGTTTTCAATTCCAGAATAGTTAATAGACTAGATTCAGGCACTTTTGCTATTTCACAATACTGAAACAAGTGTTGATGGAATAAGAATTTAAAAAGGAACCTACAGATTCCATTTAACCCATACAGCTCTCTATAACAAGTTGTGTATCATCCAAATGCATTTCATACAAAATAAACTTTTTATTCAAGGTATATTTCATCTTGTAACATTTAAGACTCCTTTCTTTGAACACTAAATAAAATCTAAAGACTGAAAAAAATTTAGGCAATTATATTGTACTTATTCATGAGAAGTAAAAGATAGCTCTGTATTTGTCCTGTGTCTTCTTTTATATAGAATTAGACAATTCAACAAATGCCATGTAATATTCCCAAAAAGATGAGAATTACTTTAATAAATGACTTGGATGAGCCAGAACTAGAATTTTTCATCCAGCCTTTTTTAAAATATTGCCTGAAAATGGATCTTATGAATTAACATTCCAAACATTATGAACACACTAGTCTTGGGTTTTAAAACATACTTAAACTTTCAAGGAAGGGTTTTAAAATTGCTTCAGAAAGTATACTGTCACAATAAAATAGATGTTGACAACCCCTCTTAGATCTGCACAACCTATTTAAAAACACAAGTCATTATAATCAAGCATGCAGGATAAGCTTTCAATTCAGATTCCTGTGAGCTCCCAAGTCTTGAGATTTTTTTTGATACCATCAATTTCCTATATTTACAATGTTCCCATTGTTAGAGACAAATAAAGCATTTTTTTTAATGGTAGCTATGGGTAGAATTGCACAGTCCCTGCTGGTGGGTTTATAGATGGTAGCATTCGTAAAAAAAAATTTACAAAATGGCCTGTCCACTACCCGTTTGCCTGTCTCCAACTTGTATGGCATACCATGGGACGCAATGAAGGCACTAGGCCAATAACTGTCTACCCTCCACATCCAGCTGTTGTTCTGCTGTGGCAGGGAGGTGGTGTATGCCATACAGGTAGACCAGAAACTTGCTAGGCATGGGTTGGTGTCAAGCAAGTGGGGTGGTGATAGGTTTTTTTTGGGGGGCCCTTGTACCCAGTAGGGGCACACCCCACCCCAACCAGGTCATACTTATCTTAATGCTCATCCCAGCCTCTGAAATGTGGCTCCAAACCCCTTCATATATCTGACTGGAACCAGCTAGCTAAAGTCTGCTGATAACTTAGATTTGCCTTTAGTCTGACCTCTTCTTCTGGTCTGCCTTTAGTCCCAGCTTTGGCCACTTTCAAACTTATCATGGTGAAACTGTGGTTAGCACTGCGGCCTCACAGCGCCAGGAGACTGGGTTTGATTCAACCCTCAGGCAAATGTCTGTGTGGAGTCTGCACATTCTCCCTCTGTCTGGGTGGGTTTCCTCTGGGTGCTCTGGTTTCCTCCCACAATCCAATGATGTGCAGTCTAGATGGACTGGGCATGCTAAATTGCCTACAGTGTTAAGGGATGTGTAAATTAGGGAGGTTATAGGAGGACGGGTCTGGGTGGGATGCTCCGAGAATCGGTGTGGACTTGTTGGGCCAAAGGGCTCGTTTCCACACTGTAGAGATTCTAATTAGGGTCCTCCTGTCATGTGGGGAGGAAGTGTTAGTCTTAGCCAATTAACACCCTGCTGTACATTTTGTTCCACTTATTTGAAGAAAGGTATCATTTCATTGGAAGCAGATAGCAAAGTTCACTAGAATGATCCCAGGTATGGGAGGATTGTCTTATGAGCAAAGATCAAACAGGTTGAGACTCTGACTCACTGGAGTTTAGGAAAATGAGAGGTGATCTCATTGAGACAGATAGAATTCTTAGGGGGCTTGACAGGATAGATGGCGAAAGGATGTTCCCCCCCCCATGGGAGTGTCTAGGACGAGATGGTATAATCTCAGAATAAAAAAAGGCATCAATTTAAGACTGACAGGAGCAACTTCCTCTCAACGGGGTTTGAATGTCTTTGAAACCTTTTGCAACAGGGAGCTGTGAGAGCAAAGTCCCTGTTGTATATTTAAGGCTGAGATAGGTAAATTCTTTATTAGTGAAAAAATTAAAGGTTATGGAGAAAAGGCAGGAAAAGTGGATGTGAGGCAAGTCAGATCAGCCAAGTTCCTACTGAATGTCACCACAGGCTCATGGGGCCATGCAACCTACTCCTGTTCCTATTTCTTACGATCTTACTATCACCTAATTCATTGCTTCAAAATATTGACATGATAAGTGCACTATCAATGAAGGAAAAGATTAAATCAAGACATTGAAATCTTAATCTCGGTACTCGTGAACTTAATTCACTGGATAGAGCGCTACAGTTTCACAATTCAGGTCAATTTAATTGTCACTTATGTTTTCCAAACAAAGTACCATTATTCTCACTATATGAAATACATATTTGACTTATCCTCCATCACATGACAATACACAGTGTTAGCAACACCTTTTGAAGTTGCCTGTCAAAAGGTTCTGATTCCAGACTAGAATTCCTCCATGGTTCACACCTGTCACGATGCAGTGAATCACATTGAACTGGATGAGCTTTATTGCCACATATACTCAAATGAGTACACTGAAAAGTTTATACATCATCACTTACGGCTCCATCTTAGGTACAAAGGTACTGATGTACAGCTTCTTCAGTTACAAGATCTTAGAAAACAGTGAAATAAAATGTCCACCGTGGCAGAAATAAAAGTCCAGAACAGCGGTCTTCCAACACCTATCAAGCTGGCACCGAGCCTCTAGTCTACACCAGGCATCACCTTAAGAATCATGCTGGGAGGTCACTCTGGTTTTGTCTCAAGATCGGGTGACCACTGAGGCCCCCAAGAGACCAAGTGACCCCACCCAGCCACACTGGGAAACTGCCTCATGAGGTGGTTATGCCAAGCTGTGAGATCACCACACCAGGAAGACTCCTCGTTGTGTCTGCGCCGAGGTCAAGAGTCAGAGGCCGGGAGTTGACCAGAGGACAGGAGTCTGACTCCACAGGAATAGTGGGGTGGTCTTATGTGCCCACTTCCACAACACAGTAAGGAAGGATGGGATTGCTGTATGATGGGCTCACGAACTGAATCCTTATCCGAGGGCCATAAGGATCCCACTTATGGGAATGGGAATCCTGGAATCAGGCCATTCTTCCTGTTCGGATATGAACAAAGTCATGAAATTTTGGGCCTAATCTTGTGTTTTTTTGATATCTGTTGTGCTGTTATCTAAAATCAGAGTTTATGTAAGGAATTTGATAAATCTTGACTTTAGAAAATTAACTTGATGCTGTGCAAAAGAATCACTTTTCTATAAAACAAGCTTTTCTTTTAGGTTACAAACAGACATTGCATGATACATGCATTTTAACACGATCCATTGAGAAAGGGTTCAGTATTACTTCAGCAAATCGCATTCCAGAATTGTTTAAAACTCATGCTTACTTCAAAACAAAAATCACTATTACATTAAACAATCCGAAAGTGAAACATCAATGCCTAATGACCTGAATAACCTGAAAGAACCACATTTATACAATGATCTCGCAACCAAACAAAAATCTGGCAAAGCAAATTGTCAACAGACTCTGTATTAAATGTTACACTTACATAAATGAGAAATAGCTGACAATGCAACTTGCAACTGAGAAAATTTTAGTTTTTTTCATAAATCAAAGAATTTCTTTACCATAAATTGTAACCATAAATTTAACTGAATAAAATTTGAACTTGATTTCTGCGTACTTATCAGGCATAAAGTGCTCTACTGTTGTTGCGCATAATTTTTCTCTTACTGAATTTATTATAGGGCGAAGGAGAGTTACTTCCATGCTGTTTGACGGGAATTTTACTCTAAGTCAGGCAGCATGGAAACAAACGCTTCAGCTCAACTCGTCCTACTGTCACTACTTAGTAAGATTGAAATTGCATACTAATCTTTGACTTGATTCGATTCAATTTATCATCACAAGTACTTAGGTACAGTGAAAAGTTTTGTTTTACATGCAGTACAGGCAGATCAAAACATACAAAGTGCATAAGGGTAATAGAACAGAGTGAGGAATACAATGCTATGGTTGCAGAGAAGGTGCACAAAGCACAAGATCACCATTAAATTTGGAATTTGAAAGACACATTCAGAAGTCTAGCGACAGCAGATAAGAAGCAGTTCTTGAATCTGTTGGTACATGTGCTTAAACGTTGTATTTTCTGCCTGATGGAAGAGGTTGGAAGAGATCATAACTGGGGTGAGTGGGGTCTTTAATTATGTTGGCTGCCTATCCACAGTGAGAAGTATAAATAAAGGTAATAGATGGAAAGCTGGCTCGTGTGATGGACTAGGCTGTGTTAACAACTCTTTAGTTTCTTATGGTCCTGGACACAGGATTTGCTATACCAAGCCGTGATGCATCTGAATAGAATGCTTTCAATGGTTCATCTAAGAAGGGAACAGTCTTTTTGGAAATGCCGAATTTCCTTAGCCTCCTGAGGAAGTAGAGGATTTGTTTTTCCTTCTTGACCATTGCATTAAGATGGGTGAACCAGGACAGATTGGTGACCATCACAGTTATAGAACATGGATTAGGGGTATAATTGTGGTTTTGCACAGAAAAAAAAGTAGCAAACAAACCAAGTCAGCATTTAAAGATGAGACAAAAGGGAGCTCAATAAGGTTGGATGGCGTTTATTTTATTACAATAAATCTTGAATAAGGCAGCTGAGCTGACAGTGCTGATTAATGCATTGCTATCAGAGACATAGTTGAGGGAACGGCAGGACTGGCAGCACAATATTCTAGAGTATAGAATCTACAAGTGATATTGGAAGAATGTAAAAGAGAAGGTGTTATAATAATTTTGTTCAAGGAATCAATTCTTGTAATAAAGAGGGATTATATCTTAGAAGTCTTTTCAATTGAGGTGATATGGGTAGAAATTAAAAGTAAAAAAGAGGGAAATCGTAGGTGAGACCTTCAGTCAGTAAAGATAATAAAAGGGCAGATAAGTAGGCAAGACAAGGGCTATAAGATTAGGGGTTCCATCTTCCTCGATATTAACGGGAATAGACAAAGTGAGAAAGGCTTAGAGGTGATGGATTTCTTAAAATGTATACAGGAAAGCTTTTTTTAAGTCAGCATGTAGAACATCCTATAGGAGTTGGAGCAATGCTGGATCTAATTTTAGAAATAAGTCCAATCAAGCAGGAGGGGTGTCAGGGGCAAGCATTTTGGTAACAGTGACCACAACTCCATAAGTTTTATGGTAGTCACAGAAAAGGTCAAAGATAGATTGGAAATAAAGATTTTGATTTTGGAAAGGGGGTAAAGAGGAGCTGGTTTCAATATGATAAGGCAGGTTCTGACCAAAGTGGACTGTGGGCAGCTACTTATAAGAAAATCTACATCAGAACAGTGGAGATCTTTCAAAAAGGAAATAGTGAAAGTGCAGGACGAATATGTTCCTGTAAAGATGAAGACTGGGACCAAAAGTTGCAGAGCTTCCTGAATTTTCAGGAATGTACAGGCTGGGATAAGGATGAAAAAGGAAAGATTACGGTTGATACCAAGGGCTCAGGTCACCAGAAGCTTGAGAGGAAAAGAGTAAGTGCAAGGGGTTACCTTAAAAAAAGGTATTGCAATGAAGTTTGAGTCTGAAGAAAGGTCATTAGACTCAAAACATTAAATGTGCTTTCTCTCCACAGGTGGTGCCAGATGTGATGAGTACCTCCAGCAATTTCTGTTTTGGGTTCAAACCTTCAGCACTTAAACGTCTTTGTTTTATTTTACTTATAAAAGAAATGGGGAAGTGAAGAGGGGGCATAGAATTTAAAAAAACACCAGTGGGCAACACTGAGGAAAATTCAATTTTGTAAATATATTAAGGCATGAAGAGAATCAAGGAGGCCATTAGGGACCTCAGAGGAAAACTGTGAAGTTGGAAGACATAGCAAGGTTTTAAATGAGTTGTTATATCTGTATTCACTGTGGAGAAAAAAAAAGAGGTACAACAATGAGGGAAGATGACAACGGTATATTTTAACAAATAATAATGGAGGGGAAGGGAATTTTAGCAACTTTAGTAGGTTTAGAATAGGATAAGTCCACAGAATCAGATGAAGAGATTATCCCAGGCTGCTGTAGGAGATAGAGAAGGTGGGTGCAGGGGCCTTGACGTTATTTTCTAAATCTTCTCGACATAGGAGGTGCCAGAGGACTGAAGAATAGCTAATGTGCTGTCATTATTTAAGGAGGTAGAGATAAGCAAGGAACTCCATGCCAGTGATTGTAACATTATTGGTAGGAAAACGATTAAGAAAACAAAAATCAAAGGAAGAGAAGTAATCACCACTTGGAGATGCAAGGATTAATCAAGAATAGTCAAGATGACTTTGTTATGGGGAGATTATGCTTTGAGGAAGTGACTAGATAAGGAAAATGCAGTGGATGTAGTCTACATGGACTTCAGTAAGGCTTTTAAAAATGGAAACTGATTAAGATGAGGACAGCCCATGGGCTCAAGGGCAATTTGACAAACCAGATCCAAAACTGGCTTTTCAGAAAGGAGGGGGTAATTGCGGAAGGTTGTTTTTGTGACTAGAAGCTGTGTCCAGTGGTATGCCACAGGGCTCAGTGCTAGGCCCCTTGCTGTTTTTAGTGTACATTAATTGTAGGAAATGCATTGGTTAGTTCACACATGACATGAAAATTGATGGTGTGGCAAACAGTGAAGAGAAAAATCTTAGTCTGTAGGACAATAAAGATGGATTAGTTAGATGAAATGGTAAATTGAATTGAATCCTGAACAGTGTAAAGAATGCATTATGAGAGGACCAACAAGGCAACAGGAGTATGTCATGAATAG
The DNA here is from genome assembly GCF_030684315.1 of Stegostoma tigrinum. Taxonomy (NCBI): domain Eukaryota; kingdom Metazoa; phylum Chordata; class Chondrichthyes; order Orectolobiformes; family Stegostomatidae; genus Stegostoma; species Stegostoma tigrinum. The sequence goes on from NC_081382.1 coordinate 25,520,750, forward strand.
GAGGACCCTAGGAAGTACAGAGGATCATAGTGACGTTTGTGTATATGCCCACAGACTAAATGGATAAGCAAGCATATGGGATACTTGTTTTTATTAGTCATTGAATACAAGAGTGGGCAGGTCACAGGTGAAGTATTGTGTACAGTCTACTCACCACATAACAGAATGGATACATCTGCAGTAAGGACGGCACAGAGGAGATTCACCAGGATGTTGCCTGGATTTTAGTGTTTTTGTCTTGGAGAGACTAGAAAAGCTGGGGTTACCTTCTTTAGAGTGGAAGGGTCATCAGACCCGAAATGTTAACTCTGCTTTTTCCTTCACAGATGCTGCTAGACCTGCTGGGCTTTTCCAGCAACTTTTTTTTTGTAGTAGATAGGAAGAAATGTTTCCCTCTTAAGAGAAGGGTCAATATTACGAGGCCATAGTTTTAAGATAACAGCAGGAGGTTTGGGATGGATTTAAGGCAGGATGTTTTCACCCAGTGGGTGGTAGATATTTGGAACTCACTGCCTGAAAGTTTGTTAGAAGCAGGAAGCATCATCACATTTAAATATTTAGATGATCACTAGAAGAACCACTGTATACAAAGCCATGGGCCAGGTGCTGGTATATAGGACCAGAGTGCTTAATGAACAGTGTGGACATGAGGGAAATGCATCAGTTAGTTCACACATGACATGAAAATTTCTGGTGAGGCAAATAGTGAAGTGCAAAATCTTAGTTTATAGAACCAGCGTGGACATGAGGGACTAGAGGGCTTCTCTGTGCTGTAAAATGTCTACGACTCGATCATGTTGAATATGGAATGGAGGTTGTGTTCACTGCTTTTGCAGTCAAATGAGCTGATGACATACAGACTGGCTAGAAATTAAGGTATTGTTCATAACCTACTATTCTCTTTTCTTTTCAGCTGCTTGTTGTACATTTAGTGGTGTGTTTTGTAAAGGGTACAACAGGCTGCAATGAATCATACTACACAATAATACGTACATACAATGCAAAAATGCTCTTTCATGGCAGTCTAGGCAGTGAAAATGGTCCTCTCACTGGTATTTTGTATAATAGCTGGGATCTTATTACATGCATGCTGCCCACTTGTGTGGGGGTACATATCAAGATCATGGCCAATCAATACAAAGTCTTTGTTGCTCAGCAGCGACCATCTGGTTTGATGTGGTGGTTCCAATAACGAAGAAACAGTAACTGGCTTGGAATAAAGGAATCATGACTACTGCCAGGATGCCAGCCATCCATCTGTATGAGATGCTGAACATGAAGCAAGAACTGCACATTTTGGGAGCGAAATGCCATGCGGTTGTGGCATACCTTTAAATTTAAAATAAGGTGCATTGCAAAACCATGTGTATGCAGTTGACGGCGGTGTGTACTGTGAGGAATCCCTTTGCCTGGCCTTGCCCGATTCTCTCAAGGAGAAGAGATGGTAATGTATTTTCTTTTCTTCACATACTATGGAATTGTCATCGCTCATACAACAATGGCAGTTAGCTGAACTGTTAAATTTAGGACAAGACCCCTTCTCTGTCTCGAAATATCCTGACACAAAAAGATGTCCGTGGTCGGGACCAAATCCACAGCTTTCGTTAGCCCCATCTTTGATTTGTTTTGTTCTGTGACTGTATGTCTGCCTGCAGTAGACGGCAAGTTTCAGGATGCACCTCTTCAGTGAACGGGTAACATTACATACATAGTTCCTGACTGAAGTTGAATAAGAGAATTACTTCCCTGAAGATATGGGGTGGAAAGAGTCTCTTGCTGACAGATATTCTCTATGTCTCTACATTTCTAGCAGCTTGTTATCTTTCAGTTGGCCCATCATATTACAAGTCAAGACAGCTGGAAACTACAGTCCACATGATTGGGAGAAAATGGTCTGAGCAGAAAACTTAAATGAAATCTACATGTTAAACTAACTCCTTGTGGACATCACACGTTTAAGAGCACACAAACCCTCAAACACTTCTACTAACTTAACAGCAGCCAGTAGAAATCTATCAGTAACTAACCTGAAGGCTTCTTTAAATAGCATGGGAGGGAATGCTTACTGTTGCTGAGTAAATATTAAGGATAATGTACAAAAACAGCAGAGGCATGGAGGTTGAAAATGGCACTGCTACAGAGGTATCAATGACTGATATCACCTGCTTACTTAGCATGTTTCTGGCACGTACTCCCAAAATTACCAAAAATGAAAGAACTTCAGTGCCCAGATTAAAAGTGTGGACACCATTCTGGACTTGAACCAGCTTGATTAGTATCAAAAATATGGGTGCTCGGCATCCTCACGTATCATTTTAAAGCTATAATTACAGTAACTTTAAAGAACAAAAAAAAAGCAATGAGCAATTAGAAGGTTTCAGGGTAGAGTAAAGAGCTTGATTTTAAGACGTCATTTCCCTCTATCACACAATCAAAAACGTGAGGTATTAACTTTGACAGCAACCAATGATCTCATTTAGCGCTTCCGCAAATCTGTGGGTAGCAGCAAAATTTTGAAAGCATGTGCCAGTTCATAAGCAAAGAGGTCAGGCTAAATAAATAAAAGCAACTCTGGATTTAGTTAGCTCAAAAAACTTTGCATTTTTAAAAAAATGGTGTAAATCTTGTAACAAGAATAGCTTTTTTTCCTGCGATGTATACATTTCACATGTTTATGATTAACAACAAAGTATTTCAAATGAATTCAGTAAATGGACAAATCTACTATATAAATCTATCAAAATGAAACAGCACGTTCAGTACTCAATGACTGAAGTTAAAAAAAAAGAGTAAAATGCAGCCATAGTTCCAGTTTGGAAGTCTTATTGTTCTGAAGTTTTTTACAAACTTATTTAAAAAGGTGTTATCTTCAGCCAAAGGGGCTCATGATTTACCCTTAAGACATCTACCAAGAATTGCCCCATAAATCATGATGAAATTTAAGAACAATTCATTCAAAATGGCTTGAAGGAAATAACCTGCAAACATTTACTGACTAAGGTACATTTATTTCAAACCTTGGAGAGTTTAAGAGGTGCAGCTTTTATTTATGTAAGTGGAATGTTAATTAATTATTAGGAATTAGGAAGTAAAAATGTTTGGTTTCAAAGCTAACAGTGGAACAAGACTGGTCAGCAGTCTTCATTTGTTTACATATAAAGAGAATTTGCACACCCCCACCCCCTTCCAAGCTCCATAAGACATAGGAGTGGAAGTAAGGCCATTCAGGCCATCAAGTCCACTCCACCATTTAAATCATGGCTGATGGGCATTTCAACACCATTTCCCTGCACTCTCCCCATAGCTCTTGATTCCTTTTGAGATCAAGAATTTGTCGATCTCTGCCTTGAAGGCATAACGTCCCGGCCTCCACTGCACTCTGCGGCAATGAATTCCACAAGCCCACCACTCTCTGGCTGAAGAAATGTCATCTCATTTCAGTTTAAAAATTACTCCCTCTAATTTTAAGGCTGTGCCCACAGGTCCTAGTCTCCCCGCCTAACGGAAACAACTTCCTAGTGTCCACCCCTTCTAAACCATACATTATCTTGCAAGTTTCTAATAGATCTCCCCTCAACCTTCTAGACTCTAATGAGTACAATCCCAGGATCCTTAGCCGTTCATCATATGTTAAACCTACCATTCCAGGGATCATCCGTGTGAATCTCCACTGGACAGGCTCCAGGGCTAGTATGTCCTTCCTGAGGTGTGGGGCCCAAAATTGGACACAGTATTCTAAATGGGGCTTAACTAGAGCCTTATAAAGCCTCACAAGCACATCGCTGCTTTTATATTCCAACCCTCTTAAGATAAACGACAACATTACATTCGCTTTCTTAATTACGGACTCTACCTGCAAGTTGACCTTTAGAGAATCCTGGACCAACACTCACAGATTCCTTTGCACTTCTGATTTGTGAATTTTCTCACTGTTTAGAAAATAGTCCATGCCTGTATTCTTTTTTCCAAAGTGCAAAACCTCACATTTACTCACATTGAATTTCATCAGCCTTCCTGGACCACGCTCCTAAACTGTCTAAATCTTTCTGCAGCCTCCCCACTTCCTCAGTACTACCTGCCTGTCCACCTATCTTCGTATCATCGGCAAACTTCGCCAGAATGCCCTCAGTCCCTCCATCCAGATCATTAATATATAAGACGAACAGCTGCGGCCCCAACACAGAACACTGAGGGACACCACTCGTCACCGGTTGCCATTCCGAAAAAGAGCCTTTTATCCCAACTCTCTGCCTTCTGTCAGTCAGCCAATCCTCAATCAAGCCAGTAGCTCATCTCAAACAACATGAGTCCTCACCTTGCTCAGCAGCCTCCCGTGAAGCACTGTATCAAAGGCTTCCACACTATCACTGCAATCAAGCTTTGTTTTGGACAAATATACAACACAGTCTTGTGGACTGTGAATGTTTCAATTAGCTGATTGATGGGATAGCAGTGAACACTGGAAATTCAGGGAGTCCAGATTGGAGTGTCACAGGAAGACAGGTGAAGGCTGCATTGCCATGCTTGCTTTCATTGGTCACAGCATTGAACACAGGAGTTGGGTTGTCATTCTACAGCTGTACAAGACACTGGTAAGGCTACATTCAGAGTATTGTACACAATTCTGGTCGCCCGGCTCTAGGAAGGATGTTATCAAACTGGAAAGGGTACAAAAAGAGGATGTTACCGATTTGAGAAGGTCTGCGTTACAAAAGGAGAGGTTGGACAGGCTGGGATATTTTTCCCTGGAGCTAAGAGGCTGTGGGGTGATCTTATAGAGATTTATAAAATGCAAGGGAGCACTGATAAGATGAATAGCCAAAGACTTTTCCCTAGGGTAGGGGAGTCCGGAACTAGAGGCTGCAGGTTTAAGATAACAAAGTGTGGAGCTGGACGAACACAGCAGGCCAAGCAGCATTTTAGGAGCACAAAAGCTGATGTTTCGGCCCTAGAAGGGGTCTAGGGCCGGAACGTCAGTTATCGCGCTCCTAAGATGCTGCTTCACTTACCGTGTTCATCCAGCTCCACACTTTGTTATCTCGGATTCTCCAGCATCCGCAGTTCCCATTATCTCTGCTGCAGGTTTAATGTAAGAAAGAACCGATATAAAAGGGACCTAAGGAACATGCTGCTAGAGGAAGTGGTAGAGGGAGGTACAATTACAACATTTAGATAGGGTGCATGGATAGGAAAGGTTTAGAGGGATGTAGGCCAAATAGAGGGAAATGGGACTAGTTCAGTTTAGGAAACTTGGTCAGCGTGGATAAGTTGGCTGGAATGGCCTGCTTCTGTATGGTATGGCTCTGTGTGATTCGATGCCTCTTCTGGAAAATGCACCTGCATCCAGATCAAGAAACAGAGCAACAGGCTTTGATGTCTTGGGTCAATTAACCAAAATCTACTTTAGCTTCACACCTGAAATGAAGGTATTTGGGCAAGGCAGAGAAGTGCTACAATCACCTGTTTAACCAAGGGCCAAGAATAGCCTACTCATCCAGAGAAATGAAGGCAAGGGAGAAAATAGGGACAGGGGAAAAAAGATACACTCTATCTTTCTGAAATCTATTCTTGAACGTTGTTTGGGCTCATGGGATAAAATGCTGTCTCAGGACTCGTACAAAGAGCAGTTTGGTAATCTGAATCAAGTTTCTAGTGGGAATGTAAAAATGATTTCCCTCCGCTACAGTTTACAAGGCCCTCAACGTTATGATTATCCAAATCACTTTTGAAAGCCACAACTGAGAATGCCTCCACTGGACTGAGGTAATGCATTCCAAATTTATAATTGTGGTTTTTCTTGTGCTGCTTTTGGTTGTTTTGGTTCTTGACTGTTCCGAAGCGAAGAACAATTTCTCCCTATTTATTCTACCTAGACCTATCATGATTTTAAATACCTCTATCAACTTTCTTCAACGTGAAGAACTCCAGCTTCTCTGATCTATCCATGTTAAAGTTTCCCTGATTTCTAAAATCATTCTCGTAAGTTACTTCCACACACTCGTCCTAAAATGTCCTGTCCAGAACTGAACATTAATGAAACTAAATGGGCATTTATCAAAGCTCAGCACAACTCTGCCTTTGTGACTCTCTGCCTCTAAACTTAGGAGGCCCAAGATCGTATATGGTTTGTATATCACTATTCCAGAACTTTCAACCATTTATGCACATACATTCTCAGGCTTCTCTGCTCCTGCACCCACTTTGAAATTGTACCCTTTAGTTTCCACTCTAAATTTCACCTGATAAATGATAAATTTTAGTGGTAAAAATGAAAGAAAAGGAACATCATGTGGCAGCCAAATTACCAGCCTGCAACCTTCTGAAATTCATTCAAATCCTCCTCTCAGTTCTTCTAAATGTTATGCCAACTGCAAACTTTGAAACTTTTCCTTGCACATCCATGACTGTTGTTAAAATGGCAGTTGTCGCACTAACTCTTGTAAGCCTACCAACAGTCCATTCCGTTTCTGCATTTCTGCTCTCAATCCCTTCTCATGCACGGAACCAGGATAGGGTTCTGCTGGTCGACATCTACGTTAGTAATGTGTCAGTCACTAGCATACTTGTCTATGACTTTGAAGATTGTGTGTTCAAGTCCTACTCTAATACTTGGGCAAATATGATCTAGGTAGTACTACACAGGAGTGCCAGAGGGAATGCTGCTCCATAAGAAATGCCATCAGTTGTTAGATGAAATGTTAATCCAGTATCCATTCCCCTCTTAGGTGTACATGGAAGAATCCATGGTACTATTTCGAAGAAGAGCAGGGAGCTATCCTGGTACCCCGGACAATATTTCTCTCTCAAATCAACATCACAAGAAAAAACCCCAAAAGAACTGTAGCTCTGTAAATCAGACATAAGAACAAAGTTGCTGGAAAAGCTCAGGAGGTCTGGCAGCATCTGTGGAGAAGAAAACAGAGTTAACGTTTCAGGTCCGGTGATCCTTCCTCAGAACTGATAGTGGCTGGGAAAACGGCAGTTTATATGCAGAAAATAGGGAGGTGGGTAGGGTGGGGAGTAAACGATCGTACAAAGTCCAAAAAGGCAGACATTTGGACAGACAAAGCTAACGATCAGGTGGAAGGGTGAACAGTTGTTAATGGGGACTGTTAGTGACTAACAACAGGGGTTGTGTAGCGGCAGGCTATATGGTAACAAGGCCTGGTGTGTGGGGTGGAAGGCTGGGCCATGGGAAAGTTTAGGCCCTTTCTAAACGCTCCCACGTCCCAGCTCCCCATTTCACTGGCTGTAAAGTATTTTGAGACATCAGATGGTTGTGGAAGGTGCTATATAAGTATAAGCCATTCCTCCTTTAGTTTCTATCCCAACCAGCCTCCATTTTAAAAAGATCATCCTCTGAAATCAATAAACATTTTTTTTCCATTTTTAGCAGTTAGAACTGACTATCAGAAGGAATACAGTCTGATCCAGTGATTTCCAATATCCCCCTCCACTTCTCATATCAACCTGGATCCAAACTCATTAGTGGAGCAGAACTCAAGTTAATTTTCTTGTCAACATAGTTCATTGACTCTTCAGTGACTTAGCGCCTACCAGATCCAGTCACGCCTGTTCCACCTTTTCATTTACTCAAATCACAAACAAATAATCCCAATTAGTAGCGTTAACTCCTGCTATACCAACAGCTATGCAAATTCTGCCCTTCTACCTCCTCCACTCCCATTGTGGCCTCAAACAGATCTTCTCAAGTGAAACAGCTGCACCATGGAACTTCTTTCCTGAAGCTACAAAGATATTCAAATCTACATTCTACATCAACATAAAAAGGCTGATAAAGTACTGTGCTTGACTTACTCCAAAAATATTTTGAAAATATAAAAAAAAACTCTTTACTAGCACACACAAAAGGAAATTATGTACAAAGTACCTTGTTTTACCATTAATTTAAGACCGGAGATATTTTTTTCCAAAGGTAAATGTAACTGTTTTAAACAAGGTGACGATGGTTTAGCCAGGTTTGTTGAAATAGGATGAAAAATTAAAAAATATTTGCTACTTCAAATTGATTATTGTTAATATTACATCACGCTCTCAAAACAGTTGAAACTTTTTATTCATTTACCAATAGAATACTTAAAATATTATATTACTATATATAGGTTAATTTCTATGATTGACAAAATACATACCTGAACAGGACCAATACTTTTGTTTCTACCTCCTGGCATTCCATCCTCCCTGATTGCTGAAAAACAAACATCATTTTAACCATTAGTGCATTTGTAAGACTGCTTTTAATTTTCACTTGAACTACATTTTGTGCATAATATTCATTTTATCCGCTCTTATCACACATCAGTTAGAAAGGAGACAATTAACACTGCTCAACTTCGGTTAATATTCCTCTGTGCTAACCAATAACAGGAATGTAATAATTACTTTGAGGAAGCTATTCTGCTAAATTCCCTTCAGCACATCTAGGAAAGCAGCCAACATCTATTTGCCCCACTTAACAGCGATGAAACTCTGAAACATTATGCATCCTCCCTTACAAGTTTTTGTGCCCAAGTTTTAGAATCTCTACTTCTGACAGAAGAAAATTATGAACTTGTAAAAAAATGGCCACTTTGATATTTCCACCACTGACAATATTTGCAATCCAATTCTTCTGAAAACAAAACACAAACAGGATTTTTCAGGAACATAATTTACACAATATACAAAGAGATCCCACAAGAAGTTGTCTTTCTGCAAGCGTGAACATGTGCACCATACGGCATAAAAATCAATTATTCAATACCTTAAGATGGTGAATACCCATTCCGATCAAATAGTGCATACATTTAATAAACCAAATTTGGAATTTCATTTCACATCCTTGAAAATTTGAATCCTATTAAAGTAGGCATGTTGCATTCAATGTTACTAATCTTTTCAACCCTGGCAAGGCTTCTCATTTTACTGTAGTCAAAAATCTTGTTCCAATAGCAACTAAATTTGTATATAACTCTTTGATCAATAGGTTCCAAAACTGAAATGGCCCACTAAGCAAGAGATGAAGAATGAGAACTCATTTCCCAAATAACCAATTAGTCTCAATTGAGGTTAAACTTAAAAGTTAATAATTGTTTTTGGTATTTAAAAATGAAACACAAATCAGAGCAAACCTTTCAATATTTCAACTAACATTTGCAAAAGTTAAATAATTCCTTAAATGCTTTTTTTTCAAAATAAAAGTAATGGGACACACAAATAAATTACCCTTTACTACAATTTTAGATGGTATCAGTTCTCCTACGAGGCAAAAAGCTTGTTTAGCATCATAGATATATAGTAAGAACTGCCGATTCTGGAGTCTGAGATAACACAGTGTGGAGCTGGAGGAACACAGCAGGCCAGGCAGCTTCAGAGGAGCAGGAAAGCTGACATTTCGGGTCTGAAGAAGGGTCCCGATCCAAAATGTTAGCTTTCCTGCTCCTCTGATGCTGCTTGGCCTGATGTGTTCCTCCAGCTCCACATAGTGTTATCTTGTTTATCATGTTGCACGTGACAATGCAACCTGGAAGTGCATGGTGCATTAAACACTTATTAGTACTTATTGTGTGCTAAGCTTATTAAAGATGTCTAAACAATTGTTAATGACTTCATAATTCATTGTACGATTGAGATTCCTCACAAGACTAAACTTCACCATACCCCTTTTTTGTACATAAAACAAGCAATTTTTAAAAATCCCTAATTTCATGACACTAAGCTCTAATGGCACTATGAATGTTTGATCAGCGTTCCTTAAAGGTGACTGAAATATGTTCCTTGTGCCCCTCATTTGCATCTGAAAGATCCAATGACAATTTCACCACCTTTGCACCATAACTTGGTCGTCATTCCAGATGCTTAGATGGAGTTAAGTGGATGCTAGAGACCATCAACAATATTGTCTTTTTTCCTCTTTGTGTGATTTGTTTGGAAATAGGAAGAGCGGGGATTTTCCATCTGGCTCCACAACAATACTGTGGGCCAATTGTGGCTCCCTGTTTCAAGTCATCACTCCTGCTTTGATGATTGCCGCATCTTTTGGTGGAAAAGACAGAGGAGTTGAGGAGGAATGCATGATGAATGAATTCACTTTTCAGGTATTTGAACAGATAATAATCCCAACACTAAACCTATAGAATGCTGAGGTCATCATACATACAGATGACATGTATATGGAAACCTGAATAAGAAAACTACACTTTGACATGGAGAATATCACAGAACATTAAAAATCTGAGGCCAAGCCGATGCTGGAGACTCTGAGGTAACGAGGTGTAGAGTTGGATGAACACAGCAGGCCAAGCAGCATCAGAGGAGCTTGGCCTGCTGTGTTCATCCAACTCTACACCTTGTTATAAAAATGGAGGAAGTTGTTAATATCCATTAGGATGATTGCAACCTCAGAAAGCATGCCTCTGAATCTTTCAAGGTGCAAGAACAGATTTATGACAAATATTTTTCAACCTGCTATGTTTACGTGCATAACACTGATCACAGACATCTTTTTATTCAACGCACATGATTCATCAAACCCCCTAGAAAACAAGCAAACAAGCACTTTTACAATTAAGTGATGTGCAAATTCACTAGATGGCTGTGAATGACCATACTTAGATATCTGCTCGAGATTCAGAACTATCCAACATGCAAAATGCCAACGTCCACATGACTTAAAGCAGCTTTTCAATAAGACCATAAGATATGGGAGTGGAAGTAAGGCCATTCGGCCCATCAAGTCCATTCCACCATTCAAATCATGGCTGATGGGCATTTCAACTCCACTTCCCTGCACTCTCCCCGTAGCCCTTGATTCCTTCTGAGATCAAGAATTTATCGATCTCTGCCTTGAAGGTATCTAACGTCCCGGCCTCCACTGCGCTCCATGGCAATGAATTCCACAGGCTCACCACTCTCTGGCTGAAGAAATGTCATCTCATTTCAGTTTTAAATTTACCCCCTCTAATTCTAAGGCTGTGCCCACGGGTCCTAGTCTCCCCAGCTAATGTAAGCAACTTCCCAGTGTCCACCCCTTCTAAGCCATACATTATCTTGTAAGTTTCTATTAGATCTCCCCTCAACCTTCTAGACTCTAATGAGTACAATCCCAGGATCCCTCGCTGTTCATCGTACGTTAAACCTACCATTCCAGGGATCACCTGTGAGAATCTCCGCTGGACACGCTCCAGGGCTAGTATGTCCTTCCTGAGGTGTGGGGCCCAAAACTGGACACAGTATTCTAAATGGGGCCTAACTAGAGCTTTATAAAGTCTCAGAAGCACACATCATTCCACATACAACACCTGTATGATGCATGTCTGGCTTTTAACAGTTATCAATAATAACAATGGTAATAACAAACTTTAAGTATGCAGTGGCCTGAACAAAATTCTTCAATTTCTGAACATTTTACGGTAGACTAATTAGTAAAGTTACATCACATGGGAGTCAGGAAGAGCTTGCCAATTGGATACAAAATTGGTTTGACGGTGGGAAGCTGAGGTTCGTGTGGAGGGCCGTTTTCCTGACTGAAGGCCTGTGACCACCAGTATTCCATAGTGATAGGTACTGAGTCCACTTTTGTTTGTCAATTACATAAACTATGTGGCTAAGAATTTAGGAGATGAGGTTAGTAAGTTTAAGGATGACACCAAAATTGTTTGTTCTAGTGGACAGTGAAGATGGTTATCTTAAATTACAAACTGATCTTGATCAATTGAGTCAATGGGCTGAGAAGTGCCAAATGAGGTATTGCATTTTGGTAAAACAAACTACAATGTTGTTGTTGCTTTAAGAGGTTAATTTTGTTTCTTTTTTAAGAAAAAGTGTGATTGAAAGGCAAAAGTGGCAAACTGTGTGCCAAAGCCACTAAACAGCTTGTGAGGCCTTGTGGTATTTTTGAAGTTGGAAAAATGGAGGCAGCCCATCTGGGTGTGGCCAGCTCTCAAGGACCAGGCTTCCTTTTTTTTTCAGTTTTTAAGTTTTAGCTTAAAGCACTTGCTGTTGTGGGCTGGAAGTAGTAGAATTTATCTTTTCTCCCCCTCATTTACAGCTAGAAGCTGGGGTTTCTCTTTGCTGCTGGATTACCTACGAAACAACTCTTTTTTCTGAATTTTCCTTTTTGCCAAGGTGTGTGTTTATGGGATATTACTACATTGGAACAGTTAATGAGTAATAGTTACTGTAGCTATTATTCTGTTAAATTTTCCAATAGCGTTAAATGATTCTAAATTCCTCTTTCTTTAGTAGTATTTTAACTACAGTTTTTAAATAAAGTGCTGAATTCAACGTTCAGTAGCTTGACCAACTGAATTGTATCTGGAACACAGCTTGTTTTAGACAACAGACAATAGGTGCAGGAGTAGGCCATTCGGCCCTTCGAGACAGCACCACCATTCATTATGATCATGGCTGATCATCCACAATCAGTATCCTGTTCCTGCCTTATCCCCATAACCCTTGATTCCACTATCTTTAAGAGCTCTATCCATCTCTTTCTTGAAACTATCCAGAGACTTGGCCTCTACTGCCTTCTGGGGCAGAGCATTCCATATATCCACCACTCTCTGGGTGAAGAGGTTTCTCCTCAACTCTGTTCTAAATGGCCTACCCCTTATTTTTAAACTGTGTCCTCTGGCCCTGGACTCACCCATCAGCGGAAACATACTTCCTGCCTCCAGATTGTCCAATCCCTTAATAATCTTATACGTCTCGATCAGATCCCCTCTCATTCTCCTAAACTCAAGTGTATACAAGTCCAGTCGCTCAAATCATTCAACATATGATAGTCCTGCCATTCCGGGAATTGACCTTGTGAACCTACGCTGCACTCCCTCAATAGCCAGAATGTCCTTCCTCAAATTTGGAGACCAAAACTGCACACAATACTCCAGGTGCGGTCTCACCAGGGCCCTGTACAGCTGCAGAAGGATCTCTTTGCTCCTATACTCAATTCTTCTTGTTATGAAGGCCAGCATGCTATTAGCTTTCTTCACTGCCTGCTGTAACTGCATGCTTGCTTTCATTGACTGATTGTTTTATCTTAAGGGCAGATAAAACAAAGGTAGTGTCCAGGCTATGTTCCTAAATATTTTGAGGGGGTCTGGTCCCTAATAGAACAAGGGCAAGACTTGTACAGTTTATGGGAGGACCCTGGGCATTGTCGCAGAACAGAGACCTAGAGGTTCAGGCACATAATTTTTAAAAATTTACATCACACATACACAGTGATTAAGGCAGCGTTCAGCACACTTGTCTTTGTTGCTTAGACCTTTGAGTACAGGAGTTGGGATATCATGTTGAGATTGTACAGAATGTTGGTCAGGTCTCTTCTGGAGTACTGTGTACAGTTCTTGTCGCCCTGCTGTAGGATGGATATTAGTATATTGGAGAGGGTTCAGAAAAAATTTATCAGATGTTGCCAAGAATGAAAGGTTTGAGTTATAAAGATAGACTGGAAAGGCTGGGACCATTTTTTCCACTGCAGTGTAGACTTTGAGGGGTGATCTCAGAAATTTAAAAATCATAAGGAGCATAGAGAAGGTAATACCACAGGTCTTTTCTCAAGATGGATAGTGCAAAACTAGGGGGCATATTTTTAAGGTGAGAGTAGAAAGATTTTAAAAAGTATGCAAGGGTTAACTTTTTTCTAAACAGAGGGTGTGTGCCTCCAGTGTGAAATAACTGAAAAGTGATGTATGCGGGTATGGTTGCTAGATTTAGAAAAATATATTTGGATAAGTACATGAATAGGAAAGCTTTAGAAACAGATATGGGCCAAACACAGGCAAGTGGGACTATTTTAGTTTGGGAACATGGTTGGTGTGGTCTACTTGGACCTAAGGGTGTGTTTCCATGCTGTATGGCTCAATGAGTCTATGAAAAAAAAATCTGGCCAAAAGATGGGAAATATTGGAAGGTCGACAGAAAGCTCAGAGATGGGTTTTAAGGAGGCCTACATGGAGGGGATGGTGGTGAAAATAAAAGGGAATGGAGGGATGGAAAGAAAACCACTTTCAAATGCAAGTATCAGTGATTGTCAAGTATCATCAATTGCTCAATACATACGGCTAATTTCATAGAAGGAACAAAAACCAGTGAGGGGCTTGGATACAGCTCCATTGAGAGGTAGCAGCAGTTAACTTTTTAGTCTCTATCCTGCCAAGTCATGCATTGACAACCAAATATTTAGAGAACAGCACAGCCATGTTAATATAGAAAATGAAGACCATATTCCAACGATTAGATGTGCGAAACATTTTTACTCCTTCCCTAGGTATAGCAGAAGAAACAAAGAGGAGCCGATGTTCAGATCTATCTCCCAGCACAAACACCACGCAATCTCATGCTGGCAAAGAATAACAGTACATCCTTTGCGAAAAATTTAGACTTTGGTTGGAGAAGATTGTCATGAGCAAAATGCAGCACAAAAACAAGGTGTCTTGGAGATAACAGAGAGAATAGAGAAATGCAGCTAGCGATTTTAGTAGATCACAGCTGTTCAAAGATTTAAAAGAAAAGCTTTTAAAAGATCAAGACCAAAATTCAATAAGATCATGGCTGATTAGATCTTGCCTCAACTCTGCTTTTCTGCTTGTACCATCAGGTATCACCCAAAAGCAAATAACCCTGGACTCCATATATGCCAATACAGCCTTGAATATTTTCAATGACCTAGCTTTTCCTGTCCTCTGATGTAAAGAATTTCAAAGCTTAATTAATTCGGAGAAATTCTCTTAATTACCTTTGAAAATAGGAGAACCCTACTCCAGAATGTCCTCTGAACAAGTACCATCCCCGCCCTAGCATCTTATGTGTTTCAATATAATCTTTTCTTCCCTGCTTCTTCTTACGTTATTGAAGGTAATAGGCACAACCTGTCCAGTATTTCATCATAAGACAAATCTTCATCCCAGGACTCAACCAGTGATTGTTTTTTGGAATATCTTTCAAGACAAGTTATTATAGTGGACCTCGTTCAGTTGGCCTCTGTATCTTGCATAAATCCTTTAAAATTTTCCCATAACAGCCTTAACTACATTATCCATGATTTAAGGTATAAAGATATAGATAACCAAAGTGGTTTAAATAATGCCATTCCTATTAATAAATCGTAAATCAATGGGCAAAAATGACAGGGTCTGGGATTAGGGGCATGTATTAAATGGTAGTAGATCATGTTGCTTTTTCATCTAAAGACATCAAATCTACAAACCAGGACTGCACCCTCTCAATGTTACAGATGCTAGATAACAGCAAAGGCCTGCAGTAAGAGATGCGGATGACATAATGATGTCACATCTATGTCATTCTAATATTATGAAGCTTTCGTCTATTTCAAGCAATGACTTCTGTGCTCACCAGCAATAAATGAGATATACAAAAATAGGCTGAAACTCTATTACAGAACTTTAGAGATAACAAAGTGGGGAGCTGGATGAACAAAGCAGGCTAAGCAGCATCTTAGGAGCAGGGAAGCTGATGTTTCGAGCCTAGACACTTCATCAGAAATGGGGGAGGGGAAGAGGGTTCTAAAATAAATAGGGACAGAGGGAGAGGCGGATCGAAGATGGGAAGAGGAGATAGGTGGAGAGGACTCAGACAAGTTAAAGAGGCGGGGATAGAGCCAGTAAAGGTGAGCGTAGGTGGCGAGGTAGGGAGGAGATAGGTCAGTCCAGGGAGGACAGACAGGTCAAGGGGGCGGGATGAGGTTAGTAGGAAGAAATGGGGGTGCAGCTTGAGGTGGGAGGAGGGGATAGGGGAGAGGAAGAACAGGTTAGGGAGGCGGGGACGAGCTGGGCTGGTTTTGGGATGTGGTAGGGGGAGGGGAGATTTTGAAGCTTGTGAAATCCACATTGATACCATTGGGGCTTCAGGGTCCCCAAGAGGAATATGAGTTACTGCTCCTGCAACTTTTGGGTGGCATCATTGTGGCACTGCAGGAGGCCCAGGATGGACATGTCGTCTGAGGAATGAGAGGGGAGTTGAAATGGTTCGCGACTGGTTTTCCAGTCTTTTGAACAACATGAACTCAGGCACACAGGACATTACAAGCCCAATAATTTGGGGCCATTTCTTCTCAGCTAGAGTGGTAGACATGGGAACCACAATCCTTTCAGTCTCCACAATCATCTTTCACAGACAGACTTCAAACAATTAGAAAAAGGTCATATTCTAAATTGAAAGAAGTGTCATCAACTTATTGGGGCAGCATATAAATCATGCCATATTTCTTAACTGGAGGAAGGTATGTAGCGTAACTCCTCCTGAATTGATCTTAAGACACTTGATTCTCTTGATATATGTTAAAGGCCTGGACTTGAGTGTACAGGCTAAGGTCCCAAAATTGTGGATGACAGGAAATTTGCAAGTATTGTGAGCCAGTAAGGCAGACCGTATCAAACTTCAAAAGATGACAGGCAGGCTGAAGGAATGGGTGCCAAGTGACAGATGAAAATTAATGTAGAGAACACAAAGTAATTTATTTTGGCAGGATAAACAAGATGAAATGATGCAAAAGAGCATAATTTGCGTATGGATATGGGAGCAGAATGACTAGGGGTTGGGGTGGGGGCTTATGTATACAAACCACTGAAAGAGTAGTCTGAAACAAAGTACAAAGTACAAAGCAAGGAAGTTTTGATTAACCATATAAAACAATGGTTCAGCTTCAATGACAGTAGTGTATCCAGTTCTGGGCACTAATATTTTAGGAATGATGTGAAGGTATTGGAAAGAGTACACAAGACTGGTTCCAGGAATAAAGAACTTTTGTTACATTTACAGATTAGAACTACAGCTGTGATCATTGAAGTAGAAAGTTACAAACAAATTTGGCAAAGGTGCTCAAAATCTTTTAGAACATATGGAGAGAAAATCCTTCTATAAATGGGAAAAATAAGAACCACAGGAACTGATTTAAGATGACTGGCAAAAGGATATAACAATGGTATTGGAGAAATATTTTAATGCAACATCTTTGTGATCTGGAATGGATTGCCTGGAAGTCTGATGAAGGCAGATTCAATTGTGACTTTAAAAGAGAATAGGATAATTATTTGTAGGAAAAATTGCAGGAGCTACAGGGAGTAAGGTAGGGAAGTGAAACTTGGTGGGTTGATCTATCAGAACGCTGACATAGATAATAATCGATCGAATGGCCTCTTTCTGTGCTGAAACCACTCAGTGATCTTAACTGCAACATGGAGCTGGTTTGCGTTCACAATGTGGATTTGGCATTTTGCTCGCTATATTAATAAGCTAATGCCAACTAGGTGACGATTGCAGTAAACCCTGGTGAAACTTGGGTATACCACAAGGGTACAGTGTACGTTAAGATGCTGTACATTCCTTCTTATGAATACTGAACACTAACGTGAAGTGCTGTTTACATTGATTGTACAGAAAAAATATACGAAGTGATGAAATATGGAAAAAAAACACATCTTGGGTACCTTCTGACACCAGCAAATAGCTTCTAAGCTCCTCCAGGATGAGTATTTGTGTGCTGTAGCTATATTTTAAATCCTAATGTACTTCCCTGTCACAGTGTGTGGCTATAGGTTATTATTTTTTGAATTTATAATGTTCTGAGACCACACAAGTATTGTAAAACAACTGATCAGAGTTGGATGAGATTACAACATGTTCCTCAGCATCAGCCCAATTCTGGAGCAATAAAACATCAACAACTTCACAAGAACTACTGATAAGAATTTTTTGAAAACTGTAAGCGTCTGGAAACTTAACACTTTTTCCTTACTAATAGGAAGTGTTTCTCTTCTGCTAACAAGGAACTTATACTTCTATATTAGCTGAAGTACACCGGTTCCCAGTCCTTCATTACGTTCAATTCAAAGTTCTCTTCCTTGTATTGATATTTCCTTTCGGCTTTTCCCCCTCCTAACTGTGATTTCCTGCAGTTCTACAAAACTGACCTCACCAGAACATTCCAAAGAACAGTCATCTTGGACTTGTAATATTTGCTGTTTCTCTTTACCCAGATGCTTGACAGACTGCCGAGTCTCCTGCACTTTATTTTCATTTCTACTTCCAATAGGACTGGGATACAGTGAGCAGCTTTAACGTTGGCATTAGAATATGCAAAACGTCTAATGGAATTGACAGAATTGACTTTGTGGGTGAACCCTAGATGTATTTTAAGATCTTTCATCTGGTGGAAAGGGCATGATAATAACCTAAAAATGGTGGGGGGAATGATGTATCACTCTGGTCCCATCACACCTACATTGTTCCTCTGATTTTCCCAGCTGCAGGCCCAGAGGTCCTGTAGCAGTTGTACTGTAGGCCTATTTAAAATGTAAATCAGACCCTTATGACATATATAGTCTGTTGTTTGCCAAACTTACGTCAGAATGATGCAGAAGGCTCAGCCTTGTCTTATATCTGCTGATTGTCCGGGCAAAGTGGAGTAAACAGATAAATTAGTATTAGGTTTTTGACAGGCCACAAAATGCTTCTCTGGTATCTAAAAATTCATCCTTGTTATTACAGCTCTGGAGATCAGTCTATTCTATAGAAAGCTACCTTTATTCAGAAAAATGGACAACTGCCAAAGGCCAACCAGTATTTTCCAACAACGAGTTGAAACAATTTAAATTAATTCTGGCTCTTAAAAATGGAGCAGGGCTATTGGGTGAAAATCTATCCATAGTCGGAAGATCATGATACCAGCTTACCGTTAAAGATATAACAGCATAGAAACATATAAGAGACAATAGGAACTGCAGATGCTGGAGAATCCAAGATAACAAGGTGTACAGCTGTATGAACACAGCAGGCCAAGCAGCATCATAGGAGCAGAAAGGCCGACGTTTCAGGCCTTGACCCTTCGAACATATAATTTCAGTCTACATTTCAGGTGTAGCACAGCAGGGGGTGCTGCTTGTTGGGTTAGACGTTAAACCTGCAAGAGACTGTACTATGATTCTCCTAACTAATTCACTCACAAGCACTGTATGTGTACTATACTACGCTTCCATTCATTCATTCATAAACCATGTTTTTGTAGTATATTTCACTCTCACAAGATTAACTAAATTAAACATCCATTCCTAGGCTGCCAATCCATTATTGTTTCTTGACAACTTTCAATTCTTATCGGCCTCATGCTGCAAACAGTGTTTAGACCTGTTTTTGCATCAAAGGCTACCCCTAAGTGTTAATACTGTAACCTGCTCAGAACAATACCATCCCTGCCATCATGTCTCCATAACTCACTCAAAACTATGGAAAGATTATAATATTAATTAGCCCTTGTATAATAACAATTCTATGATTACCATCAGCAGTACCTGCCTGTGTGCATATCGGCTACGATCTTCTCCAACACAGAGTTCAGAGTACTTCATTCATAATGAAACAATTTGCAACATCTAGAGCTGCCACAAACTCTTTAAAACTGTCTGTCCAGATTTTGCAGTACAAGTTATTTTGTGATTATGCAAGATATTCCCTGCTGGGAAAGAAAAAAACACCCACATTATAATCTGCAAGATGAAATATTTTACATTGAAAAGTTAACAGTTTCATAACTGAATAAACATCTAATACTAAGACAAAGGTTCACTTACAGCACTGTACCACATGCTGTTATTGAACAGAGACCCTTCTCCCTCATTCTTCTTATTGCTGTAGACCATTCCCCCTTGCGACCCTCCAACCTGCAACCTCTGACTGATCCAGGCCTACCAATGGAGCATCAGATTACTTCTGGATCGCTGGTTTGCTGCCTGTTATTGTCCCCAACTTTCTGACTTGTTGCTTCTACTAGTCTGTCTGACATGTGGCTTCTGTCCGCCCTGCTGACCTGTGGCCTCTGGACACCTCACGACACACAACTTCTGACTTCTGCCTGACCAGAACTGTCTTGCAGCCTTTCTCCATGCTAGACTCTCCCACCTGCTGATCCTCCACGTGGTGAACTCTCCCCTTTTCTAATCCTGACTTGCAGCTGCTCCCTAGCCTTCCAGTGCTCTCTCCTGTGGCCTCACCCTTCCCTGATCTCTAGCATTTAGTTTCTGCCATCTCCAACTCTGACTTGCAGCTTCTCTCCATTCCAGACCTTCTGACTTTTTGCTGCTCCCTGTCCTGCCTCGCTCCCCTAAACCTGCATTTCCAACCAAGATCCAGATCTGAGCCAAAGCTGTGTCATTATGTAAC
Source organism: Stegostoma tigrinum (assembly GCF_030684315.1). Lineage (NCBI taxonomy): Eukaryota > Metazoa > Chordata > Chondrichthyes > Orectolobiformes > Stegostomatidae > Stegostoma > Stegostoma tigrinum. The sequence goes on from NC_081382.1 coordinate 25,540,928, forward strand.
CATAGGCGTTAGTGGTGCAAGGTGCATAACTGAATATTTTATAATCTGTGTCTATGCCTTTTAAGATGCTGGACCTTCAATCTTTCAACACTTGTCTCCACAGCTCTCACTCACATGAAGGGTTCAAGGAATAAAAAAAACTACTGTAGTATACAGAAGTATGATGGACTACGTTCCAGAAAGAATTGCAATGCCGTAGAAGGATAGTGCCACACAAGTGAGCAGTCTAAGTTGAAGCTGCATGGAACTCTTCCTTATTTGTTAACAGGATGAGGACATCGCTAGCTAGGCAGCATTTATTGTTCAGCCCTAATTGCCTAGTGGGCTGTTTAAGAGTCAATCACATTGCTGTGGGTCTGGAGTCACATGTAGGCCAGAGCACGTAAGGATGGCAGTTTTCTTCCCTAAAGGACATAAGTGAACCAGATGGGTCTTTCCAGACAATCGTCAATGGATTCGTGGTCATCATTAGATTTTTAACTCCAGGTATTTTTATTGATTTCAAATTCCACCATTTGTCACAGCAGGATTCGAACCCAGGTTCCAGAATGTTATCTAGGTCTCTGGATTAATAGTCCAGTGATAATACCACTAGGCCATTGTGTCCCCTGTGTAAGGCAGGTGTAAGTGTAAAGAAGCATTCTCAGATCTAACTTAGTTGTAACATAATTGCAGAATATTTTAGAAAGAGCAGTCTTCAAAAGTTATTGAAACTACTTCAACACAGTAACGTAGCACAAAGAGGGAACGTTTTAAAGAAGCATGGATTATTACTGGCCCAGTACAGTACTTCTGCATCACTGGGAGCAGCGCTTTCACAGCCCCAGAGTTCCAGTTCTGAATCAGTTTCAGATCTTGATTGGGAATGCAGGTTCAGGAGAGAAAAGCAGTGAGTGGACAGTGAAGGCCATACATTTGCAGATTATGCTTGCCTCTGAGCTGCCAATCAGAGGGCCAGGGTAGGGATCGGTTGCATGCTGGAGGGTAAGGGACAAGCAGAGAAGGCATTTCAAAGGATTGGAGGATAGGATGAGTCTGGAAGTCAGAGATTAAAACATGGCAAAGAGCCCAAATCAGAAGGTGGGGAGTAGAAAGAGCGTGGGGTGGGGGTGGGGGAAGAAGAGAGAGAGTGAGAGTGAGAGAGTGTGAGAGAGTGAGAGTGAGAGAGTGAGAGAGTGAGAGAGTGAGAGAGTGAGAGAGTGAGAGAGTGAGAGAGTGAGAGAGTGTGAGAGTGTGAGAGTGTGAGAGTGAGTGTGTGAGAGAGAGAGAGAGAGAGAGAGAGAGAGAGAGAGAGAGAGAGTGTGAGTGAGTGAGTGAGTGAGTGAGTGAGTGAGTGAGTGAGTGAGTGAGTGAGTGAGTGAGTGAGTGAGTGAGTGAGTGAGTGAGTGAGTGAGTGAGTGAGTGAGTGAGTGAGTGAGTGAGTGAGTGAGTGAGTGAGTGAGTGAGTGAGTGAGAGTGAGTGAGTGAGTGAGTGAGTGAGAGAGAGAGAGAGAGAGAGAGAGAGAGAGAGAGAGAGAGAGAGAGAGAGAGAGAGAGAGAGTGTGTGTGTGTGTGTGTGTGTGTGTGTGTGGGGGGGGGGGGGGGGGAGAGAAAGAGAGAGACTGGGGGGGAAAAACAAGAGAGTGAGTGTGGGGGGGGGGGGGGGGGGAGAAGAGAGAGAGAGAGAGAGAGACACACACACACACACAGAGGCAGTTCCAAAATGCTGCCAGTCAGTTCGTGTCTCAATCCTACTTAGGCCAGTGGGAAATAGTGGTAAAAAACCCTATGACATGAAACAGGATTACAGGCACTGTTAACGTTATGAAAGTCAAAGCAAAACCAACATTAAGTAGGATAACATCAAACTCTGAATTATTGTAAAATTCCAATTGTTGCAGATTCCACTGCAAAGTCCAAGATATTGTCTGAAGGCAAATGCAAATGCAATGAATGGTTAGCACTGTTCTTTCAAAGCTGATCATAAAATTCAGACAATTTTTTTTCCTCATCACTTTTATATTTCCTGCCCTTCCTTGTTCTTTGCTCCATCCTACTCTCTACACTAAGTTATAGTGCTCCTCTATTCCAACTATACTGCTACATTAGTCTTCATGACCGTTTAGTGTTCAAAACTGTAACTGGCTCACTTAAAACCTTTCCATAATTAATCCTGTCTACACCTCCTTATTACATTAGGGCTTCTTCCTGTCACCTTTTCCAGCAGTGTCACTTTCTGGCCTCTTATGCATCCTCATTTGCTTATTGAAGGGAGCCATGTCTTCTGCCCTTGCGGCTCTCAGCTCTGGAACTCTCCTTCCTAAACCTAATTTCTTTATTTTGCTTATTTCTCAAAATGTTCTTTAAACCAAGCTTTGATCACCCCTTTTGACTATTGAACTGTACAGGGCTTCCTCAATCATTCAGGTAGTTCAAGAATAAAAAAATCTTATCTAGGAGTGCGCGTACACAGAGGAGTCATGCGCAGATACACAGCAGTTTGGAAAATAAAACTTGTCTTTTCCACATCTTCCTAAATGACTAGAGAATGGCTGTACAGGAAAAGCAACACAAAGCAACATTACTATCTACATTCATGATGGCAATAGAGATGTTTGTTAGTCTGAGGCAGCCACCCTTCTCTTAATGCTCCTGCTGTCAGCGCTTCTCTCATTTATTCTGCCAACAGAATAAGCAATTCTAGAAACTACCAGCTCAGGAACTGCTCAATGTTTTAGATTTTCACAGTATTGTTACTGTTAATTATAAATATTGCTACTAACTTGACCAATGTTACTGAAATTAAATATATAACATGTGTCAGGAAACTACTGGTAGGCAGGGAATGCTAGGTTTCGTTTATATTTACAGCTCATCAATCGCACTGAAACAAAATAAACTGAAGTGCATGGCGTGAAGTAAAGGAAATTATACCTTTCTCTGGTTAATGTTTTCACACTATCCTATTATATCAACATTAAATCACATAGAACTGGGTCACCGGACCTGAAACATTAACTCTGTTTCATTCATCATAGATGCTGCCAGTGGCTTCCAGCAACTTTGGTTTTTGTTCCTGATTTACAGCACCCACAATTCTTTTGGTTTGCACATAGAAGTGGAGCCTGGGTGCGTAGTTCCTGGACACTGAACTGCTGAATGGGAACTCCAGCTCAGAAGCTGAAGAAAACGCAAAAGAAGGCCCATGGTAGAGTCATGGGTTAGCAACAGGAAGAGATAAATTAGCCACGGTAAGTATTACAGGAATGAACATACTTATGGAAATGAAGAAACAAGCACACTGAAAATACATGGACAGCAAGTGCATGAAGGAACAAGGCAGAAAAATAGCCTCAATGGCGACAACCCTACCCAGCCCAGTTTTGTAGCCACAAGTGTGGAGAAAGACTGGGCTATATCACTGAAAATTAAACAGACCAGAGCTATCTGCAGGAACCTCAGGTGGTAAGGGGGTTGGAGTGGAGTTGATGAACACATCCTTGGGTATGTGGCAGACTTGCACTAAGATTTCAATTTGCTTAACAGTACTGACCAGCAGAAAGAATTATGCATGCAGACGTCAAAGCAAATGGTAGGGAAATTAGATTTAAATTGGATACTGGAGCAACCATATCATGGTACAGTCTAGACGATCGATAAAGTCAGAAAGTCTCGCACCACTCTCCATTAAACAATTTTGAGGCTTGGAAAGTACAAGTACTTGAGTAAGATGCTACATGCATTTTGATGCAATGGAAAACAGGTTAAGTAGACCTTGTTGTTACGTATTTCCTAATGGTAGCAATTCCTCATTAAGCAGTTTTGCCTGTAAAGCTTTGGACCACCTTCAGTAAACCAACACTGAACTAACTTTGGTCTTAGCTGTGCAAGAGAATGGGGAGATCCTCCACTTCTTCCAAGATGGAAGTTGGAAATAGCAAGAAAAAGGTGTCAAAACAAAATGTACTGACTAGTTGCCATAGAGGATTCCAGATTCCTGAAAAACAGAAGGAGGAAACAGCAAATAAGTCATTCATTTACTCCAACCCTAAATGATGGACATCCCTGTAATTTGGCATTCAGTAAACAGTGTTTCTGAAAACCCACTGTTTTCTTTCAATACAGTCCTTTCTTGAATAAGGGTACACCAATAAAATATGTTTGCTTATTGCACAAAGGCAAAAGCAACTGCAAAGTTACATAAAGAAGTCTCTCTTTGAGCAGACAGACCACTGATAGAAAGCCAGAATGTAGCCTTATGCTGGTTCAAATCAGGAATGAAAGCAAGTGAATCTTCAAATTTCTACAGCCTACAAAATGACCAGAAGCAGGAGCTATCAAGGATTATGGAGTTAGAAAGATTTCTGCAATCATGCACAGAAGATGTCTCAGAGATCCCAAACAAATTCATGACCGCTGAAGCTCTAGTCATGATGGAATGCGTCATGCAGTGCAGCAATCAGTGCAGGCTTATCACGCTGAAGGAAGAAAATTAGACCTTAAGCGAGTCTCACTAAGAAAAGTACAACAAATTCAAATAACTAACCCCTAATAAGAGATTCAGAAACAAAGAGCTCCTTATGCCCAATAGATCATGTTAACTGGATGTGAGTTTGCTCGCTGAGCTGGAAGGTTAGTTTTCAGACATTTCGTCACCATTCTAGGTAACATCATCAGTGAGCCTCCGACGAAGCGCTGGTGTTATGTCCTGCTTTCTATTTATCTGGTTAGGTTTCCTGGGGTTGGTGATGTCATTTCCTGTTCTTTTTCGCAGGGGATGGTAGATTGGCTCCAAATCAATGTGTTTGTTGACGGAGTTCCGGTTGGAATGCCATGCTTCTAGGCATTCTCGTGTGTGTCTCTGTTTGGCTTGTCCTAGGATGGATGTGTTGTCCCAATCAAAGTGGTGTCCTTCCTCACCTGTGTGTAATCTATCACTCGTATCCTTACATACAGATGAGGAAGGACACCACTTTGACTGGGACAACACATCCATCCTAGGACAAGCCAAACAGAGACACGCACGAGAATTCCTAGAAGTATGGCATTCCAACCGGAACTCCGTCAACAAACACATTGGCTCCAAATCAATCTACCATCCCCTGAGAAAAAGAACAGGAAATGACATCACCAACCCCAGGAAACCTAACCAGATAAATAGAAAGCAGGACATAACACCAGCGCTTCGTCGGAGGCTCACTGATGATGTTACCTAGAATGGTGACGAAATGTCTGAAAACTAACCTTCCAGCTCAGCAAGTAAACTCACATCCAGAGCCTCAACCTGAGCTACAAATCTTCTCAAAACTTGCTAGTTCATGTTAACATTCATCACATTGAACTTGCACAGATGGTAGTTGAAAGCTGCAAGAGAAACTCATCAGTAAGATATGGAAGCATTGGAAACAAAAAACAGAAATTGTTGGAAAAACTCAGCAGGTCTGGCAGCATCTGTGAAGAGAAAGGAGAGTTAATATTTCGAGTTCATTGACACTTCTACAGTTATTTACAGCTCTTCAATTCTTCAATTTCTGTTTTTGTTTCTGATTTCAAGCATCCACAGTTCTTTGGTTTTTCTTATAGAAGCACCTCTTCCTAGAGTTTTTTTTAAACTAAAACCTACAATAGTCATTTAGCACAGAAACAGACCCTTCAATCCAACTCATCCATGCTGACCAAATTTCTCAAACTAAACTAGTACCGCTTGCCGGCGCTTGGCCCATATCCCCCTAAACCTTTCCTATTCATGTACTTGCCCAAATGTCTTTTAAATATTGTAACTGTACCTGCATCCTCCATTTGAACTCCCAGAGACACATATTGCCTTTGTGAAGCTTACAGCTGAACACAGGTATAAGTTTGAACAGTGCATAATTCACAAAGAAATGATACAGTCTACCGACCTCAGTAGGACTAATGAACTAAAAATACAGCTGCTAACAGTCAGTTGTTGAAGATTTGCAAATATCTTGCACTCATAACTACTGAGTTCACTCAAGTGGCAGAGAGTCAGAGACCCTTTGATCCAAGCAGTCCATGCTGACCATAATCCCATACTAAACTAGTTTCACCTGCCTGCTCCTGACCCACATCCCTTCAATCCTTTCCCATTCATTATTTTTACAAATATCTTTTAAATGTTGAAATTGGGCCCACATCCATCACTTCCTCAGGAAGTTCATTACACACTCACACACACACACACACACACACACACACACACACAGACTCCCTCTAAAAGATTTGCCATTTATGTATTTTTTAAAATCTCTTCTCACCTTAAAAATGTGCCCCATAGTCTTGAAAAAGGAAAAAAAAAAATCTGTCATAGATAGATTCTGAACTGTAAGATTACAGTGACTGGTTAGAGTAAGAAAAGTCTGCTACATTTAATGAGGGTAGACCTAGATTTTCAAAAAGCAGCACTGGCGAAAGAGAACAAGACTCGCCATGAGAACTAGATTCGCCAACTTTAAGTACATTTAAGTAGTCATTGGACAAACATATGGACGTACATGGAAGAGTGTAGGTTAGATGGGCATCAGTTCGGCATCATCACATCGAGGGCCGAAGGGCCTGTACTGTGCTGTAATGTTCTATGACTCATCAGTACCCCTATTAATGACAGGGGTCGCATGCGGAAGAAAATTGTTTTTCCAAGTAGTCCTACTGATCAGAGTACCACATGAATTTCCAAGGTGGACCTAGAACACCTTTATAAAGAATAATATTGTTGAAGCTCACAATTTAGAAGATTCTTAAAATAATGACCGTATTCAGTCATAAAGCATACTTTTGTTAATGAATGGATCTTGTACCGTTTTGTGAGCCTCAAGATGTCTTGATTATAAATTGTGAGCAGGGAAGGTTCTAAAGGGAGTATATTCTTCCTTAAATAAGAAAACTAAAACTGCACACTCCAGGGCCATTTCATTAAAGTCTTGTATAATTGTAAAAGACTTACTTATTCTTGTATTCCAACTCCCTTGTGACAAAGATTAATATGCAACTTGGCTTCTTAATTGTTTCCTGTAGATGTATATTAACATTTTTAATCAAGCATATGTATTTTACAGCCTTTGATGGGTTCTTAGTGCAGTTTCATCAGGTGGAACGGTCACATTCCCTGCACGCTTTAAATGGTAGATCATGTTAAAGCAAGAATTCCACAGATGAACAACAATCCTCTAAATCCCTGTTTAAACCCCAACTATTCTTCCAACTCCACGAACTGTATATCTAGAAGCATTTTTGTGTTTTTAAATCACCTTTATTATGTCAAAGGGCTCAAACAGTATGCTCCAGGTGCTATTTTCTCACTGCTTTTTTACATTACCTTGACAACACGACACATCGGTTACAGAATCATACGTTTATGGTAAAACAAGTACTTCAGTCAAGCTGACATAAAATTTGCATTAAGTTTTGTTTAAAAATTCTGTCATTAAGATGTGAACAATTCAAGGATCCAAGTGAATGGGCAAGCACTTAGTGACCATTTCAGATGGCAGTTAAGAGTCAACCACATTGAAATGGATTTGAGTCGCATGCAGATCAAACTAGGTAAGGATGGCAAAGTTTGTTCCTTGAAAAAGACAAATGAAATTAGCCAACTAGAGGTTTTCACGACAAAGATAGTTTCACAGTTACCCTTACCAAGGCCAGCTTTCAATTCCAGGTTTTCATTTGTTAATTTCTATCACCTGCAGTAGTTGAATTTGTGCCCTTTACCTTGAGCACTAGTGTGGCCATCTGAGTTAACCACTACATAACCATCTCCTCCAGTCAAATACTAATTCTGCTTTTGTCTGGCTCCCAGAAGGTACTCCATTCTGTGACCAGCGTTTCCTTTTTCTTCTCACAAGTGTATCCTTGGCCTCAGGCCTCCCAAAAGGAATCCAGCAAGGGTTAAAAATTCATCAGAAAGGACAACTAAATCTATCCAATCACTGTCTAGTTCTGTTCATGAGTACAGTAATGTCTTTCATATAAAATATGTTTTGACATAATAGTATAACAAGGAATCTTACAAGTTGAAATCATTGAACGTTTATATGAACAAAGACATGCAGATAATTTATTAATGTAAAGCACAGTATTGCGGTCATTACATTAAATCATTTTAAAACTGATACCACTTCCTTTAAACTTCACAATTACATCTACACTATTTTTAAATAAAATACTATATTCAGCATACTGACTCATGGGACGTTTCCAGACAACAGAACCGATTAGGCTCCAATTCTATCAAATAATTGTGGTCCAGACTTTAGCACATTTAAACAATGTTTTAAACTTGGATAAAATATTCCAAACTTGCAGATTTACAAAACTCTGTCAAAGAGCAGAGAATATATGTTTTATAGCTGCTGAAGGGTCAGGGAGAGGATTAATGGCTCTAGATGAATTACTCCTTCTCAGAATTTATAATGACATAATGGACTGAAGGCATCCTTCTGTTCTATAATTCTAAAACACATCCTACTCTTAGTATCAACTAAAAGAAAATTAAGTGTTTAGATTTTCACTGCGAGCAGGTGAAATTTTTTAAAAAACTATTCTGTGAACTGATCAACTCATATTGAAAATAAGGTGCTAAAACGCTGATTTCTTTTTAATTCCGTTCCGTATTATTGAACTGCTTTTCCAATGGCTGCAGTGGAAGAAAAACAATGTGCCAGCTAAATCTGCCGGAACTGATGTACTGCTGCATACCGTTTGCAGTACCATCTAGTGGAAAGGTTGCTCATAGCTTTCAAATGCATTGAGTGCCTCAATGATTATGAATAAAATGCTAAATTCAGTCCTACAGTTTTATTTTTCTAAATTTAGAAACTTTTGAATTACTCATACTTGCAAAATGACAGCATTTTCGTTTTAGTTTTCTTGCACCTGTGCCAATTAACTCAAAGCATTTCATTCAATATGAATGCCTTTTACTATGCATTTTTTAATCCAGTCATGGTAGACAATGCATGTATGCATGTGGTTCATTAGCATATTGTTATCATTCACCCCATTTAAATTTATTTTTAATTTTTAAAAAATGCCAACTCAAATTATCTGCAACTTGCATTGAAGTCATGAAAAGAACTCCCCAGGCTTAGTCTTTTTCAGAATATCCAGTAATCTGAAATAAATTTAAAATTTTGACCTGGGAAAACAAGATTAGATAGTCAGCTGATGATACTTGATAAAGCAGCTTGTGAAGGGGTGTCTTTCATTGTGGTTTTATGCCCACATTAGTTCATAATAAAAACTGAAAATTCAAGGAAGGTCCTGATCAAAATATGTAGTTTCAGTTATTATTTTGCATTTGCAGTTTCTATCTCAAATGAACTCTTATCGGTGGTAGCCAGACATTTCTGTGGCATTTACTAAATATCTATTTAAAAGCTCACTTGTTAAAGAGCTATTAACTCAGACAAGTAAACAGAGATGAAAACACTAATCATAACAAAAAGAAAAATGATATAAGCACTCAAATCAGTTGGTATCTATGAAGGGAACAGATGAATTCACACCTCAAGATGTGTATACTGAAAAGGCAAGCTATCGATATCCAACAGGTCTTGTAGCATCTGTGAAGAAAAAGATCAGTCAACGTTTCGGGTCCGGTGACCTGTCCACAGAACACCGGATCTGAAATGTTAACTCTGACTTTTTTTTCTTCACAGATGCTGCCAGACCTGCTGAGCTTTTCCAGCAACTTCTGTTTTTGTTCCTGATTTACAGCATCCACAGTTATTTCAGTTTCTATCAATATCCAAAGTTGTTGTCAATTCAAATCAGAGGGTAGGGGTCATCAGGGCATAAAGAAATCATTGCGACGATGCTCAAAAGGCCAACGGTGTCATAAGACAACTTTCCCTTTCATTAGGGGTGATAAGAATTTAGTTGCTACAAGTAGGTCACCTATTACTACTGCATGCAGAATAGATATGGTTCACAAATGTCCGAGGCAATTTTATCCTAATTACATTAATAAAATCATGGCCAAAGTTGTACTTTATATCTACCAGCATGAAACTAACATTTCAGTGGTACCAAGTCACTGGAGGCGACAACTCAAAGACCCAGGAAAATGGATCCTTACTGGGATATCAAGCAGAATCTGAGGTACCAAGTGTTAACTCTGATTTTTTTTCTTCACAGATGCTGCCAGACCTGCTGAGATTTTTCAGCAACTTCTGTTTTTGTTCCTGATTTACAGCCACAGTTATTTCGGTTTCTAGTTGGCAAGTGTTTAGGCCCACAAGATAACAGTTTGGCTTGTACTGGGATGCAATTTTCAGTTAAAGCGTCTTGTTGGCTAAGAGTCACACCACCTGGCCTGCCAAAGGTCACAGCAATTTTGCCATGCAATCATCTGCTCATCACTTCAATAATAATGCAAACTGGCCCTTGGGCACCTTTCTCAGGAAGTTGTGATGCTGGAAAGATGGATCCGCTCATCACTGCAGGACCTTCTGGGGCTCACTTCATAGCCACTGTACTTCAACTGTACACCGTACACTTCAACAGCAAGTCAGGAACTAGCCCTCACACTATGATGTTTGAGCCATTACTGTGTGGACTGGCCTAGAGGAATGGTCACTTCCTTAGCAGTTGAAATAATGGAGAGGAGAGCAGTCCTTTCTCTTGTGGCCCAAGGAGGCCATACCACTGGACAAAGACAACCTACACTGTGCCATGCTTTGGGTGAAAACTCCATGTCCAGCAGTGCAGCAAGAATTTTCTGCTAGCTCACCTTCACATGGCCACCACTCACTTCAACTCTGCCATAGCATATACATCTCACCAACATTCCTGTACTCACTATTGCAAACATCATGTCCCTGCACTGGGCTCACCCACCTCATCCTACCAAACTAGTAACATTTACTGCTCTCTATGCTTCCTACTAACTCACTGGGGACACTATAACACTTGCTTCTACATCACCACTATCTATAGTTTTGTGTGATTCCATTACACTCAATGCCACCTTTTGTCTCAGGTGCAGGAAAAAAAACGGATGGCAACCAGACCAACAGCCCAGGACTGGCAGATATCAGGTTCCTCACTCCTTACAACGAGTGAATAATCAATTTGGCCAATGAAAACACAGCCACTCGCATGGTTGGGGGGGCGGGGTCTGCAATGGCTAACTAGCCCAACAAGATTCACTGCTCGGTGCTGCATGCTTTCCTATTACTACCAGTGCTAACTCATTCTAATATGTGTACTTTCATCCCTCTTAGACAACTAACTACCTCTCTTCTCATGCAGGCACTTCAGGCATCTAGCAAAATCTAAATAGAGAAGCCACAGAGACACTCAGCTCCATCTCCTTCAGCCCAAAGAATTCACAATCTGTTGAGCACATCAATGACATAGCTACTTAAGAAAGAAATGCCCCAGTGTCTAGCATTCAGAAGACTGCAAAAAACCAGGTACCTGCTCACCTCAGGCTGAAAACAAACCTATGTTCTCAGTCACTAATGATTTTATGAAAACATGTAGAGAGGGACAGCTACAGCAGGCAGTTCATCAAGGGCACTCCCATCTGGAACAAAGGATGGAGGAGTCTAACAATGCCCTGGCACACGTGAAACTGGCTATCTCCACGGTGACTACAGCCACTGAGACCTGAATCCAGCATACAACTGGCTGGATATACACACAGAACTGAATTCCATTGCTTTAGACGTAAAAGCTTAGCAGTGGCAAAGTGACAGAAGGGTGCATGGCTCTAACCTCACTCTAGGTATTACTACCTCTCAGGAATTCAGAGCAGTTCCACCAAGGCCAATAAAGGACACCACACAAAGGACCTCCAAAAGGCTTGTCTCTGCATCTTCTAGAGGTGCCCAGCCCTCAACCTCGTGCCTGCCTGAGATCCCAAAGGCTGCAGCAGTTCAAATTAAGGAGGGTGAGGCTGCTTCTGGGCAGGGGTCCCTCAGCAGGCTGGGAGCCTTTAGGCACAAAGGCACTACGGGATGACTGCCACAGTTTACCTGGAAAACTGAGTCAATGATGGTTCAGACTCCCCTCGCCCCAGCTATGGAAGTTGGCACTGCATATCAACATATTGGTTGCCAGCAAAAAAAAAAACACCTAGAGAGCATAATTACAGAAGTGAAAGGCTATTTGCAATGATCTGTCCCTTTGTGTTCTCTTGCACTGTTAAAATTTCTGCTCTAATGCAATTTTTGGTGTTGGACTTGGTTAAGTCACATCCGTGAGAGATGAGCAGCATTTTCAGACTTGTTTCATTATTCACTCACAGGATGCAAGAGTCTGACTAGGCCAGCATTTATTGCCCATTTAAGGGTGCAGAGGGCAGTTAAGAGTCAACCACATTACTGTGGTCTGGACTCACATTTAGGCCAGACCAGGATAAGGATGACAGATTTCCTTCCTTTAAAGGGCATGAGTGAATCAGATGGGTTCTTCTGACAATCGACAATGGCTTTATGATCATTGATAGACCCACAATTCCAGATTCTTTGTTGAATTAAACCCTACCATTTGTCATGGCGAGATTTAAACCCAAGTCCCCACAGCATTAATGATAATGGGAACTGCAGATGCTGGAGAATCCAAGATAAAGTGTGGAGCTGGGTGAACACAGCAGGCCAAGCAGCATCTCAGGCCTAGACCTTTCATCAGAGAGGGGGATGGGGAGAGGGAACTGGAATAAATAGGGAAAGAGGGGGAGGCGGACCAAAGATGGAGAGAAAAGAAGATAGGTGGAGAGGAGAGTATAGGTGGGGAGGTAGGGAGGGGATGGGTCAGTCCAGGGAAGACGGACAGGTCAAGGAGGTGGGATGAGGTTAGTAGGTAGGAAATGGAGGTGCGGCTTGAGGTGCAGGAAGGGATGGGTGAGACGAAGAACAGGTTAGGGAAGCAGAGACAGGCTGGGCTGGTTTTGGGATGCAGTGGGGGAAGGGGAGATTTTGAAGCTGGTGAAGTCAACATTGATACCATTGGGCTGCAGGGTTCCCAAGCGGAATATGAGTTGCTGTTCCTGCAACCTTTGGGTGGCATCATTGTGGCACTGCAGGAGGCCCATGGTGGACATGTCTTCTGAGGAATGGGAGGGGGAGTTGAAATGGTTTGCGACTGGGAGGTGTAGTTGTTTGTTGCGAACCGAGCGGAGGTGTTCTGCAAAGCGGTCCCCAAGCCTCCGCTTGGTTTCCCCAATGTAGAGGAAGCCACACTGGGTGCAATGGATACAATATACCACATTGGCAGATGTGCAGGTGAACATCTGTTTGATAATGGAAGGTCATCCTGAGGCCTGGGATGGGGGTGAGGGAGGAGGTGTGGGGGTAAGTGTAGCACTTCCTGCGGTTGCAGGGGAAGGTGCCGGGTGTGGTGGGGTTGGAGGGGAGTATGGAGCGGACAAGGGAGTCACGGAGAGAGTGGTCTCTCCAGAAGGCAGACAAGGGTGGAGAGGGAAAAATGGCTTGGGCAGTGGGGTTGGATTGTAGATGGCACAAGTGTCAGAGGATGATATGTTGTATCCTGAGGTTGGTGGGGTGGTAGGAGAGGATGAGGGGGATCCTCTGGGGGCAGTTGTGGCAGGGGCGGGGTGTGAGGGATGTGTTGTGGGAAATGCGGGAGACGTGGTCAAGGGCCATCTCGACCACTGCGGGGAAAGGTTGCGGTCCTGCAAGAACGTGGACATCTAGGATGTGCGGGAGTGGAATACCTCATCCTGGGAGCAGATGCGGTAGAGGCGGAGGAATTGGGAATAGGGGTTGGAATTTTTGCAGGAGGGTGGGTGGGGGGAGGTGTATTCTAGGTAGCTGTGGGAGTCAGTGGGCTTGAAATGGACATCAGTTTCTAGCTGATTACCTGAGATGGAGACTGAGAGGTCCAGGAAGGTGAGGGGATGTGTTGGAGATGGTCCAGGTAAACTTGAGGTTGGGGTGGAAGGTGTTGGTAAAGTGGATGAACTTTTCTAGCTCCTCTGGGGAGCAAGAGGCGGCGCCGATACAGTCAATGTAACGGAGGAAGAGGTGGGGTTTGGGTCCTGTGTAGGTGCGGAAGAGGGACTGTTCCACATAACCTACAAAGAGGCAGGCATAGCTTGGGCCCATGCGGGTACCCATGGCCACCCCCTTTGTGTGTAGGAAGTGGGAGGAATCGAAAGAGTTGTTGAGGGTGAGGACAAGTTCAGCTAGGCGGATGAGGGTGTCAGTGGAGGGGGATTGGTCGGGCCTGCGGGACAGGAAGAAGCGGAGGGCTTTGAGGCCATCTGCATGAGGAATACAGGTGTATAGGGACTGGACGTCCATGGTGAAAATGAGGTGTTGGGGGCCGGAGAATTGGAAGTCCTGGAGGAGGTGGAGGGCGTGGGTGGTGTCACGGACGTAGGTGGGGAGTTCCTGGACCAAAGGGGAGAAAATGGAGTCCAGATAGGTGGAGATGAGTTTGGTGGGGCAGGAGCAGACAGAGACAATGGGTCGACCAGGGCAGGCAGGTTTGTGGATTTTGGGAAGGAGATAGAAACGGACCGTGCAGGGTTGGGGAACAATGAGGTTGGAGGCTGTGGGTGGGAGGTCCCCTGAGGTGATGAGGTCATGGGCGGTGTTGGAGATGATGGTTTGGTGCTCGGGGATGGGGTCATGATCAAGGGGGCGGTAGGAGGTGGTGTCGGAGAGTCGGCCTTTGGCCTCGGCGATGTAGAGGTCAGTGCGCCATACTCCCCAGAACATTAAACAATTAATCCAGAAACTGAGTTTAATGATAATATCACTGGGCCACTACCTCCCCTGAGGATGAAAAAAAGTTGAAGTGGCCAAACATTAATTATTGTATATAAGCAACTGACTCCTTAATTGCAGTTAGCATCAAAATGTCAGGGATTCTAGAATCAGGTCTGTGCAGATACTGAATTGTCATCCTTCTGATCAGCTCCCTGCAGGAACAACTTTTCAAGTTGTGCTCTTAACCCTGCAATTGCAATGGTATACATCTGGTTCTTCACTTTCCAATTTGCCATTTCATCTGACTATTGTTGACAGCATTAAATGTTTGGCTTTCTAGTGTTTCA
Organism: Stegostoma tigrinum; assembly: GCF_030684315.1. Lineage (NCBI taxonomy): Eukaryota > Metazoa > Chordata > Chondrichthyes > Orectolobiformes > Stegostomatidae > Stegostoma > Stegostoma tigrinum. Next base: position 25,555,956 of record NC_081382.1, read on the forward strand.
ATCCCTTTTTACCCCTCACTCACATCAGATGCTACTTCTGGTTTCAGTACTTTAAACTATTGATCGTGCAGTTTGGGTACAGCATGACATCAGACTGGACTACTTTACATGCCTTCAATAGGTACATACTTCTGTGCTGGATTTGCCAGATTTCATGAATACTTTGGCAATTTTCATTGTCTCTTTATCCTTTCCATTTGACATGTGGAAATGATGTGTGACATGGAATTTCCCATTTTTTTATGGAACAGAAAAGTTTTCACTCACGAACTGAGAGCCATTATCGCTCATCACAATGTTTGAAGTATGCTTTCAGGCATTCTACAAATTCACTAGCAGTTTTGAGGTCAGTTGGCCTATTCCCATTTGTCAGAATAGTAGTCAGCAGAGAAAACAAAGTCAGTTTTCATGAGAGTAAAGAGGTCTCTGCTTCATTCAATGCCTATCTGGGATGTCAGGTGTTACCACTGGCTCTCTAATTTGTTTAGTTTGGTACTCATTACCATCACTGTACTGTCTGATGTGGTTCAGATTTCAATGCTGATGTTTTGAGCATGTGCAAACCACAGCACTTTGGTTTTCTTCAGCCTCAACTAAGTTCCTTGGTGGCTTGCATGGATGTGTTTTAGCATTTATCCTCTCAATCCTTAGGGATAACAGCTCAGACAATCAGTTGACTGGGTGTGGTGTAATTCAGAGAGTAATACGAACAATGAGGTTCAATTCCTGTATCAGTTGAGATCACCATAAAAAAGTCCGGCCTTACTGACCTCACCCCTCGCCTGATGCCTGAAGCTTTGTAGGTTAAGCCCACCACCACATGTCACACTGAGAAAGAGCAATCCATGGTCCTCTGGGACTATGATGACATTCATTTAATCTATTACCTCTCTTTAATATGCCATCTTGGGTTGTCAATTCATTTCTGTAAACCCAACATGCTTTTGCAACCATGGAAATGTTCCTTGTGCTTTCAGGCCATTCTTTTATCAATATTTCTTGAAGCATTAGAAGATATGCATCTTTTAGGTAGTTCCCTTGATCTGAGGAAGGCACATGACTGCCAAATTCAAAGTCTCTGCTCTGTTGATGACTTCCAGAGCATGTTGGGTTGCCACTTAAAACTGGATCGGAAAGATTTCATACTGTCATAGCAACTGCTTTCTTTACAGGGAGTGCTGCTCTTGTCAGCATGTCTGTAATGTACATTGGTTTCTCACTCCTCATGTCAAGTTAGTATGTCCAAGTACAGTAACATTCATTACAGATTATGTAATAAATAGGAGCAGTTTAAGAAAAATCCACTGAAGTGGTTTGTGGCCAGACCACATTGTCAATTTGATTTTTGCAAATAAGTATTAATGAAAATATTCACATGCAAAAACAACGGTAAGCTGCTCCACCTCAATCTATGTGATGCAACATCAAGGGCCGAAGGGCCTTTACTGCGCTGTAATGTACTAAGTTCTATGTATAGAGTCATTCCAATTGTGCTCATGTCCGGGCTGCAAATGCAACTAGTTGCCTTCGCTGCATTAGCACTGCTCAAAGCCCTGTCTTACTGGTGTCACACTACAGGTGACTTCACAATTTATGTCATAATATTTTGGCACTGTGGTATTTTCACAAGTTGCTTGATTTGATTTGAGAGAAAAGTGCTCTTTTGTTTTGCCCTAATACTAGGGCACTTCCTTGGCAGGGAGTAGCAAAATGGTTCACACTCCAATGACAAACTAGGCAAGAATTTTAACAAACAGATGATGAATCCAACATATTGTTGTAGTCGTTACATGGATTGGTAGCCCCATCACTGCTACAACTTTCAGCCTTTCAGGAGGCAGCCTTTTGCTGTCGGTATATAACCGATGCACCTGACTTCAGACATCTTTAATAGCAATTTCTTCTTGCTCTGCTTCAGGTTCATCTGGCCAGCAAAATTCTTTTGATGACTGGCTAGATTTAATTACCCATACCAAACACGAACTTATTTTGCTGTTGGAATGACAACACTGCTTCCCTCATGCTGAGCTTGCCTTCTTTTCCTTTGTGCAGCATGCAATATTCTCTGTAATATTTTCATCCTGCCTTTTGTCTGTCATCTTGCTGTCCTTTGTTTCTGAAATGTCTGTCATATCGCAAGGCCTGATCCTCCATATTGCTGATATGTGGCAGCATTGAGGTTATATATGTCCATTGCTTCTTTGACAG